>NC_060166.1:18215580-18224174 GCF_021292245.1 Micropterus dolomieu | reverse complement strand
TATTAAGACGCAGGGAGCGACTTAGGTACTTCATCTCTGAATTTGTCTTTGAAGGCCGCAGACCGCTGCTGGGTTCCTCTATCCATGTGTCTGTGAACCCAAATAAAATGTGAATATTAAGTACTGGCGAAAGATAATGCATTGCAGTCATTGAGTTTCCGTCTAACTTGTACATGCATTTGGTTGATCAAATGCTTAAAATGTTCATTTGGAGAAGAATAATACAGTCTATTCGTACAAGTTTGCCACAAACTACATACAGATATATACTGAAAATGTATTTCCAAGGTGTACTAATCCTATGCTTATTTAGTATACACTACACTTTAATGTGCAGTTACAGCAAAGATACAGTTATTCCCTTTCAGAGCTGTAATGACATGAAAATACAGGAATAAACAATAAAGTACCATTAAAAAAATATGATAGGAATATGACAGTAACAGAGTGCACTACCTGCCAAACTGCTGATGTGTTTAAAAGATAAATCCACCGGAGCTCCAAACATATTCACACCTGTAATCGATTCACTCACCTGTGGGAGGACAGTGACGTCACACCTGTACTTTATTCAAACTGTACCATGTATTTACAAACACACT
This sequence comes from Micropterus dolomieu, assembly GCF_021292245.1. Classification (NCBI taxonomy): domain Eukaryota; kingdom Metazoa; phylum Chordata; class Actinopteri; order Centrarchiformes; family Centrarchidae; genus Micropterus; species Micropterus dolomieu. Next base: position 18,223,572 of record NC_060166.1, on the reverse strand, counting down.
TGATAGCTATCCTGTTTCAGTATGTTAAGACCACATATAACGTTAAACCACACATTTCTATAGAAATAGTAAAGATATACACAAACCCCAAATGCACATTTCGTTCCCGATTTGTTGCTCGAGCGAATTGACAGGCAGAGTAAGCGACTTTACTTTGTCATTTTCTCAAAGACAAGTCTTGCAGTATGAAAGTCTTAACGTTACCTGAATAGAGGCGATACAATCTTAATTTTACGCGAAGCAAGCACCGTATACAACGTCATTTATCATTGCGTCGGGCTTGGCGCTAGGATACCGGAGGCTACACATGTGACAACGTCCGGTTTTCAAAATAAGGTTTTAACTTTTTGATGTATACCAAATACATATGTATGAAATAAGATGAATTGGATTATGTTCACATGAAGTATAAAACATGTTATAGCCTATGTCCCTAAAAAGTAAATCCACTGAAATGTTAGGGAAATTACTTTATTCTTTGATTTTGGCTTGCTAAAAAAACGACTCACACATTTGAGTTATAGGTATCTATAGTTATCTCAAGTTCAAGATAACTGTGACTATAAGCAGACTTTATATTAAGCATTTTTACTGTATCAATTTAGAGATTTAAAATACTGCAGTGAAATACCTTCCCTTCAGATACTTGAGGTGACGTAAAAACACACTGATCAAAATTATCAGGGCTAAGAAACTTAAATACTACAGCGCACCTGTAGAAGCTGACAGCCAAACTTCCTCAGCCTTTGCAGAAAGTACAGTCTCTGGTGAGCCTTCTTAACCAGATGTGTCATATTCTGCCCAGCTTTAATCTTCACTAATGTGTACTCTCTAATCAGCAGTGGTTGATGTTTTCTTTGCCTAATGTCCACAACCATCTCCTTGGTCTTGCTGATGTGCAGTGTTAGCAGAATGTGATTAGGTCAAACACCTCCTTCCTGGAGGCTGCCTCGCCATCTCTGTTGATCAGGCCACTCGCTGTTGTATCAACGGCAAATTTGATTAATAGTCTATATTATTTGGATGGAGAGCAATACAATCACGTGTGAACAGTACACAGCCTTGGGGAGTGCCTGTCTTCATGATAAGGGTGCTTGAGGGATTCTTGCCAAGTTGAACAGACTGAGGCCTCCCAGCAAGGAATTCTGTGATCCAGTTGCACAACGGAGGAGAGAATCCAAGTTTGTGCATCTTGACCATGAGTTTGGAGAGAATGATTGTATTGAAGGCAGTGTTGTAGTCAATAAAAAGCATTCTGGCAAACTGACTTTTTTTCCAGATGAGTGAGGATTGTGTGCATGGTTAGTGGGATGGCGTCGACTTAAGATCTTTGTCCGATAAGCAAACTTTGCTGGGATAATACTCGGTATGTAATTTTTGACCAGTCTCTCAAAACACTTCATGAGTACTGGGCCACTGACCTGTAATCACTTAGGCAGGATATTGCCGATTTCTTGGGAACAGGGAGGATTGTAGGGGTTTTGAAGTAGAATGCGATCTGTGTCCAGGTTGAGTGAAAGGTTAAAGATATCAGTAGCAATGTTCATCAGCTCTGAAGCACACAACCTTCAATTCAAACAACTTTATTTATCCCCGTAGGGCAATTCAGTTTCAGTCTACCAGTCATACACAACAAACAAATAAAATAAAGCAACAAAACAGAACAATCACAATCAATCCCACATTCAAAAACCCTGTCAGTGACTACATATCAACACTTGGGCAAAGCAGCAAATACACAGGTTGCAATGCATGGACCAATCAAGGACCATAATTCAAGGAAATAAATGGATAAATAAGTAATAAATAAATACAGCGCCGTCCTAAGGGCATTAAACAGAATTCCTGACTAAGAACATGAATCATGACCTGTCTCGCCTTCTAGACCACCTGTTGTTTTACAGAGGGAGCTCAGGTCTGTCTCTCTCTTAGCTGGACCCCATTAACCTTGGTGCAGAACTTAAAAATGCTGCTGAGGCTATTATTGTTCTCAGACAATCCTTTAAACCAGCAGATAATAAAATCAAAAGACTATTAATAAACAAATGAAAAAAAATACATAAATCACTCAGGGTGACATTAAAAGCTTTCGCATCAAGTGAATCCTTAGTTGTCCCTGTTTAATGATTGACTCAATGGGTTTATCAAACTTGAGGTTGGAGTCAAACATGGTTCTTAAGTACTTGTATGTATGGTATGGTGGCCCAGAGAATAGCACTGATGCCTCTACAATTTCAACATTTTCCCCCATGAATGATGCTGGCTTCTGGGTAACAACGGTTCTTCCTAAAATCAATGATTAACTCCTTAGTTTTTGCTACATTGAAGTCCAGGTAGTCATCATCACACCAATTAAAATAAGGCAAGTAGCTCAATTAAAATATGAGGCTGCATTTTGTTAAAAGCTGAAGAAAAACCAGCAAATAAAAGTTGCATGTGTTGCATGTGAAGTAGGTTTTTAAAGGTGCTTGTATAATCTGTCTAAAATAAAAATCTTAGAGTCTTCCACACCTTTCCCAGCTTTATAAGCGATTTGTAGTGGATCTACATCAATTAGGGAGACAATTTCATCTTCAATTTTTTCATCACAGGGGATGTTAGGAAGGTAGACAGAACTATTCACTTTCCCACTTTCTCTGCCTTTGTAGTTTGTGATAAGTTTGTATACCTTGCTACATTCTTATAGAGAAAAACACACCACGTTACAGCTGTTAACAGCACAACATAGTTGTTCTCAAGTCATTGCCTGTCTTCTTTCATCCTTTATGTTTTTCCAGACCTCGTACTGTACATTTTTTTGGTTTGTATATTTTAAGATATATGAATATTATTTACATGATGTTTAAGATGTTTATTAAAGGTTCAGTGTGTAAGATTTAGTGGCATCTAGTGGCGAGGGTTGTGAATTGCAACCATCTGTCCAGTCTACCACTCCACTGATATTTCTGTCCAGTCTACCCTTTCAAAGAGTGTAGGACAGCTACAGTGGCTGACACAGCACAAAAGGTGTCTCTTCTGAGACAGCAGAGAGTAGCCAGTCAAGAAATTAGGTTTCTTTAGGTACATTTATTAAGAAATTATATGTACTTAATTATTCTGTAAAACCATATGTTATTGTGACTTGGCCACTGACAGATAACATGGAAAATGTAAGCCAACAGTTTGTAACATTGTCACTGTTTTTGCACCACAGTCCATTATAAACCACACATTTGATAAAGTTTATACAAACATTGACAAGGGAAACACAGTCATTCTCTCTGTGATTATGTACTCTTGCCAAAACTGCCCGCCAACAATAATATCTGGCCCGCGGTCAGATTATTGTGCTTTGATAGCAGCAAAAATTATAAATAAATAAATACTTTGATAGCTGTGCTGAAATAGATCTGTCATGGCAGCAACAGTTACTCTTATAATCACTTCCTCTTTAGTGATTTTGCCTAAAAAATAAGTACAAGAAGCTTGTTTACTGTAATGCTGTAGTTGGAGTTGAACTGAGCTTTTACTTTGAAAAATTCTGAATGACATTAAAAGAGTCTGTAGCCGGCTTGACACACCTCTGAAAGAGAAACCAGATTCCCTCTGTCTGGAGATAGTGGGGAATTGAAAAGGTGTCCATAGGTTGATGGATGCGGACCAAACACAAACAAAAAGTGCAGCACATGCTGTGATCTGAGAAACATTCGCTGCAGAATCCATTTGTTGAAGAGAGAAAACAATATTTAACAAAAATAAAACATTTCTAATCACTAAACTTGATTTGTGATTAATTTTCTTGCCAATTTAAATTTCAGGCAGCACATCCAAGCTTTAATTCCAACACAGAAAATGTTGTAAAGATTTACTACATTTAAGGTCAGGAATAAGGATAAAGTAAGAATCGCTCTAAGAAACAGAGTATTTTTAATCTTAATCTTAATTTTAATCCAACTCTTGAATATGGTTATGCTGGTTGCTTTCCGAGCCGAAAACAGGGTGATTCCCATTCTACTTCTAAAGGCCCCAGACACTACGAGTAATCCTCTTTGGGAGTGCCTTATGCATACACAATACTTTTCTAAAACCAAACCAAGTGTGATGGTGGAGAAGGTGGGTCTTGGAGAGAGACAGGTTATATCAATCTTTGTAATACAGAAGTTGGAGAGTTCTGCTCCTAAGACCAGTTTGGATACAAATGTATTTCTATATGTAGCCGGGTGATAAATCTAGTCATAGGTGATTTTCCCCCTTTAGATTAATATAGTTCTAAAAGTTGTGTAAATGTGAATACATGTGTTCTTTGTTGTTTTGTTTGAGAGTAACATTGTTCAATTTAAAGTAAGTGTGAAGTAGATTGTAAGTGGATTTCCACAGTCGGACATGTGGTGGCTGACTTTGGTCACAAGGCGGCAGCATTGAGTATCATTGTTGCTGTTCCGCCAAGTGCATCATGGTCTTTCTTCCTGTTAACGTGCGATGGACGTACAAGGGATTGGTGCGGAGACTTCGTTGTGTAGAATAGTAGGTAAATGCATGCATATCTTGTAAAATATTCATGTACAAGTGTATAAAATGTAATCACCTGTCAATATTTTAACAAGACGGTTTGATTTAGGCACTACTGGAATTATGTGCTGGGATTTTGGGCGCCAATCGTCGACCAGTGTGTACTAAATTTCATGGTAATGCTAACATGCATTTAGTCATACCCTGATATTGTATTTTGTTACTCGGAAACTGTTACAGGTTTTACATAAAGTGTAACTCTGTTTGAAGGTAATTGACGTTGAAAGTACATTGAGTTGTGCGATCTCTGGGAAGTTCCACGTGGGTTTGGTGGAGCTTGGTGATGTGTAAGTGTCATTTACAGTTGTACATTTTATACACTGATGTTGATATAAGTGGGTTTATGGTTGTTAACATGATTTATTTTATGTTTTCTGTCGATAGTCATAGCCCACTGCCGTATTTTGTATTGTGCTTTTTATTGTATTTCTCGGCATTTTATTTTTATTTTGCCTCTTCCTTCTCTAACATTTTGGGTGTTAGAGACTGTTACAAAATCCAGCATTTGAGCTGCTTACGGGAAAGACCCAGTAGCATACCACTCTGTAAATTGACCTGTACATGTGGTCAGAAATAAACCCGGAGCTACAAGAACCCCTGAAGTAATTGTGTCCTGTGTGACATCTAATTCCACAGGCTACATATAATTAGTTGAAATTATCACTAAACTTTGTGTTGATTTGAACTTTATTGGAATCCGTGTAGAATACAGTCTACAGTGAAAGGTCAACAGTTGTCATTGAGTAAAAAGTTACTATACATTGAAGGCCTCTGGCCTGCTCTGAGGGGTTTTTCCTCCTACATCACCTTGCTTTTTTGTAAGCCACAGGGCCACCAGATATAAGTGCTACAGAGTAGGCAAGACTGGACTGGATCTGAGCATTTATGTAGAAGGTCTTCTGAGGAACAATGGTGTAAAAGAGGTCAAATAAATAGACTGTAAATAAAGCTCTAAACATGACAAACAACAAACAACTGACATTCCACAAAAGAAACAAAAGGAACAAATACTGGTTGATCAGATCAGGTTTGACACACAGGTGAGACTGACAATAAAACATTACTAAGCTGTCACTTTTGCAAAGCAAACTGCATGAAGCCTTTCATGGTGTGGAGTCTTCAGCACTGGTAAGTTCAGAACGTACAGAAATGTATTGTCAACTAAATTAAGTATATGTATGTAAAATAAACCAGGTGTCCTGTACATTATATGTATCTAAGTAAATGTTTGAAACAACCTTAAGGAGAAAGAACTGCATAAGCCAAAGAAAATAAAGTGTGACAGCGAGACATTACCACTTTTTATATTAAGATAAAAAGCCTATTTTGTTCCTTTACCCATTTTTCTAAGTCATGCACCTCTATGATCTTTTGATTTAATAACTTGACGCAGCTTGACTTGGTGTGGTCTAAATGATCAATATTATTCTTAAGTCGCTGCTGCACATTTTTCATTGTTCTGGAGTCATTCTGACGGCTCCTCAAACAAGATTCCACCTTTTTCCTGAAACAGGGAACTTGACGTTGATACGCACACTCAGTTTCTTAATCCATCTCAACTTGCATATCATTGTCTACGTATTGTTTTTTGAGATTGATGATTCTTTTTTTTTATTTCTGTGGCTCATTGATCACAGACATGCACGACAGTAAATCAGCCTTAAAACGCTGCTGATGGGTTTCCAGGTTGCTGACCTCAGCCCTCAGCTTATTTAGGTATGGCTCACTGGCCTTCACTTTATATTTTAAATGGTTGACAGTTTCCGTCAGGTTGGCAATCTCTCGGTGGGCCTTATTTAGCTCTTCTGTTGTTGTTTGGAGCTGGGCCTGTTGTTCTTTTTTTTTTCATCCTCTAGAGTCTGGTAGTTGGCCTTAATTTCATTATACTTCACAAGTAAAATAGCATTGGCGTCTTGTTCTGTGGACCAATACTCCTGTCCTTCACATTTGTCCTTTTTTAAGGCAGCTATCTCCATGTTTTTGGTTGCAATGACTGCTTTTTTCTTTGACAGTGTTCTCTAATGCCGACACCTTCGGAGTTAGGTCTTCTTTATGCTTCAGCTCAGTAATCCTCCTTTGTAACGCCTCTACCTTCATTTCAAGGCGTTTGTGTTGGCGGACATTTTGACATCTTGTTCCTTCCTTTATTTTTTCTTTGTCTTCATCGTGTTGTCTTTGTGCTTCTTCTTTTTCTAATATCAGGTTTTGTAAGTTCTCTAAAACCCTTTTGTGCCCCTCTTCCATATCATGGTACTGGTTACTAATTTTTTCCACTTCGCATTGATATTTCTGTTCAAGCTCTCTAAATACACTGTGTGTTTCTTCTCCCTTCTGCTCCAGCCTACTGTCAAAAGCTGCATGCATGTATGTTTTAATTTGTTCATGCTCCTGTTTAAGTTTTGTCAATGTTTTCTCATAGTATTCCTTGTTATTATTTAGCTGCAAATGGAGTCCTACCTGAGTTGCTTTACTTTTACTTTCCTCAATCTCAAAAGATTCTTCCAATGCAGCCTTTTCAAGGACATGTTTCTCAATGTTATCGGTACTGATCTTTAATTGGTTTATTAGTTGACTCTCCCTCTCTTTTATAGCTGCCAACTCTAATTGGAGAGCATGGATTGTGTTGTCCCAAATCTGAACATTCTGGCTGTTTTTAATACAGTCTCTTGACCAGAATTCTCTTTCTTTCCTATACTTTTCTTGTAGTCACGTGTAGTATTTACACATTTTATACAGCCTCATTTGGCTGACAATAAAATTAATCACATTTTATGGGGTTGCGATAGATAGATGGATAGATCATATAATTACAATATCATCAAAAAGTTGATTTATTTCAGTAATTCCATTCAAAAAGTGAAACTTGTATAATGTATACATTCATTCCACACAGACTGATATATTTCAAGTGTTCATTCCTTTTAATTTGGATGATTATAACTTACAATTACTGAAAACCCCAAAATCACTATCTCAGAAAATTTAGAATATTGTGAAAAGGTTCAATATTGAAGACACCTGGTGCCACACTCTAATCAGCTAATTAACTCAAAACACCTGCAAAGGCCTTTAAATGGTCTCTCAGTCTAGTTCTGTAGGCTACACAATCATGGGGAAGACTGCTGATTTGACAGCTGCCTAAAAGATGACCATTGACACCTTGCACAAGGAGGGCAAGACACAAAAGTTCATTGCTAAAGAGGCTGGCTGTTCACAGAGCTCTGTGTCCAAGCACATTAATAGAGAGGCAAAGGGACGGAAAAGATGTGGTAGAAAAAAAGTGTACAAGCAATAGGGATAACCGCACCCTGGAGAGGATTGTGAAACAAAACCTATTAAAAAATGTGGGGGAGATTCACAAAGAGTGGACTGCAGCTGGAGTCAGTGCTTCAAGAACCCCCACGCACAGACGTATGCAAGACATGGGTTTCAGCTGTCGCATTC
>NC_060166.1:18208137-18215480 GCF_021292245.1 Micropterus dolomieu | reverse complement strand
AACACCTGAGCAGTGCCACAGACTGATCGACTCCATGCCACGCCGCATTGCTGCAGTAATTCAGGCAAAAGGAGCCCCAACTAAGCATTGAGTGCTGTACATGCTCATACTTTTCATGTTCATACTTTTCAGTTGGCCAACATTTCTAAAAATCCTTTTTTTTGTATTGGTGTTAAGTACTATTCTAATTTTCAGAGATACTGAATTTGGGATTTTCATTAGTTGTCAGTTTTAATCATCACAATTAAACATTTGAAATATATAAAAGTTTCACTTTTTGAATGGAATTACTGAAATAAATCAACTTTTTGATGATATTCTAATTATATGACCAGCACCGGTAGGTAGGTAGGTAGGTAGGTAGGTAGGTAGATAGATAGATAGATCATTAATGGTTAAACATGTCTTATATAAAACTATTAATGTATTCTAATATTTATAAATCGTAGATAACAATAACAAGATTGGAACTATTGTAAATATTTATGTGGATGTACCAAATGTGTATGGTCAAAATGAAACAATTGGCCCATTTTATACTAGAAAAGACAAAAGAGCAAACCAAAGCTGTGCAATTCTCAACATTTTATTAATAAAAAAATATTTTAATTAACATCTAAGTTGTACATGTGTGAAAAGACCCGGGTAAAGGCAACATATAGGACATTTGTAAGACCAAAATTTTCTTGTATTGTATGAAGTTGCGGCAACACTAAAAAGTGGCATTAGCTTTTGATTGCACAGATGTGCATTAAATACTAGTTTCTGTTAATAAGGTACACCAAGCTAAAACTATTGCAGTCAAGTAAACAGCCCTGCAATAAATTATATCTTCATGAAGCTAGTATGTTTTTTGTAATTTGTAAAATGTCTTCTTCATGTTTTTTTACTCTTAAACTCTAAAATGGCTGTTTCAAAACAGAATTTTTAATCTACAGAATTAGCTCTAATTTAGTTCAGTACAAATGTTGGTGTGATGCATTTCCATTTATAAAATTAATCTAATTCTTTGCACAATCTGGGAAATTTACCAACACAGTATTTTATTTCTGGAGGTACTGAAATCAAATTAAACCAGGCACCAACCAGCACCACTGAAGACTTGACCACTAATAATTTTTAACCACAAACCGTTCAAAATATGTTATAACTGTTTCCAGGCTGCTGTGTTCATAGATGTTCTGGACGTGGTTCACCATCACATCTCAATTACAGTGGAAGCTGCCTCATGCTGACTCATGTTAGCTCATGTCAGGATCCACGTGGAGCGAGTGATAGGGTGTATGCGCTCTAAGTTTAACATATTAAATGACAGAATACGCCTGGGATTTGTGGTGCCTTGTGAGGGGGAGGATAAGACTTTGCTGGATAAAATTGTGGTTGTGTCCTGTGCTTTGACCAATATGTGTCCAAGTATTGTTGTGAAACCGTCAGAATGAGGCTAGGCGTTAGAATTATACACCATGCTCACATCTAATATGTAAATGTTTTTTTGTTTTCAAATGATTTTGTAATGTCACTTCTCACATGTAATGATTTTTAGCCATCTCTGTAAATAAAATACACAAAGACTGAATGAAATTCTGCCTCCTTTATCTGTATTAAGGAAGAATTGTGCAAAATCAGTGTTCTTTGGTTGCTAACACATAACTTAAATAGTAGTAACAACCAACTTAATTTCAATTTCTTTACATATTTAACATGTAAATACATTTAGATGAATACATTTACATTATAAAGAGTCCATAGAAAAGATAACTGGAAATGTATGAGGTAGGTTGTAGGTGATAACTCACAGACATGTGCAAGCATCGCATTGCCATGACTCTTCTCTGCCTGGTGCACTGCTGAGTCCCACGCAACCTAAATGGAACCACTGCATAGGACAATTCTGATTATCGCAAGCAACCATGTCATCAAGCTCTTCTGGCTGTCTGCAAAGGCACCACAACACAGCCTTTTCACATGCCCTTCTTTTGGGCTGGGGGGTGTTACCTGGCGGAAGTGTGGCCAATGGTGTTTTGACTGTGTTTTTTCGTGCTTGTTTTTTGTTTTTGTCTGTGGGCTGTGAATCAAATAATGGCACAGGTAGCTCAGCTGAAGGGGGGGTGCTGGTAGGGGCTGGTGGGACAACCTTGTGCTTGGGTGTTTTACCTGGCTGTAATGTGGCCAATGTTTTTCTGACTGTGTTGTGTGTTCGTTTTTTGGGTTTGTCTGTGGGCTGGGAATCGGCTGATGGCACAGGTAGCTCAGCTGAAGGCACAGGGGGTGGGGATTGAGTGTAGTGACGGGCTACAAGCTCAGGTAGGACAACCTTGTTAAAAAAAATTTGTGCCCATGGCTGTAGGGGCTTCTGGCTGAGTCGCATGGAGTGATTCACCTAAGACAATAAAAGCATTAATAATAGCTTGTAGACAAATACAAAACAGTACTAGCAAGACACATTGAGCTATTTCATGCATTCAGCCAATCAGGGGTACAATGTGGTTGGAAGTGGGCTGGGGATGGATGGGCTTACCTGCATACTACACTGATTTGTCCACAACACCAGTAAACTCACTCCCTTCATACATACAACACACTGCCCCCAGCCCCCACATGTAAACCATTCATCACATTTACATCATTCATCCCTCCCCTCTGTCTTAATGCAGCCTTTAACAGTCGCCCAGTGTTTTATTAGAAAGTGCATTTAGTAAGAGCAGTAAACGAGTCAAATTTTTCACATTTTACCATTTAAGTTATGCATGATGTGTTTGACTTAGTAAGTTACATTATTTTGTTTAATTCTGACTGCATGCAGATAGATGAGAGAGAGCGAGGAGTGTGGTGCTTAAAACATTAGCATACCTTTGAATGGACGACTGTTTTCTGCCCCACTTTTACAATCTCCAGGTCCCCTGACCAGTCGCTATGCTCGTAAGGATCCAGTCCTTTGATTCCCTTTATTTTCTCATCATATCTAGTCTTTGCATTAGGATTTAGTTTTAGGCGGTATGGTCCGACAGTGTTTTCTTTAGCCCGCTGCATTTTGTAGGATTACATTCTGTTTTTCACGCAAATGTTTCATTATTTTCTATGGCTAATTTTTCATTATTTTCATGCCAGAACACTAGCCTGCTATGCCAGCCCATGTAAACAAGCCAAACATACCCATAATTCTTTGTGTTCTGACGACGTTGCCGCACACTTGGTCACATGTCTTAGCAATCTCTATTGTGGTGTAGCAGTGATCCAAAGTGTTCCCCTCTCTGGTTGGACACTTTATAAACTGTCTGTATTTGGGGAGTTCTTGGCTGAGATTTCCCCTGTTATAGTCACCAAGGAACAATAACAAGGGAGTCCAGATTTTTCTGCTCCACACATCTGGTCAGCCAGCATGCACTGTGCGTCATGCACGTTTGCATGCGGCAAGATGTAAACACCGACCAGAGTGAATGAAGCAAACTCACGGAGGGGAGTAAAACGATTTACAGTTAATGATAAGAAATTCCAGATTAGGAGAACAGTGCTGCTGAATCACTGTCACTGTCACCATTGTTAAAATAAAAACAGACACCTCCACCTTTTGTTTTGCCGGAGAGTTCTGTGTTGCGGTTCTCCTCTGTGCAGTTGGAAGCCTGCCAGTTGCAGCACAGAGTCCGGTATCAGTTCAGACAGCCAGGTCTCCGTGAAGCACAGAACAGAAGATGAATAAAAGTCTCTGTTTTTTCCCACCAGAAGCTGAAGTTCGTCCAGTTTGTTGCACAGTGAGCATACGTTGGAGAGAAATATTGCCGGTAGAGTCCCCGCCGGCAAAGAGGCACAAGCGACCCGGCTCTTTTCCCTCTCCTGCGGAGCTTCACAGCGCATATGACAGCGAGCAAGCCCTTCACCAAAATGTCCAATAATTCCACTGATGACGCAAGAAAAGTGGGAATTAAATCCGCTGGAGTTGTTCCCCTGATGTTCATGAGCTCTTCCCTGGTGAAAGAGCACCGGGAATCACAGCAGAAAACTGAATTAACACAAAAACAAAACAAAACAAAGCTCACCTAACACTGAGGCAGCTATAGGCTACTCAGCGCCATCTTGGATCAATCTTTGGATTGGTTTATTCTCCAGCGCTGTGCTTTGGCTTGTGGCGTTATGTTAGTTGGATTAATTTCATGTAGTTACTCTCTCCCTCTCCAGTGCTCTGTTTTTGGCTTTGTATGTATTTGTGATTTTTGTGATCTTTGTATTTGTGAGAATCAGCTGATCGCTAATTGGCAATAAGATGGGAGCTTCCAGCATCGAAGCTCAGATCAGCCAGCTAAACTTTTACTGCGCTGGTAGAAAAAAATATGTAGTTGGATTGTAACTTCATGTAGTTATTCTGCAGCGCTCTGTTATAGCTTTGTTACTGGACAGAAATGTGCCTTTACCTTCCTGAGACAAACAGCTGATGAATATTATTGGTAATGAAACAGTAACAGCAGGGAAGCTCTTAGGCTACTGCCCTTGTGGAAAACATGTATTTCTTTTTACTGCTAATGGTGATATATAACAAGACTGTGTGCCTATCAAGTAACCAATAATACTTTCCGAATTTGCATAAAAAAAAACGTTATTAGATATTGCTTCCCACTGTGCACACAAATATGTAATTTGTACTTTCACATGCTAAATGCCCATTAAAAACGTTGCACTGTTTTACCACAAGCTGAAATATCTTTGTCCTGTCTCAGGCACTGTGGGGGGGGGGTGTCATTCCTCACCACTAGATGTCACTAGAACTTGCACACTGAACCTTTAATATAATTCACATAGTCTCTGGTGTGGGCAGAGATCGTTGTTAGTTGATTAAATGCCTTTGTTAATTTGAGTGGAATAAATACATTAACTTGACACGTGAGTCATCCTTGGTTTTTCCACCCGGTTATTTCTCTTTCTTCATCCCACACCCCTAGACAAGCCGGGGACGTAACAAAAGGCACAACAAAAGCACATGTTAAATCCACCTATTAGGTGTGGGGGCGATATTACGATATTTGATTGTGAACGATTAAAATGTCTCCATGAGCTGCCTTTTCAGAGAGATCGTTATCGTGCTACAGTGCACAATCAGTTTTAGTTCTATGGCTCATACACGCAGTTGACCCTGCTCTGTCAACATCGCAAGTCAGCTGCTTCGCTGCCTGCGTCCTCCACTATCTACAAAGGAAACACAGTAACTGTTGGGCCTCATAAAATTGACTTTAAAGTTCCCTGTGCCCAGCTGCTCTGCCTGGGACAGCTATGACCATTGAGCTAACTAGGTGCTGTTATATAATTAGCTCAGTTAGCTTAGTGGTCATAGCTGTCTCAGGCCAGACTGGGAGCTCGGATCACCAGGGGAGTGTTTTGTGTTTAACGTTACACTTCTACTCAAGCACTGGAGGTTTTCAGGCCAGCATAACGTCGGAGAGCAGCACCCCACAACCAGAGCAGAGCGAGCAGTCAACAAAACTCTAGACTTTGTTGATGGGTACATTTACTTTTTACTAAACCGCTAACTGTATTTGTCTGTATATGTAGCTAGTTAGCTCAGTTAGCTGTGCTGCTAGCTGTCCTTTATTAGCTGAGTCAGCCACGGGTTGCAAACCGTATAATTAGCAAACCTCGCAAGAAAACCACCATGGTCCTGCATTACCTGTCGTCAAAATTGGCCTCTATCGGTTTTGGAGGCTGTGTTCGGTCCTGGTGGGCGCAGTGTTCACTCACTGAGAGCTGAACCAGTCTGCACAGTCTACATGATGGTGGTGGGTGGGGGTAATGCACATTCAGCGCTATTGGCTACTGAAAATGCCAGTCAATATCTGCAACAAGTCCCTCCCTGTCTTTGTGTTTTTAAATATGCAGAAGCAAACAGCACATTCTTTCATGGGAAAATTAAATAAAAAAATGTATATTAAAATCTTATAACAAAATGAATCATTAGGCTACATTGTATATGATAGTGTTCTTTTAAACCAATGACTTGCAAAATAGTCTTAAAAACAAACAGGGAAATGAATCGTGAATTGTGATCCTTCCTGAAATAAATTGATATTTTTGCCATATCGCCCACCCCTACAACCTATCATGCACTGTAAATGATTTGTGTTGTTTTTACAGTATTACTGTATTCGCTACAGTTATTTACTGTATAAGCGGTATACAGTAAATAACTGTAGATATTGTTTTCACAGTATTTTTACGATTCTTACTGTATAAGGAGTGTACAGTATGTTACTCTAGATTTCCAATGCATTCTAGGAAAATATTGCTGTAAATTTAATACAGTAATACTAACTGACCGCAAAAACGACCACAAAGGAATGTCCAGGACCTACTTTTGTCAGCCCTCGAAGCCAGTGACCCTAACTATCACAGGGTGTGTACCTAAACCTACTGACCTTACTGATTATATGCATCATCAATCCACTAGATGGCGCTGTCGTAAAGCTACGGCCCTATAACTGCGCGGGTTCTGAACTTTAGTTGTGACGTTTTATATAGTCTATGGTTGTAGCTGCAGTGAGTGAACTTCTGTGAGCTCAGGGTCTGGGTGATCATCGTGTCTGTCTGCTGACCTGGGTTGTCATTAATATCTGGTGAGTTGTTAATCTTGAAACAAAAACTGCAGTCACATAAGGTAACGTTAGAAGAACTGCCCGTGACATTGATGTTCTGTGACTTAACGTAACCGGTGAATAAGCCCCAGCTAACGTTAGTTTAGCCAGCTATCACACTGTTTTAAGAGAAATTATATTTTATATTAATTATATATATACACAGAGTGAGGAAAATAAGTATTTGAACACCCTGCTATTTTGCAAGTTCTCCCACTTAGAAATCATGGAGGGGTCTGAAATTGTCATCGTAGGTGCATGTCCACTGTGAGAGACATAATCTAAAAAAGAAAATCCAGAAATCACAATGTATGATTTTGTAACTATTTATTTGTATGATACAGCTGCAAATAAGTATTTGAACACCTGAGAAAATCAATGTTAATATTTGGTACAGTAGCCTTTGTTTGCAATTACAGAGGTCAAACGTTTCCTGTAGTTTTTCACCAGGTTTGCACACACTGCAGGAGGGATTTTGGCCCACTCCTCCACACAGATCTTCTCTAGATCAGTCAGGTTTCTGGGCTGTCGCTGAGAAACACGGAGTTTGAGCTCCCTCCAAAGATTGCCTATTGGGTTTAGGTCTGGAGACTGGCTAGGCCACGCCAGAACCTTGATATGCTTCTTACAGAGCCACTCCTTGGTTATCCTGGCTGTGTGCTTCGGGTCATTGTCATGTTGGAAGACCCAGCCTCGACCCATCTTCAATGCTCTAACTGAGGGAAGGAG
>NC_060166.1:18179165-18208037 GCF_021292245.1 Micropterus dolomieu | reverse complement strand
AGCTCTTTTCTATTCAGCAGGCACTCTGGCATGTTTAGAAAGACTACAAGTATCCAACTCTTACCTGGAAGGATGGCAGACAGAGAGATGGCTGGTGATTTCAGGCGATGTGTTTTCCCGTGCCCACGTTACATCACGGCGGGCGACACTCATGCCCTGTGTGTTTCCTGTTTGGGGATGCCCAGGCAGCTCTCGAGGGGGCTGCTTGCGGCCATTGCGAGGCCCTGCCCCTGAGGGTGCTGAGGTCCCGTGCGGCTCTCTTCTCCCAAGACGGCAGGATGCGCTCTCCCCGTGGTCGCTGAGGCGGCGCGACTGCTTTGGTCATGGGGCTCCCAGCGCGACATCTCTGACGGCATCGGGATTGCCGAGGCTTCCCATGTCTCGTCTGCTGACTCCGACTCCCCTCTGTCTCGTTCGGGAGCCCGCTTCACAGATTCTCCCGATCGAGGTATGAGCCAGGAGAGGCTGCAGCTATCTGGCTCTGAGGAGCTGGACGTGCTTATCATCATGGAGAAGGAAGACTTCCGGTAGAGAAAAGCGGAGCATCATCAGTCGGTGCCCAGCTATGACGAACTCCTAGAGGTGGTGACACGGGCAGTGAGCAAGCTCCAGCTTGATTGGCCGCAGGATGTACCAGAGACACATGCAACGAGCAAACTGGATGAGCACTTTCTGCAGCGCCGCCTCTGTGCCGTTCTCTGCCGTTTTTTCCAGACTTGCATGATGAGTTGTGCAAGTCCTGGGATAAGCCCTTCTCAGCTCGTCTGACTACTCCCCTGCTCCGGGTCTACAGCGACGTAGCGGGAGTCAAGGGGTTTGGCTATGGGATGATGCCCCGGGAGGAGGATGCTCTGGCTAGCTATCTTTCGCCTGGTCATGCATCATCCCTGCAAGAGCCGGCGCTACCTACCAAGCCATGTCGTGTGACATCTGCTTTGGTGGGCAAAGCTTACATGGCGGCAGGCCGGGCTGGTGCAAGCCTGCACACAATGGCGGTTTTGCAGGCATACCAGGCCGATCTGCTGAAGGAACCTTTCTCCTTGACCAATTGCGACTTCTGGCCTGTTTGACGAGGCGGTTGACGCTGTCGTCAACAGGTTTCAGCATGCCAGGACGCAAGGAGAGGCATTCCGGCAATATCTCCCTCGTCGTTCGGGGGCCAGGATGGCGACGGCTGTGGAGAGATGTGAGAGGGCCCAGCCGTCATCCAGCTCCTACCGCAAGACCCAAAGGCAGAGTGTCGCCTCTCGTGCTCCCCCTCAGCATACTCGGGTTTCGAGGCGGCGCTTTCACCCACAACCCCCCGAGACGAGGGATCTGAGGACCGTTCTTCAGTCTCGCCGGGGCCGGGGGAAGAGGTCCTGAGGGTTCTACCGGGGGGTCCCCCCCCCCCCCCGAGAGAGGGCAACCGAGGTTCCCTCCATCGTGGCAGCTCAGGCAGCGGGCGCAGGTATCCCGCCGCGACGCTTGTGACACGCTATCCTCCAGCAAGCACGCGCCATGCTGCCTGCCCCGAGGGGCCATAGTCGGCAGGTGCTTTGGCTCGCATACCATGGGCTGTCGGCGGGATGTCCCTGGCGGACCTCCACTTCAGGGTGCCACCGGGGACCCAAAGCGCAAGACCTCGGCCACCAACCCCGAGGGGCTGGTTCCCACGACAGGTGTCAAAGGAAGCGGGGGTCCCCCTCCCGAGAGGAGGAGACCGAGGGGCTGGTGGCCGGTGAATATTTCCCCATGGGTACTGTGCACCATAGTAGATGGCTACAGGCTGCAGTTCCGAGCCCGGCCACCCGTTTTCAACGGGGTGGTCTGGACTGCAGTGCACTCAAGGCGGAGCCAGGTGTTGGAACAAGAAGTTTTCTCTCTACTGAACAAAGGGGCCATAGAACGCATACCTCAGCCAGTCAGGGAGTCCGGGTTCTACAGCCGGTACTTCATAGTTCCCAAGAAGGACTGAGGATCGCGTCCGATTTTAGATCTACGGCTCCTGAACAAATCTCTGAGGAGATTCAGATTCAAGATGCTCACCATCCCCGCCATCGTCCGTCAGATTCAATCCGAGGATTGGTTTGTCACAATAGATCTACAAGACGCATATTTCCACATCTCCATTTGTCCCTCTCACAGGAAGTTCCTGAGGTTTCTGGGGTGCTGACTTCAGTCCCATCCATTGGTTCTCTCTGTTCCCGCTCAACCAATGGCTGGTCACCACATTGATTACCTCCTGCTCACAAGGAGAGTCCACCTGTTACTTGAGGCAGCTTGTCACCGCCTATTGACTTGAGTGCTGCTGGTATTGACTGTGTACTTTGCTTGTTAGCTGTACATTGTGTTTAGTGGAACAATTTGCATACCTTGTTTGTTAGCTCTACATTGTGTGTAGTGGAGAAATTCACTTAGTATTTTTGTTTATTGAGTGAGTTTTCATCAGGTGTAGTGGGTGCTGTGCTCTTTGTGTTCTTTTTGTAGGAAGAATGAACCCTGTTTAAATATATAGATAGGTATAGGCCTCCTTTTGAGGACCTCTTTATTTTAACTTGGTTTGTTATTTTCACAGCACCCTCATCCACCCTCCTTTTGTTTATTGTTACCTGTCTGCATCTCCGGGTTACCAATAAGTTACCTTTTTAAGATCTATACCAGTTTTGCCGATATGTTTATGGCCCCCACTCCCCTAGACCAACAGGGGGTCGTAACAGTGACACAAACTAAGTCTGTGAGGGTTCAGGTCTTTATAGTAGAGATTGGGATTAGCCCGTGGGACTGCATGTCATACAGCTACAGCTGATCTTCACCACACTTCATCAGCTCAGAGCTCACTGTTCCAACTACATCTCCCAGCATGCTCTGGGATTAAGCAATGATTAAAGTCTGCCTTTTAATGTGAATTTAATTTAGTGTTATTGTTAAGGTAAATTTCTGAACATAGTAGTGATTTTGTATAAATATGTAAAATGTACTCTGCTTCTCTACATAACTTTGATGTGATAGCTTAGAACATGGAAACAAAATATGAGCTCTAATGTCATATCTTACATTCAGCCAAAGTCTTTGCATCATAACTTAAACATGTCTCCAGACGGCACCATTTTTCTCTTTTATAGCTCTCAGAAAAGTGCATTAAAGTGAAATGAGGCAACAGTTTGACAGATGGTGTTATGACCTCAGGCGGGTTAAGTCCAGGGGGACGAGGAGAATAACAATTTTGGCTGTACCTAGGACAAAGGAAACACAGAAACAGATGGAGAGAGAGAGAAAACCTGTAGCCTATGAGAACCTGGCTTAGCCTTCCCAGAATTTTTTCTCCCAATTTCCAATAAGGAGCAGCGTTATGAATCATAGTGACTTGGCAGTTTTTCAATCAGGTGGCAAGTACAGTCACTAGTGTCTAGCTGGAGAGTCAATTAGGTTAACTAACAACTTGATTATCAATTTATTTCATATGTCAGGATGACTCTGAAAGTACAGTTTTATATTGTCTTATTTACCCTGAACCAAACTGTCCAATCAGCCATCTGTTCCATTTTTCTGTTGTTGAGAATGAGTTTAATTTAGCGTTATTGTTAAATTACGTTAATAAAGGCCTGTTAGTTTCCATTATTACTTTCTGACTGTGGGGAAATCTCTTTAACTGATTCACATACATTTAGGCTATTCTAAGCTCTCTCTTTTGATAACAAATAATAAAGTAACTAATGTAGGCCTATATATATATATTTTTTATCCATTATTTCTTACATTCAGTGAGCCTCCCCTGAAACAGTTTGGAGCCCCCTGTAGGAGGCTTGTCTCCCACTTTTAAAACCTCTGCTATAAGCAGCATCTGAGGACCCCACAGCCACCAGGGGCCCCCCACACATCATCCCTCACCTCCAGCTCTACCTCCACACTCTTCAGAGGAACTGACCGAGGAACAGCAGGAAGCACAATGAACACAGGCTGTGTGAAAACGTCTGTTTTGTAATTGTACAATATTTACTAATGATTATTTGCAAAATTACAGTTCCTGAATGGTTAGATTTATTCTTTCTCTTCAGCGTGAATGTTTACACTGTATATTTCATTTTAAAGATGTTTGATAAAGCTCCTTCCTGCCACCCTGAGGCCCAAACACACATGTCAGCACACACAAGCCAATATATTCACATCCAAAATCCTTACACATCTACAAAAATTACCAGGAAGCACTAATTAATGGATTACATTAGAAAAAACAAAACATGCAAAAGAATCCAAAAACAAAATCAAACTTTGACATAGATAACAATGCAAATCTTCCGCTTATGTTGTTCAAAGCTGTTTATAATCATTTCAAGCTATTGGGGTTGAACAATCAGTCAATATACAAAAAAGTGCACAGGTAAATCCTCTTGGAGATTTTGTGGTTATAAACAAAAGTGAGAAAGTACTAATTATGTTTTCTAGCAACTCTGCACCAGATTCCTTATCGTCAGTGAGCAGACCACAGCAGGTCGTCCATCATGCTGGTTCAACAAGTTACACTATCGAGGTAATTAATGCTGTAAAAATATTTGCTGTAGTATATTCCAAAAATGGTCCTTTCATACATAAGTCTAATAATCTGCATTCAAGTACAGTATGACTGTTCATAAGGTGAGTTATGCTTTTTAAATGAATCACAGGAATGTTTGAGCTCAGCACAACTGAGCAATCACATCAAAAGAAATGGTAACTAATACGTCAAATGTAACAACATAATACTAACAACCTGTAATGTTATTTACATTATACATTACTGTTAATGGTGAATTGGCGTAAATCTTTGTAAAGATGGCTAATGTGACTTTGGCCCAGTCTGCCTGACTGAACTTGGATGTTGTTTTGTTGGTTATTTTGAATAAAGTTTTTTTTGTGTGTCTTGAGTATGGCAAAAAAGAAAAAGTCAGACTCAGTCCACATCTGTGTCTTCTGCAGAGAAGAGTCCCCATCAATGTCGAATTTCTCGTCTAATGCAGCCTAATTGTGGCCTATTTGTGGTGTTGTTGATTCTACCCCCCTTATACCCCCTAAATAGGGTCTCTGCCACTTTGAGTTTCTTTGGGAGTTTTTAAAGCTTGCAGCCTGTGTTGCTGTTTCCCTTGCTGTTTTTCACAACAATGAAAGTACCACTTTATAAAGGCCCACTAGAGGTCCTCGCCCCTCTGCAATGAGCCATCAGCTTCATGCCAGGAGAATACTGTTTGCCTGGTGTGTGTTTTCTTGCATTTGAAGTCTGTAATAACCATAATACACTTGTTAAAATACACACTCCAGGCGAACAGTGCCCTAATTTCATTATGTCTGTGGGATCTGGGGAAGCTAGTAGCCTATTATTTCATAGACAAGTGTTAAACAAATAATTTTCAAGTTCAGTATGTACCAATCACTTGCCGTCAATCAGGTTAAATTCTCCTTTACATTGTCTTTGAATGTTTCACAGATGTTTAATTATTTTGCTCATTTCTTTGTTGGTCAAATATTTTTCATTTAAGGTTTAACCTGCCATTATATAGTAGTGGACTTTGTTATTTTTTTAACTGTCAGAGGTGTGGATGTCGTACATGATAGGATCTGCAGACCTGAACAGGATTGTAACATTTGTACAGTAAAAATAAGCCAGCCTGATACCGAACACTGGTGCAAGTGAAAGCAACTTTATGCAGACATTTTGAAGAAATGTTCCAGTCAAGTGTGGAGCCAAAGAGGTCAACCTCTCCTTTCAAAACATTAGATTACTCTGAGTTGCAACGGAAACTGTGACCAACTTAACCAGGAAAATAAGCTGTCATTAGAACAAACATGTCAGTGTGCGAGTGACGGTAAAGTAGTAACTTCAGCTGTTAACAGATGCCCCTCATTAAACTACACAGTTTGACATTCAGCAGTATCATGAACTGTTAAACCATATTTAAGGTGTCTTGATCAAATTTTTTTAATGGAGCTCTGTAAGCCAATCAGGAGGTCCTAGCATTAGATTATTCTTGAATAACCTAAAAACATAATTTAATGGACCTTTAAATAACCAAGTGGAAAGGTATGAAACTCTAATTTATTCGGATTATGATTTTTTTTCTGTCTGCATTATTCACGTTTTGTTGATATTTTAAAGATTTAGTAATTCAAATTTTCATGATTTTTATTGGCACAAGTGCTCAGCATTACATTTCCAATAAAGCAATATGTCTTCTAAAATCCACCTCACAGTGGAGAACATTTACATGTCTTTATGATGGCATGCAGTTAAAATGAATGTGTGTTAAGAAGTAAGAGGTAGTCTGGAGATGCATGTGTGTTTATATCTGTTATAAGTGCATCTTCAACAGTTCATCACATTGAACTCCAATATATATGATCAATCGATCAATGTGCAGCCCTCCCTCTGAAGATCAGACATAGAATCAGAGTAAGCTCAATACTGTAACAGGTTTGGGAGGTACTGCTCCTTCAGGAAGATTTCAGGCAGCTCATTAATAACAGACAAGATGTAAAAGATGATTATATTTAATACATCAATACTAACACCAGGGGAAAGTTATAAAGTGATGATTTGAAAAAAAAAATCCATTCACCTTCTCCTCTTCAATGACTTTTAAAATATTTAAAAAAACATCCATGAAATTTGAGCTTGGCTTGATGATCCTGCTGACTGGCCTCGTCATGACCACATCTTCAAATCACTGGACGCGTGAGATGTACGAACCAGGCAAAGTAGAGCTGTCTCCTCTTATCTCAATATGTCAACCTGTCTGTTGTGCTCCATAAAAATGATTTATTTATTGCACAGCTCTAAATAGAGTTTCTTGTAACCATGTCCAGCTGGCTATTGGGATTTGCTTGATTACCATGATGATTGGGTGGTCACAAAGAAAAGTAAAATGTTATTAGTGCGTATAAATTAGGGGTCTTCCAGAGGCTACATTATCGTTAATTAAACAAATGAGTCATTGAAAAAAATCTGTTCCGCTCTGAGGACAGTTTACACAAAATTTTATGTTTCTTCATCTGTTTGTGCAGAATTGAAAAACGACAAGAGCGAATCAATGAGGCAGTATCATAGCCATCATGACTATAAGTGCAAGCAATCAGAGTAGGAAAAAGTCATATGCCTGTCGGTGTAACCTGATGTAATGAGTGCAGTCTACTCAGTGAAACAGAGTCATTAGAAGGATATACTGTTGATTAGTATGATGTTGTGTTTTTGCTCATTGTTTAACTAGACTTCTTTTAGACTAGACTATCTTTTATTTTCATGACATGTCAAACATTTGGCCCATCTCACATGTGATTACAAGACACCACTATATATCAAACACCAAAATATATAACATGCATGCATGTAACAATAAAACAAAACCAGAAGAAAAACATCAGTTATAACATTATCTGTACTTCTGCTTTCAAATTATATTTACATACAACAATTAATATAAATTGTACAGCAAACAGCACAAGAGGAAAAGTAAGTGCTACAAGTTTATTGTAGCACTTATTATCTCTAACTAGTCATCACACATATTGTGCAAGAATTTGTCAGTATAATATTTGCTTCCTGTTGCACACCCTTTAGTCATACAGACAAGGCTTGATTACCATCTGGCAGGCAACTGTCCTGAGGCTCCACAACTCCAGGGGCCCAAACGGCTTACTTTGGCTCACCTGGTTTGTGCTAATTTAACTGAAAATCCATGGACCAGAAAACACAGCATCATCTACCATAAAGGCCTTTAACATTGCTGGTGCTTTAGTGCCAATTATTGAGGCCCTGGAACTTCATTATTTCACTGCTTACATGTTGTATAGTCCCAAATCAGTGTGTTAAATTAAATAAATTAAACTGCCACATATGGGAGCAAGTTGGATCATAGAAAAACTGTAAACATTTCCTAGAGAGCGCATGAACATGGGGTTAAGAGGGGCCCAGAAACTCATCTTAATCCCTGAACTCCATAGGAGATTAAGTTCCAGCCATGCCTACATGTAAACTCCCCCTGATGAACATCTGGAGATGTTGTGTTCAAATACAGCACATCCCACATAACATGCTCATGTTCTCCTTCTCATTCTGCTGCAGCAACAGATTAAACCCGCAAGTGGTGTTGCTTGATTTACAACCTTAACACGATCATATGTTTAGTTTTTGCAAAGAACGCTTGCTATTGTTTAACCTTAATTGTAAGGAGTGTTTTGACAGCAGTAGACCCACACGTTTCTGACCGTCCTTGAATGCAGCAGAGGCCGGAGCATTTACGCACTCATGACTCAGAGACCAGACCAGCATCCATGCAGCAGATGCCTGTGATACTCAGGACTCACAGAGCTTTGGGAGAAGGTTTGTGCAAGCCTGAACTGAAACCTGAACTGGTCCCAGACTTGGAAGCCGTCAGAAGGAAATCTGTATTTGAAAGGATCGGATCTATCATGACTGCAAGGATCCAGGGAGCGACGGGCCGGGACAAACCAGTGCCAAAGAGCCGAGCAACAGGTAATTTACTGGGAGTGGAGATGGTGATGGTCTCACCATGAGACAGGAACAGCTGCATTAACATATATTTTAAATGAATTACTATATTACTCTTATTGCTCATGACCTTATTTTCAATCTTCTTTTAGTGTAATTATCATAAAGAGACTAATTACTCCTAATTAGGCTGAAATTATTTTTATATTCTATTATACATTGTATAAAACAATTTTTAAACTTACAAACTAATAGAAATGTACATACACTTTTAGTTCAGTTAGTCTGACATTACTTTTTCCATATATGTCTGCCTCTCAGACTGCTGGATAAAACGTTTAGCCTTGATGGTGTTACAGCCTAATGACATTTTGTTGGCTTCAATTTGCTATAGAAACGTAATAATCAGAGGACTGCATGCTGTCAGTTAGAGGGTCACATCTGGGTCAGCCCTTTAATGTGACCAATGTATGTCTTTGGTATTCAATATTGAGTAAATAGTGGTCATATTGTACTTAATTTCATTTTTCAGTATTACTATAATATTTGTACAGTATTCCTCCACATGGAACTGGTTAAACACATGGTTAAAGTGTAAACTTTAACAAATTCTTGACACAATTTCTTTATGGCCAAGTTTTTCGTTCTTTCCCTTTGAACATGACAAAAGAGAATGGAAGACTAAATCATGCCTACGTGTTGTAGGCAGTAGAAACAGAACTGAAAGCAACACAGAATGCCAGAGAGCTGCACTGACTTTATATAATATTTATATATTTTGAGATGTCACATGCTACCTGAATTTTGTGTTTCGTTTTACATAGATAAAAACATTTCCACCATAACCTGGTACAGAAAAAAAAGTGACGCCCTTGCACTGGTGGAATGTCGACCTACAAATTGCTGATAAATGTAAAAAATGTAGAAGAAGGGGAAAAATACTGCGGTTTTGATGGACCTTGTTTTGTCATTGTCAAAAATATTTAAACCAGGATGAATATGTTTTTTTTTTTTTGTTTACCCACAGCTCTACTTGAAGGGCATCTAATGAATACAATCATTTACTGTAGTCCACCACAAAGAGTACCAAAGAAGGGACTTCGGAAGGAATATTTTCTTGTTGGTGAAATTTAAGTTTAAGTTTATTTGTGTAAAGCTAAGGTTTGTGTGTTAGTTACACTGAATATGCAGGCGCAATTGAATTAAATCCACCACTTTAATATACTGAGTTGTAACCATTCATGACATTTGATACTGAACAAGATGGAGACATGGGGTTTTGATCTTGTTTTTAGAATTAAATTAAGGAAAATGAAATTAAATCAGTTTAAATTAGGTTTGTTTTGCTGACCTCAAAGTGAAGCATAGAAAAATGCAGAGAGGCATTATACCGGGCAAGCATGCAGTCTAGTTTAGTGTGTTATTTGTGCAGCACTGTACCACATAACATATAACATGACTCTTTCTGCTGTGGGTTGCAGAGATGATGGTGAGGGTCAGGAGATCTCTGTGGCTGATACTGGGCATGCTCAGTCTGTCCCTGCTGTTAGTGGTGCTGGGAGTCTACTCAACGACCCGAACAGAGAGCCTGAATGTGACTGGCTACATCTCTGGAGTTATCGTAGGTTCCCTCGATTATTCCACGTCATAATTTATTCAGTGGGAAACAAAGCGAGATGACAGATTGATATGATTAAAAACACTACTTGAAAATACTTGAAAATGTTTTAATGGGTTTTAAGTTTGCAGCCTCCATGAAATCAGCAGGGATTTGAAAAACATATCAAACATCCTCCAGCATGTGATATCCATTATGAAGCATTCATTTCACAGCTCGGGCCAAAGGTCCTCTAATAAGCGTTCGTTTGAGACAGACATAATTTAAGGCTGTGAAATTGATGAATGAATGATTTATTTTATATCCTTCAACCACCTTTTGCAACAGTATGTAACATAAAGCATGCTGTATGTTTTTAAAATTGTACGACAAGAGCTCTTTTCATAGCTGTGTGCTAACATGGCCTTGCCATTCTTCATTTTGCTGAGTTCTTTCCCTTGGAAGAGAAATAAATCATAATGTGTCACGGTTCTTATGATAATGAACCATATTTTGCAAACACTTATATGTTGTTTGCAGCTGACCCTTGGATTGTTCCTGGGACTTCTGGGACTCCACCTGGAAGAAAACCGCAAACAGCTGGTATATTCTTCTGATCTTCCTGTCTCTCTTCATCTCACACACATACACGCTCACACCTTTGTCATAATTGTTTTTGGGATGTCATGAAAATTAAAAACACAAGATCATCCTATTCACAAAGTGCATTTCCAGACAAGGCTTACATTCCTGGAGTTCTTGGATAGACCCGGTTGTGCTTGGATGTGGTACTGTGTTTGTATTCATTTCAATTGTGAGATAAGTTTCGTGATAAGAACGTCCAATGTTTGACAGTGGAATTTTCAGTTTTCATTTTCAATTAATACCACTGATGACATTTTTCCAAGATGCGGCAAATTGAGATTGTAATTGATGAAGAGTAGGAATGAAGAAAAGATATGCTGAGTCTGTTAAGACTCCTAACTCTGCACAGTCAGTGGCTAGAACTTACAGAAACACACACACTATGCTTTGTTCTGTAGGCAGAAATATGATTTTGAAGAGTCATGATTTAAAACAAAGAAGATTATTTTTGATATTTCTGAGACTGATATCAGGCATTTAGAGAATTTCTTTCATAGTGTAACCTACAGCTGCTTGTATATATATCGGACCTTCTCACAATTATTCATGAATAAACTATTAAAGATATGATATGTACACCGCTGACATTCACATACATATATAAATAATACAAGATTCTCTTCA
Source organism: Micropterus dolomieu (assembly GCF_021292245.1). Classification (NCBI taxonomy): domain Eukaryota; kingdom Metazoa; phylum Chordata; class Actinopteri; order Centrarchiformes; family Centrarchidae; genus Micropterus; species Micropterus dolomieu. Next base: position 18,196,713 of record NC_060166.1, on the reverse strand, counting down.
GTTTAAGAGTTAATGAAGCTCTATAGCTGTGTGCCGTGTGAAGAAACCAAATAGCTTCACACCTTTCAGACAAATTCAATTATACGATAAGTGTGGTTTCAAAACTGCTGTGTGATTGCCATGCAAACCTTTTCTCTGCTATAATCTGCATTCTTGTCAAACTGCCCCCATTGAAATCAAATTACCTGTTCTTTTAAGATTTTATATGTAAATTCTCAAATTTTATGCTTATTTGCTTATTCCTGCTCCAGCTGACGGCTGCGATCGTATTCCTCAGCTTTGGGATCATCGCCTCTTTTGCGTGCCTGGTGATTGATGCCGTCTGTGTTGTCTTAAACATGGTGAGTTACCTGCACATGCATGTGTAACACCAGAGGTACTGGATGGTGAAACAAAACAGTAATAGTAGACTGTAAAGAAATAATACGCCACTGTGCTGGTTGACTGTGATCCACCTGGACAGCCTTTGCCCTGCAGTGTGTGCCAACATCACTCTGTTGGCAGTATTTACACAATTTAATCCATGAAAAGAGTTCCCACAAATTATAGCTCAGTCTTTATAATATTCACCAGCAAAAGCATAACATGAGAAAAAAAACTGGACTCGACAAAGAGGCACCATCAGTGTAGAAGTACTGAAGGACGTCCAGTTGTCTTTGGCTTAATACATCCAGACATCTGATAACTTGGATGACTTCTGACACTTCAGACAGTTACTAAATGTAATTGATGTTGCTCTAATCAAGAGCTGCCTCTCTAAAAAACTTTGGAAAAGAAACGCAAAGCTACATTCCTGTTTCCAACCTCTAAAATAAAGACATGTACATTTAAAGCTGGGGTAGGCAGTTTATTTCAGAAGCAGATTTTGTTATATTTGTCGAAATTCTCATTACACCTGACAAGAATCAATAAATGCTCTGACACAAAAATGAAAAAAACAACAAAATGTGTGGCTGTCGCACATTAACAGGGCCATTGTCAATCATGATGTACGAATCATAACAGTAGTCATTAGTCTACTATACTGTAACGCACTTTTCACTGACCTCCCGAAAAAACCCCAGAGAGACTTCAGCTCATTCAAAACTCTGCAGCTCGACTATTAACAAGAAACAACAGGAGAGAGCACATCAGTCCAGCTTTAGCGGCTCGGCACTGGCTATATGTAACTTTTAGAATTGGTTTTCAGGTCATATTCAAAGGCCTTAATGAGCAGTGTCCAGGACTTTATCGTTCCTTCCCCGACAAAGTCTGATATGTTGTATTTCCTAAAATATTTCAAAATGTTGCCAACACACCAAACCAAAAACAGCACCCATGATTGCTGTGAATTTTACCAGAGTAACTAATTCCAGCGATGATAACCTTAAACAAGATTTTGTGAACTGAATGAGTTTTGGAAATTAATCACAAACAGACTCCAAACTCAACACTGTTTACTCAATTCAAATGTGTTTTAGACAGACTGCACACACGGCAATGAATGATTATCTTTTACATTATGTTGTTTTTTTTGTTTCTGTTCTGAATAAAGAATTGGTGCTGTTTTGCAATGAAACCCCATGTATGATATTTTCTTCATATATTAATTTTCCAGGACATACGTCCACTGAAAGCAGGGAGATGCCAGTATTACAGCAGTGGCAGTGGCTACATCTATGAGAATTTCTACACCTCTGTGAGTAAAACTTATAAACTCAGGTATACAGTGAAAATATTAATATGAGAGTAATTCAGACACGTTATCACAATCTGAATTACAATTAAGGCAAGCTTGGTCAGGTCCAGCTAAATTTGAATTTATGTCAGATATAACCTCATTTTCTCTTAGAGAGATAAGTCTCTGGAGGTAGTTTTCTATTTCAGCTACATTTGTGTTGTTTCTGTATTTTCAGGCGACTACATTTTCAACTTGTGTTTCCTATTCCAGGTGTCGTGTTGGAATCTAAATGAGTCTTGTAACATGACAGTACGAAGTGGGACCTGCTACTGCTGCGACCTGTACGACTGTGCCAAGTGAGACAATGCGTTATTATCCTGCGATATTATCTCAGTAGCCTATATTGTTACCACTACCATGTCATCAAAATTTAAACAAACTCTCAGCCATTATCTGCTAAGATATCCTACTTAATTGTCACCAAACGTCCAGACTTTGTCTTGTCATTAATTATTGTCTAACACATTAAAAATAATTGGTAATGATCAGAGCTGTTGTTTTGTTCTGCAGTGGAGGCTACCTCAGCAACTACTATGAGTTTGTTGGAGTACGAAGCTGTGAGGAAGTTTTCACTCTGTACATTTTAATTTGGACCCTCACCGGCCTGAACCTCGTGGCCTTCTTCACAGGCATCCTCACCACAGCAGTCCTGGGCAGCATCAAGGACTTGGTAAGACACACATACAAGGTCCATATACTGTGTGGACATGGTACATTTGGTGCATTTAAGCTCAGTAAAAAGCAAGTAACTCAGTAAGATGTACTCAGAGGCTCTGAGGCTAAAGGGGATTTTATCTGCATACATGAGGTTTTTTTTATATATTTATTTTTTGTTTAAATAAGAAAAACATCAAAAATTGTTTGTTTAAAGGTGCATTCATGGATTTTTGGCCACTCGGAGCCAGAAGAACTACAAAACAAGCCTGAGCGCAAGAGTCATTGCCTAAATTCATCTCACCACGACTGAAACTGTGTTCACATGCGTTTGCGACTTCCACTCACTATGTGTGCATTCATGCCACCTTTAATTTTCAGCTTCATGCTGACGTCACACCCAACTTGGCCATGGCGTATTCTCTCACACACTGTGGCAAAAAGCATATAAGCAGGTCCCAACCGTGTGGTCAGAGATGCAAGCAAAAGCTGTTAAATCTAGTTTACTAATTTATTACACAGGTTCAAGATGAGTTGTGTTTCCATAACATTTAGTCTGTGCAGCATCCTTTCCTATTCAGCTGCGCGTGTTGTCTTTGACTTTGCAGTTGTACAAATAAGAACAGCCAATAATAGATATTTCCTGAATGAGATATCAGTTCAACTCACTCTTTCAAATTCCCTGGATGCTAGTTGCTTGAACTATTACACAGATCAACTTTCCATCAGATTGAACTCTGCAAGATGTTAAGGGATCAGATTACGACAGGTTCTACAGTTTTTATTAAGAAGAAATCGCTTCCACTGCCAGCAGTACATTATTGCATAGCTAGCTGGACTGCTGATGAAATTGAAATGACAAGCCAAAAAGTCAGTGGCAGGTCAAATCCAGCCAGCTGTACCACAAAGGAGCCATGACAGTTCTTGTCGTTCTGCATGCAAAAGCTGTGTATGGACAAATTCATAAGAAAACAGCAAAAATGTCCTTGTGCCATCCAGAACTGACAAAAAGGCGGGCACAATGTGGGATTCATAGTTAACAATTCTTACAGTGTAAACTAAGTCTCCAGTCCTGTCAGTTCCCACCATGATCAGCTGATGGGAATTACAGTTAAATGACAGGTAGTGGTAGTTGAGGAGGGGCCCGGAGTTCATTACAAAGATTTCAGAGATGGTTACACAGCAACAAAACCTTTGTTCAGCTTTAAAAGGCAAAGAACTTCATGTCTGGGCTATTACTTTAAGTATTCAGGTACAGCTAAACCCTTAACAGAAACTCAGCTTTATTCATCCATAAAAAGACAACAATAAAAACAACTACTCAAACCAATTCTGGCTGCATGGTCAGGGATTAAGTAGACTTATAAATGACATATTTGGCAGCAGTAGGATCCAGGCTATTTCACTGCGTATTTAACAAGGTTCAACTTAATCTCTAAACAACAGGAACCAGATAGCAGACGGAGAAAAGTGATGAAGCAGAGGCAAACTAAATGCAATTCAAGCTTAGTTTCACACAGATGTTATCGCTTTGGGTGAGACTTTACAGTGCTTTTTGGCCTTTTCCCCTTTATTTTATTGTGTTATATATCTTTTTGTGCATGTAATAGGCTTGCAAAGTGAAAAAGCCCAAAGTCCAGTTACCATCTCCCACAGAAAACACTGCCCCTGAACTGCCTGAACACGGATTGTAGTCCAGCCTTTACTTACTTAAACCTTCCCCTTAAATAGACGTATCTTGCATTCTTTAGTCGTTTTTTGGGAGTTCCACATGCACAGTACCTCTCAGTTAAGGACTAGGGCTACTAGTCAGCAGGGATGGAAATTAACACCCACCACCCGCCAAATACGGGTGGATTTTCCGTTTGTTGGCCAAATGTTTGAGGGCTACCCGGCATATAATTTCTAACTCCCCTGGAGGGGGGATGCCCTCTCTCAGGCGGGGGGCGCGATCAGGAGTTTTCCGCTTCTCGGACAGCCCCTGTGGGTCCGGCCACTGAGAAGCAGCGCCTGGAGGGTCTAGGTCTCTCCCGTGAGGTGGTTTGCACCATCCAGGGGTCGAGAGCCGCCTGTACTCAGTCCTCTTACTCCTCCAAGTGGTCGGTGTTCCAACGCTCTGTTGGAACCGGTGGCCTATCTGCTGCCAGGGGTGCTTTCGTTTCTCCAGCTGCTCGTGGACAGGGGTCTGCCGTTCAGCACGGTTAAAACCTATGCTGCCGCCATCTCGTCCTTTCATGAGGGTTTTAGTGTCAGGACGGTGTTCGCTCACCCCCTGGTGAAGCCTTTCCTGAAAGGAGCGCGGAGGCACAGGCCTGTTGTTCCACAGTGGGATTTGGCGCTGGTCTTACGCCCGCTAATCCAAGCTAATCCAAGCCCCTTTCGAGCCTTAGAGACGGCGGACCTGAAGTTTCTTTCGGCCAAGGTCGCCTTATTTGTGGCTCTGACATCGGCCAGGAGGGTCAGCGATCTGGCTGCCGTCTCTGTGGCTCCGTCGTGTCTCAGGATTAAGGATGATGGCAGCTCGGCTGTCCTAAGCCCCAGTCCTGCATTCATGCCTAAGAGTTTCACCAGCTCCTTCCGTCGAGGGTGATTACTCTCTCGGGCTTCTTTCCTCCCCCCCATGGGTCTGAGGACGACACTACATCCCACCTCCTCTGCCCAGTGGGTGCACTGTCCTGTTACTTGGCGCGCACGGCCGCCAGGTGCTGTTCACAGTGCCTGTTTATGCACTACAGGGAGCAGTCCAAGGGACTTCCCCTGTCGGCGCAGCGCCTGTCTCACTGGCTGTACGAGGCTATTTCACAGGCCTATATGTCAGCTGGTGAGTCCCCTCCGGACGGCATCAGGGCGCACTCCACGAGAGGTGTCTCATCCTCTGTGGGATGACGATAGACGACATCTGTATGGCGGCTCCCTGGTCGTCCCCGTGCTCTTTCGTCCGTTTCTACCTGTGGGATGTCTCCTCTTTCTCGCTGACTCACTCAGTACTGAGTGTTTTGGCTGAGTGATTTTCCCTTGTGAGTGTGCGGTGCGCCCTCTCCCACAGGACGGTGGGGGGAGCGGCCACTCCTCGCTCTGCTTCTGTACGGCTGCTGGGCCACCCATCCAGTTCCCCGACTGTTACACATGGGTCATTTATGGCTCGTGGCAGGTGGGTTTTGGGCTTGGTGGGACCGTATGGGCCAGTGAGGCGTTGACTCATCCTGCTTTGCCTCTAACCCAATAGCGATAGCCTTAGAGGGCGAAGCCTATACAAACGGTAGTTACGTACTGTAACTACAGATTCTATGAGTATAGGCGCAGCCCTCTGAGTTGAAGGCCTCACTGGACCTTGGTTCTCAGTGTTGAAGAAAAGGCATTTTGGGAGCCGAAGGCTGGGTCTCACCGTTGTATATATACAAGATGCGGACGTAGGAGAGGCCCACGCTGTTGGTGGGCGTAGACAACTATGCTCAGTGCCGTGCAGGCGCCCGCAGGGGTAAACCCAATAGCAATAGCCTTAGAGGGCTGTGTCTATACTCATAGAATCTGGAGTTACAGTACGTAACTATCGTTACGTCTTGAAGTCGTTGTGGCGTTCACACTACGTGCCTGATTGGTGACAGCGGGTCACACACTACTCGAGCTGACAGCGGCTCTGTTACCCGACGCAGGTCTCCAAACCACGTTCTGTCAAGAAAACGCATATTGTTATTATGAAGATAGCAATTATAAAGACAAAGAATATGGGTGAAAGAATGGATTAACACACACAGGTAGCAGGGATTGTCCGAGCTACAGAGAGAGCTGGAGAGTGTGTTTTGCGGTGAAAAGTATTTGCCCGATCTGCCAGCTGCCTGCTCTCATTGGCTAGATGTGGATGTGGAGTCGGCCGACTCTTCCAGGTATTTGGCATGCTAGATATCTGGCAGATGTCTGCGATGCATCATAAATGTGTTGGGGAGCCGTTTTGATGTGTCATTGAGTAGTTCTGCAGCTTTATCCCGTGTGAAAAGGCCTTTATACTGCAATCATGTGTGCTTTCACATATTGGTCCGGCTTCACAGGAACCAGCGGAGTGCAGCAGCATGTTGGCTGTGACTTTTCACAGATCGTTCCATCTTTCTGTCTCATGGCTGTCACCAAATTTCCATGCTTAGAAGTGGATACAATCAGACCATACCTATTCATAAAGTGCAGCAAGCTGGCATATTGGCGCAATACCCCCGTAAAACAAGGCAGCGTGAAAGCTAGTGTCAGGAGCTAATTACCAAAGTTGTACTAGGAGTGTTTTTAGCTTTTAGCTGGGTAGTTGGCGGTCCAGTCAGTATCTAACACACTGTCAGATCTTCTAATGGCCCTGCTGTCCTCCCCAGAGATCAAGAGTATAATCCATAGGCTCTATAAAAAAATACTGATCCCACAAAAGCTGTGATGCTGTGGGACCAGGAGTCCGTCAGAACCAGGAGGCCAGAAGAGGGGGATTGTAGAAAGTGAACAGTCTGACAAGGAGGTTTAAGTTTAAGAGTGAGGGGTGATTAGATTTATGTCTTAAGCCTATATTTAATAGCAATAATTAAATTTTCCTTCAAATTTCAGTCTGGTCTCTTCTTTAAATTTGTATTTGATTTATTATCTCAATTAAAAGGACGGAAACAAGTGTATATGTGACATAGTGGATTTTTTCATCTACCAGCCACCTTGGCAAGTGAGCCAAAAAGTTAATTTCCACTCCTGCTATCCAGTCAGAAGCAGAGCAGGGCAGGTCCTGATAAGCTGGTAACCACAGCTTCGGGTGGTAAGTTATTAATTAGTAACAAATGTATCTTTCATACATAAAGTTTTACCCCTGCACTGTCTGTACATCACAGTAACAAGTCCATTGACTACCTGGAGGATATCTAACATTTGGTAGGGAGGGTAGGGGTGAGGGAGGCAGCTAACGGACGTCCAGTGTTTTTAAGGGCATGCCTGACTGGGTCTCACCGTTGTATATATACAAGATGCGGACGTAGGAGAGGCCCACGCTGTTGGTGGGCGTAGACAACTATGCTCATCACATACGGTAGCCAGCGAGGCTGTGCAGTGTATAAACCTCACTCCCCGCCGCCTCAAGAGACACACTAGCAACCAATGAGTTTTAGCCTCCTCTTTAGCGAGCCTGCTTCTCGTACCAGAGGTTGCGGGTTCGAGTCAGGGCCTTGCAGTACAACTTGAGGCCAGTTACACACGCACAAAAAGACATATCCAATAAAAGAAAGTGATAAGGCCACAAATGGTGATTTGACCTCTTTAAAGGAGTAATATGTAGTTTTCAACACCTGCAACCAGGTGTGTGCTCATACGCATGCTCGGCTCGAACTCATGAGCAAGCATAATCTGAAACACAAGTGCTTTCATTCAGAAATGACACAATAAACGCAGACACACCAGCATGTCGTCTGTGGCTGTCCTCCCAGACATGTTCCTCTAGCTGCTCTGTTACTTCCAATGTTCCTGGCTCAGAGGCAGATCAGATCAGACCCCCTTTTCGGCTCCGTAACATTACCTTTCATACAGTGCAGCAAGCCGGCATATTGGCACATTCCTCCCGGAAAATAAAGCAGTGTGAAAGCGGCTATATACAGACACACTGGGAGACAGTGTCACATGCTGGAAACTCAGGTAAACTTCCTCCGCACTGTTACAGTAATATGTTTTATCAGCTTGAGGTTGAAGTAATCCATGGTCATTACATTGACTGCATTTAGCTGATGTGATACATTGGTGATAGCTCGCCTGCTGCTTTTTAGTAAACTAACTAACTATCCACTACAGCTAACCTAATTACTATTTGTTTATCTTTCACTGGAGGCTCAGCAATGTCAGCACAGCTAAATATATTGGATGATAACGAAATGGTTAGTGAGCTAGCCTGAATATTATAATGAGATTGTTGCCACAGTTAGACCGCAGTAAGTAGGCCCTGTTCCTGTAGGGAATGGGTCTTTCACTGTGTTGTCCTGCGCCGGTCTGATGGGCTTCAGCACATAAAACGTGTTACTGGACTGCATTTCGTTAGCTGCGGTGTTGTCTGTTTAGTCTGAGAGAGGCTCTGAAGCGCGCACAGGGCTACATCATGACCCGATACCTTCACATTAAAGTGGCTGTTCCAAGCAACAGAGAAGACAGGCGTGTGGTTCATTTCTAAGTGAGTTTAGAGCCCATTGACAAAAAGGAAGTAAAAAAGTGTTTTATTAATAAGTGATTTAATTGAAATTACCTCTTTAAATGGCTACAATTGAGCACTAAGGAGTAGGAATGTTCGGGCTCAGTTATGTAATCCTTTTGTGTGCAGCCAGAGATTGTTCCTAATCCTTGACAAGGTCTTCGGTTGTAGCTACATCTAATTTGTAAAATGTGGTGCTCCTTCAACAGCATACCAGTATTCAGCCAGATGATTTCTACACCACATACCGCATTTGAGGGAAAGAAAATTAGTCTGCTATACTTAAGCATGAGAGTGTGAATGTTAAAGAGTCTCACATACTGTGGTTGAACAATCACTGCAAAATCAGAAACGCTAGACTGGTAATAGGTTCACATATGCATTCAAGTCCACATCTGTCCAAATCCTGTTTTGTTACAACAACGCATTAGTTTTAGCAGGGCAGCGGTTTGCGTGCTCGCCTTGGTCCCACCAAGTTCCTTAGGTCTTTTAGAAAAAAACAGAAACACATAAGCTCAAAAATGTAATCTGCAATAGACTGAAGCCTGTGTGGCTTTAAAGCTATTCACAGTTATGTCCAGTTCACTTCAGACCTTTATTTTCCCACAAAAATAAATTCATTTTGCAGCAAGAACAACACAATACACAATAAAGGTGAATAATGCAGTAACACAGCACTATCCAATGGCTTTTTTATTCCTAAAGGTTTCTAAACATGATCATCAACCCTCTCATTACAGCCGGCAGAATGAGAAATGCTTATCGAGATCATGTACTTGTAGTGCATGTTTTTCCCCGTTGCTGTTGCAGCCAGAGCTCTGTCTTTCCTGACACTCCTCCAGCTCCATGCAGTAAGAATATGGACTTTTAGTTATCAGCAGTGTTAACCAGGACTGTCTCTGCATGCTATGCCCCCATCCATCAGTGAGATGTATCAAAGCATTCCTTCTCTCCTCCTCCTGCAGCTTCCTCTTGTAAAGTCAAAGTCAAAGACACATTTCCCACGAAATTCTGCCTAAAGAACCATCTTCTCTAGTTTTTTATGTTGAAATATGCTTTGCATGTTCATCATGTTACTGTGGTTTTTCAGTTTGAAAGGAGATTTTAGTGTTCATTACAGGGACAAAAACTAGGGTCAACAAAACATTTGGCTTCCACTGTCAAGCCTGCCTACTGAAAACACCAAAGATTCAGCTTGTCTGTGGTCTATGAAGAGTTCATTGAGCTTTGTACTGCCAGAGATGGAGCTGATTTGGCCTTAGTGAGCCTAAGCTGTGTGGCCAACAGACCACATATATAGCCTCTCGTCATCCTTCACTGCATGCTGCCAGAACTACTATCTTTCCATTATATCATGCAGAAAGTTTCATTTCTGTAAACAAAATTATCTCCAACAATTTAGCAATTAGACTCCCCGAACACTCATAGTTCTTTTAGTTATCTTTAAATCAGTTGTTAGTGTGTTTTTTCACTGGAGGAATGCATTCAGACTTTCCTCCACATGTTCTTAAATTTAATATGATTCAATACTTTCTGTCACTTGCTGACTCTCCCTTTTAATTTTAGAGTCCCAGGCGTTTCCAGATCTGTAATAGTGACAAATTATTATCGGGAATTGTCCATCCAATATTTGCTGCATAACTTACGAGATGATTAGTTGTCATGTAAATATGTTTACATTAATTGTTTGGCAGATGTTGTATATGTTTTATTGTGCTGATATTCTATTACAGGAAAGACAGGGAAGCTAACAGTTTTTTAAAGTTATAGATTTGTAGCCTCCCAGCAGTTTTGGATCTAACCTCAACCTCAAATGTGCTGCAGACAGACCACCCAAATGGAGACAAAAACAGATTTTTGCATGGAACAGTGTATGCTGCATTATGAAAAAGATGCTTGGTCACTAACTGTGTGCACCGAGTGATAAGTGTGGCTAATAACATCGAAAAATTGAAGCAACTCCACTTCATTTGAGTTATCAAATAATCTTGCATCAAAGCTTGATTTCTTTTTTTCATCACGAAACAGAGCTAAAGCAGCTAGGATGCAGAATAATGTGTAAGTTTTCAGCGTCATCACACATTTAACAGATGGAGCTTAGTGTTAGCTGGTTGGCCTCAATTGGTTTCATTTACTCTACACCATCAGCTGACTAGTAGTGTCTAGTCATATTTATGCAGGTGTGCAGCGCTTGCGTTACAACCGGACTATCACAGCTACCAGATTCCTTTGACAAAAATATCAGTTGTGAGTTGTTGGTGCTGCGAGGTAAAAAAAAGTATAAACGGAGTGTGGTGGCTTTTCAATGACTGTTTCTGTTTAAATGAAAAGGATCCTACTCTTTAAAAAAGGTCTGTCTCTGTAGGGATCATTACCACAATGTTGTCAGTTTGTTGTCAAATGTTGTTCCAGTTGGTCACATAGCCACAAAAACAGGTTGAAAAAGACAGAAATTACATTTTAAGGGCAAATTTTTGGCTTTGATGTTTTAAAGGCCCTGGAAACATATTTTCTCAATATGCTTCTTGCTATGAGCAATGAAATCCTTGGAAAAGGTGTCCACCAATCAGGATTTAGCGACATTTAAATTAAATTATTGCAGGGTTTGCTTATGTTGCAAGGCCACTATCACTGATCAAACCACACACAAAGTCCTGATGAAGCAGATTAACTAGGTTTTTAACTCTTAATAGGTAATAACTATGGATGTTCTTTTAAAGAAACTTTAGTCATGTGTGTGTTTCATAAGGATCATTTCTTCCAGCAGAATCTTGTTACTGCTTGGATTCTGCCCTCAAAGAGGCTTTTCTGCCAAATCTAACTGTACAATGTTAGACAGGATATAGCCAGTTCCATGACCTATAAGTCTATCTGAGTGAACTGATTGAAGTTGTCTCCCTTCAGTTTTCAGTTATCCAAATTATTGGATCACATGTAGATTTGCATAGATTTCAGTCATACCTGTTATCATTGTGGGAGGTTAGACATTCAATTTCTAAATAAGATATCCTGAGCTGACTGTACATGTACATACTTTCCATGATCGTGGCCAAAACCACCATCTTAATCATCTATATCATTCACTTGTAATGGCTGAATGTGACTGTTTTAGTGTTTTCACGTGTGCACACTGCACTTGCAATAATATCGTGTGTGTGTGTGTGTGTGTGTGTGTGTGTGTGTGTGTGTGTGTGTGTGTGTGTTTCTCTTTGTTTGTGTCAGAGGAGCAGGAGCCCTCCTGAGCCCTCTGAGAGCACAGCGTCTTCTCCTACAGCTCCTCTGCTGATGGATGCCAACACTCACACAGTTCGCCAGCTCCACCCAGTCAGTATGCGGTCAACGCTGTCTCCTCATTTTTGATCTCTCTTGTCTTCACCTCTGCCCTTGAGACTAATCATCTTAACAGTCACGAAACTGACACAAACCTCCTCATCTACACCCTACATCCACCCAATAAACATCCCTTAGAGCAGTGATTCCCAAAGTGTGGTGCGCGAGCGTGGCTGAGGCAACCAGCGCTGTACAAATCCTCATATGGATTCTCTTTTTGTTCATGGTATCTGTTTATGAGGCTATTCACAGGGTGAGATTTGTGAGAAAAGAGAGGGGAGATGTTTGGAAAGGTTTTTTTTGTCATGAAAATACCACCTAACTCCCTCCGCTCGGTTCGGCACGCAGAAGAAATGTGGATTGATTGCAAAGTTTAACCATCACATTATGAGAAAAAGTTTTACTGCCACTGTTACTTTTTAAAGTAATAAATATAACGTTACATCACGATGCAGAGTTGCAGTGAAAAAACAGAGAAGATGGATGTGTTTAGCGCAGTGAGTGGGTAAGGGGAGAGTGACTGATTTAAAAGCCATCACTTTCAGGAGTGTCACTGAGTGAAACCCCAGGTATGTTCACACTGGTGTAACATGGACACTGCACTGCTTGTCATCTTTGATGTTTATTGCACATATATATGTGTGTGTGTGTGTGTGTGTGTAAGCCAACCTAGAGAGAGAGGGTTTTTTTGGGGTGTAGCAACCCGGTCAAGATGTATAAAGGGGTGCGTTGCCTAAAAAGTTTGGGAACCGCTGCCTTAGAGTGTTAACTGTTGGTTGATGAACACCATGTAGGCTATATAACCAAGTATCCTACTGATTTCTCTGTGCGTTTCAATTCAGAACGGGGTTCAAATGATCCCCATGAGCCTAATTGAATTTCCCTTGTTACAAACTGTCACAAAAACTTCAAAAGAAACATCAAAAGAAACCATTTAATGGACACTAGTCAGTTGCTTAAATACCTATAAAGTGAAACAAGACTTGATGGGATACAAGATATCTTGAATTTAGGAATTGAGTAGTTTGTATCCTTTAAATTGTGGTACTTATGTAAATATCCTAGTTATCCTCAGGTAGTTTTGGCATCTGTTTTAATATAGAACTGTATTAGTTTTAGACACATTTTAGTAATTTCATCATATTTAGTTGATAGAAACTAAAGTCGGTTTAGTATAGCTTTAGAAATATTTGGTCTGTTTTTTCTAGTCTATTTCATAAAGGTCACTGAAATCAAAATAATAATACCGTTTCAATAATTAGAGTTTATATGACTACAGTTGTAGTTATTGTAGTGAGTGAGATATATATTTTGTGTTGTTTTTGGTGTAAATCAAAGGTTTCATTCATCCTGTTCTTTGGTTTATGAGTGAATGTTGGTGCTGCATTAGGACGTTTCTTGAGGCGTTTGGTTCATTGCTGTTAAAACAAACCCCACATGAATCTAGTTAAAACATTCAGTATGCACCATCACTACCCAGAATCTCTTTTCTCTGTAGTCACAATGCTAACTGACATACAAAAGGCTTTACACATTTAAATTTTAAATTTAAAGGCAGGTGGAAATATGTGTCTAAACACAGGCAGCTGGTTCTGGTATGAACATGAACTTCAGTGGTCACTTTAATGTCTCACTGTTTCCAGAATCACACTTCAGGATGTTTTCCCTGTCAGCTTGATTTACATAATTAGGGGTATTTACATGCAAATCACGTTGCATGTTTGTCCTCGATTGACCTCAAAACAGCAAAGCATTCTTTAGAGGTACCCTGTGGAGTGTTTTTACCACTAGTTGTGCTAGAGGGTAAAGTTTGGATGAGCAGGACCCAGTGTTGCCTATCATGTGTTTGTCTGCGGGTGCAGATCTTGTTTTGTACCATGTAAGTGCCTTTAAGAACCTTTTAAAGCAGTATATAAATAAGATGTATTCTTCTTCTTATTATTATTATTATTGTATTTCCATTCAGTAATTAACTAATTGTACACCAGGGATTCACAGGAAATGATGCAGTGTGTAATCCAGTATTACTGTCTGTAATTTTATGACTGATTATCGGCCTCACTGTTTACCGTTCCCTTGCTGGACGCTGTATCAGAGCTGTATAAAGTTGCTGCTTATGCGAAGCCAACGTTTCCTACTGCTGCTGCTTCATATTAAATGCATTTAACTGGCAAAACAAGGCGCTGCATCTATTGTGAAGCAGCCACAGGAGACACAATGATGCTTGATCAAAAAAGACACTGTGTGCAGCATGAGATCAGATCATAAATACAATCATAATTGTAATTATTAGTGACTGAATTCTTAATAACAACAACATATTTCTTTAGTACATTAAACTTTGTCTATTTGACTCTGTAGACAATTCCTGTAGTGTCTCCCTTTAAGGACACATACAATGAAGAAGAAACAAAAAGTGAAAGTAAAATCTTTTTTTGTCGTTGTTTAAATTAAATCTCCACTGGGTGTGTCTAATAAAGAAACACTTTTAATCCGTTCTCATGCCAAACAGGGTAACAACCCTTTTGAGTTATTCAACAGATGATTTAACAGGGATTTAGCAGTTACACATACATTTCTGTAATGTTCTACCGCAGGGTGCATAAAACATTTCCAAAAAAGATAAAAAATGAAGGTGGAAAAAGACTGTTGAGGGCTCCAAACTTGACCACCCACATTTGATCAACTTATTCGGCTGTTGCATTTCAGTCTGTGCAATAAAGCTAGGCCTACGTGTTTACCACCAGGAATGTTTTATTTTCATCAGAACAATAAACCAGTTTTTATAATCCTCAACAGGGCTGTTTAATGGAATTCACATCAATAGAAACATAAAGGTAGAGAGTGAAAGTTTATTAATGACCTAAAACAGAAATAGCGAGGTGTTTTTGAAAGCTTGTAAAACGCTTGTAAGTAGATCATCACAACATACAGTGTTTAATACACAAAAAGAAAAGAACTTGAATTCTGTGGTCAATTTCTTTCTTTGTTTCCATCCTCTATTTCTCTCTTTCCTATGTCCTGTCCTGCTCATGCAGGGGGCCTCGATGTATTTCCCTCCAGCTGAAGGTACAGCTGCCTCACAGAGTTTTCCTTCATCAATGACTCCTCACACGGAGTCCAACCCTCCTCCCTTCGCCCCACTGACCAGCCTGCTGCCTTACAGAATCCACAGCCTCTCCGCCTGAGCACAGCCAGCAGGGTTTAACCAGAAAACGACCAAAAAACACATACAGAAAGAGCAGAAAGCAATAAACAGCTTTATTTTTTTTATTACTATTGATGTTGTAAGGAAAGGAAAAAGTACGTCATGCAGAAATTTAAAGATTTTGTTTTCTAAAAATTCCAAAACCAGATGACATGAAAAGTGCCTCCTGCTACTTTAAATTTTCATTTTGCTCAAAAACATAAAGGTCTTCAATTTAATATGTAATATAAATGTGTCAACGCATGTGTATAAGAAGCTACGATTCAGGTTTTCATGAACATCAGTGAAACCATACACAATAGTTAAACTTCATGAAAAGGTATCGTCTAAAATGGTGTGGCGTTCTCACACAGCTAAACTTAATCAGACATACGTTTTTGTAATAAATATTAGGCGTGTGTGTGCTTTCGTTGGTATTGTTGTTGATTTATATCCTATGAGGTCTTCAAACATGTGATTTACATACATACATGCAATGTTTATTTTACTAACTGTTTTTTATACGTTACAAGGGATTAATCACTGAACAAAAATGTATTAAATAAATGAATTACAAAACAGTCAAGTTAATTTTATTTATATACATGACAATATGACAAATCACAATTTGCCTCAAGAGGCTTTACAATCTGTACAGCATACAAGACCCTCAATTCAATTGAGGTAAAACTCCTCTAAGAAAACCTTTTAAAGCGGAAACAGATGTGCGTACAGAATAGACCAACAGTAAAACTACAGTACGGACAATTAGGGTGACAAAATTGTAGATTGCAAACATAAATTAGGAACCTGGATCCACGAGGACGTCAAGCACTTTCAGTTATCCTCAAACAGATCAGGACCTGAGCCATACCACCTCCGCTCCACCATAGAGACCTGGAAGAGGACCGACTACACAAACACACTAGAGGCAAAGCTAAATCACAGTATTCAGGGAGAAGAAAGGAAGAGACACACATTGAGGGAGCAAGAGAGACAAGTAGAACATGCAGATAAGGGCAAGAGAGAGAGAGGAGAGGTGAGGCTGATTCCCCTGGAGGACGAAGATCCAGATCCAAAACAGACTGGTTTGGATTCTTTAAGTCATCTTATACGTGGTAGATAAAACAAAACAAGGTATAAAAGACATCAAATGCATTACTTAAGGACACGCGCATGTCATTTTGGCTGTTTCTTTCTTCTTGTGAGAGGGTTTGTTGAAAGCTTAGCCAGTGAAAGTTTTGTTTGATATGAACATGAACTGAAACTCAACTGTATTGTTCCCATTTGCAGTGATGACATCTACAAATCCAGATTTTGGCTGAATCCCTTTAATGTAACTTGGTTGACATCAACTCAAAGTGACGTTAATAGCTTCAAATGGTTGTACATTTAAAGTAAATTGCCTCTATCATTGCATATCAACATTTTGTTGCGGTGCTGGGTTAATACACGTGCCATTTTTCTAAATTATTTAAACCAATACACACCAGAACATCTTTATACAACTCTGGACAGAAACCAAATTGCTTCATTACTTTGCTAATATAAGATACTTTTAGACTTAGATAGGAGAAAAATATCCACACCTGTTTGTTTGATGCGTTTTCTGCAGCGCAGTTCGCTTCATGTTTATGAGGAAGCAGATGATGCAGAACACAGTACATGGCAAAGCCTGAGGACTGTGAGGTAGGTCTGGCAACAAGATGTTGGGAAAAACAAAAAGGACTGACAGTACGCCAGCTCTGTGGGCATTACAGGGTACTTTTCCCTCCATAAAATGATCTTGACACTGAGGTCCTGATTTACAGTCAAAGATGGTGAGAGGTTTATCATGCAGGGATTATAATTTATAGTGCTTTGTTTTCCAGAGATAGACAGATACAGTGGGTACGGAAAGTATTCAGACCCCTTTAAATTTTTCACTCTGTTTCATTGGAGCCATTTTCCAAAAATCAAAAAAGTTCATTTTATTTCTCAGTAATGTACACTCAGCACCCCATCTTGACAGAAAAAAACAGAAATGTAGAAATTTTTGCAAATTTATTAAAAAAGAAAAACTGAAATATCACATGGTCATAAGTATTCAGACCCTTTGCTCAGTATTTAGTAGAAGCACCCTTTTGATCTAATACAGCCATGAGTCGTTTTGGGAAAGATGCAACAAGTTTTTCACATCTGGATTTGGGTATCCTCTGCCATTCCTCCTTGCAGATCCTCTCCAGTTCTGTCAGGTTGGATGGTAAACGTTGGTGGACAGCCATTTTCAGGTCTCTCCAGAGATGCTCAATTGGGTTTAAGTCAGGGCTCTGGCTGTGCCATTCAAGAACAGCCACGGAGTTGTTGTGAAGCCACTCCTTCGTTATTTTAGCGGTGTGCTTGGGGTCATTGTCTTGTTGGAAGGTAAACCTTCGGCCCAGTCTGAGGTCCAGAGCACTCTGGAAAAGGTTTTCGTCCAGGATATCCCTGT
>NC_060166.1:18154293-18179065 GCF_021292245.1 Micropterus dolomieu | reverse complement strand
ATTACACTGGCTCCCAGTATGTTTTAGAATTGACTTTAAAATTCTATTGATCACTTTTAAAGCTCTTCATGGCCTCTCGCCTTGTTATATTTCTGACCTTTTAGTCCCATACGCACCAGCACGTACCTTGAGATCCTCGGGCAGAGGTCTGTTGTCTGTTCCAGAGTCTCGACTGAAAACTAAAGGGGACAGAGCGTTTGCTGTCAGGGCCCCGAGGCTCTGGAACAGCCTGCCCGAGGAAATCAGGTCGGCTGAGTCAGTGAACTCTTTTAAGTCCCTTCTTAAAACATACTTTTATAGGAGAGCTTTTCCCGATCTTATTTGACTTTATTTTATCCCTTTTATTTTATTGTATTTTACTAATTTTATATTAAATTTTCATGCTCTTATCTTTTTTTTGTATTATTCTTTACACTTGTTAAAGCACTTTGTAACTTGTTTTTGAAAAGTGCTCTACAAATAAGGATTATTATTATTATTATATCATTGCTCCTCTCTAAAAGTTAACAAGAACTTGGCAAAGGGATTTAGCCTTCTTAAGTTTTGTTAAGAAATACAGCCATTTCTGAGCTTTCTTCAGCCGCATGGAGATGTCAGATGACCACGTAAGGTTCTCTGTGACACTGATTCCCAGGACCCTAAAATTTTTTTCCCATGCTTGCAACTCTGTGTGCCTGTATTTCAGCACATCGGTGCTTTGATCTAAATGCTAATGTCTGCATGCTAACATGCAGATGTTTAGCAGGCATAATGTTTACCATGTTTACCGTGTTAGTTTAACATAGTAACATGCTAGCATTTGCTAATAAGCTCTAAACACAAGGTGCAGCTGAGTCTGAGCGGAATGTCAATTTTTTCAGGTATTTGGTCAAAAGTCAAAGACGATTTGTCCTGATGGTGCTGGATGAAAAATTAGGATCACATAAGTTACCACAATTCATCCTGAGGCATAGCCCTCAAAACCACAAATTTAAACTTGTTGATGGCACTAGAGGAAAAGTCAGTGAATCACCAAAGTCTATATTATAATATCTAGTGGTGAACCAACCAACAGACAGACGGACATTGGCATAGAGCCTCGCCTCTAGCATGGCCAATAAAAAAAAAACGGGCCTGTATGTAGCCCTCTCGGAAGACTAAGTTGTAAAGAAAATGAAGACACTCTTGATCTCAAATCAGACCCACACCAATGCTGAAAATGACAGTTGTACATCAGTGATGAAGTTTTGGGTTGAACTAGACACATGTTATGCTAAAAGACTAACTAAGACTAACTCCCAGGAGTGGTAAATACCTCTCATCATTACAGATGTGGGTTGTCTGTGTGGGTTTATTGCCATTAAGAACATTTAATAACACTATAAAAGAAGGGAAACTGGGGACAGACAGTTGTACCACAGCTGGGAAGCTAAACCCCCCACAGTTGGAGCACTGCGAGTTTCACAGATGACTTTCTCCCCAGCAACAATTTACAGCTCCTGCTGGGGGATCCTGGGGCGCTCCCAAGCCAGATGAGGTATATAATCTCTCCAGCTTGTCCTGGTTCAACCCCGGGGTCTCTTACCAGTTGGACGTGCCTGGAAAACCTCCAAAGGAAGGGGCCCAGGAGGCATCCTGAGTAGATGAGAAAGTTCTTCTCCATAGCCTTCCCGGACTCCTACCACCCCTTGGTTTTTGCTTTGACAAACACTGAACCCTTCTGGCTTGTACCTATCTGCTGCTTCAGGATACCCTTATACTAACCAAGGCCTGGAAGGCCTCATCCTTACCAAAATAAATGTCAGTCATTGCTCCGCCTGTATACATACAGCGCACTAAACTTGTAATTTCCTGCATTCTGGAGACATTTTCTGCTCCAATTTATGGTGGAAGGGAAACTATATTTAAATTGCATTGCAAATTTCTTTAATTGTGCAAATAAACCTTTCTCAAAGCATTTTCATTTGTTAGTTAACATTTCTTGCTGCAAACAATTTTTCTGAACATTTTTAACAAATGTTTTCAAAAAAGTGATGGGGACAAAATCAGCCACTTAAAAATGTTGTGGGGACATGTCCCCAGCGTCCCCAGTGTAAATGAAACCTATGGTAAACCACGAAAATCACCCTCTGTAACCTAGTGATGATGATTTATATCAAATCTGTGGTTTGTTATTCGATCTCTCTCTCATGTGTGTGGAAAGAAAAACAACGTCGAGGAAAGGGGATGGCTGTGCATTTGGCTGTGTACCAAACAGTTTTAAACTCATCCCATAGTCACCAAATCACCAAGTCATAAACGTGAAATCTTCAGAGTAATTGGATATGATCTGTAAATCTTACTTGATCCCACGGTGGAAAGAAACTAGGGAGCAGAACAGAGCAGAGTCAACAAAGGCCACAAGATTTTAGGGTGATAAGTGAACTCAGAAAAGGGGCTACATAGTTTTTAATATAAGCTGGACCAGTTGGCTATATTCACTTCACATCAACTGAATTCCTGTAAAACATGAAAGGGCTGTCGCCCTCATGTTTGGGGAACATTTCTCTCTGGAGGGAGTCGAGTGTCACTGTGGACAGACAGCAGCAGTCCTATGAAATGAAAGGGTCAGACAGCCTCACAGTCGATATATATAGTATGAAGTCAAAACATGCTTGTGGTTTTACTTTTTGCCACCTGTGCTGGCATTTGCTCAAACATTCAAAGTGACACGATCATCCTTTTAAAATAAAATTAACATTAGAGAACACCTCACACAGCTGGAAAATGGATAGACCCTGGTACGCCAAAAATAAGGTCAGGAATAAGGAGGAAATTACAAATCACTGATGATTTCATTCAGTTCAGTTCAAGTAGATTCAAATACTTAAATTGCAAAGTCATAGTTACTGACAGCTCCCCGAATATGTAGTTTTTACCTTTATTTTACCAAAGGAGTCACAAAGCCAATTCACATACTCAGATAGACCTGTTACAGTTACATTCACACCTGGAAGCAGCCCAGCTCAACCACAGTCTGATCTGTCGACCACTAGAGCAGCTGGGGAGTTAAGGGCCTTGTTCGAAGGGCACCTCAGTTGTGATAATGAAGGTCTGGGGATCGAACTTCACCGTGACTTCTACTGTTTCTGAATGTCTGCTCTTCACTTGTAAGCTCAGTCTGTTTCGTTCAGTACAAATCCAGACCGACATACATTGTTTATGAGCCTACTAGCTCTGTAAAAGAGATCATCCCCAACAAAGTTACCACAACATTGTTGCTTCTGTGGCTCTCGCTGTCTTTCAGTCACCAGTGAGGGAGCTCCGTGGAGGACACACCATCTGTTTCAAGTTAATATTATGATAGATTTCATACAGGCACAGTAGATTTTAAGTCCATATATAAAGAGCTCCAACACATTTTAAGTAAGAGAGCTGACAACACCAACTTGTCTTAATATGTAAAGTGAAAATTACTAATGTTTTCTACACACACACACAAATGTTATCTTGGACTTTTAGCACTCATTTCCTGGACACTTACACTAACCCTAACCACAATGTGCCTAACCCTAACCTTAACCACTGGCCCTATTATAAGCTTTTTCCCTACTGGGGGACACTACTTTTGCCCAGTTTTCCCCAACTGGACAAGCCATCCCCAACCAACTAGTCTTTACTCTGCAATGTGTCCCGAAATTAGCATATGCCAGTCCACACGCACTTACCCTATAGCTTTAACCTTACCCTAACCTTTAGCCAAGTCTTCACCCTACAATTCAGTGATAAATGTCACTGGGACTTGCATTTTGTCCCCATAAGGAAGGCGAGTCCCCACATATGACTCTGTAAACACCTCGATAACGCGAAAGGTTCCTGTCTCACATCTCTTTCTACAGATCTACATAAAAATAGTCCAAAATAGAACATTTCACAGCAAAGTTAGTGAATTATACAGAGTGACCAGGACATCACAATTTGCTGCTTTGAGAGGCACAAACAGAATCCTATTCACCTCTGTTGTTCATGGGGTAGAGGCAGAAGATCCACAGGCAGATATCTCATAAACTGTCGCACATAAAATCTTCACAATCTGCACAACTACACACTTCTATAGGGAAAATGTGTGTGATTTTTTTGTGACCTGACCCTTTAAGGTAGCTGCAGGGAACAGGGAACAGGAAGTTCATGCACAAGCAGTAGAAATACATGCATTCGTACACAGTAAGGACTGTCCACAGGCTTCAGGGATCAGAAAGCAGCATGCCTCAGTATCATGTGTGTATTCTGCATTAATCTTTTAATAGCCATTTTTGAGAGGCTGTTTTCCTTTACAGACAAAGCTTTGTACTCTTGTAACAAGAAGACGTGTCATGCTGTGGTATAAATTTGACCCTTGAAACACAAATATTTTCCTTTCACAGAGACTTTTAAAACTGTATTCCTTCCTAATAAGAGTGAAGACAGCTTGCGGGCCCAAATGTTGCCACATATAATGATGCTGACAGTGACGAATGAGAACAAGGCTGAGGTGAAAGCACAAGCCCAACATTCTCAATAGTGGCATTTCAAAAAAAAACAAAGACAACATACTGAGCTCCTAAAAGAGAGAGAGTGAGAAGGCTCAAATTCTGAATTACCGATCAGAGGAGGCATGAATGTAATGTACCGTAAAGTATGGTAGAGTCTGTAGTCTACTGATACATGCTGTTGAGTGATTGATTCTGTCCAGATGGGCTCTGATAATTCTTCATCATCTTTCACTTCTTTCATCTTTGTTATTTATTATTTCCATTGGGCATTGTAACTGTTCTTCCTCTGACTCACCATTTCCTGCACACTGTGGAATTAGAGGAATAGTTATAGAATAGACATTTTGGGCAATACACTTAAGCTTCCTGGCTGAGAGTTTAATGAGAAGATGGATACCACTCAGGCGACTGCTGTAGCAGTGTTTTCCTTCTCTTTGTTTTTTTTTAGCAAAGACAAAGAAAATGTTATGAGCTTGACAGAACGGACACAAACGCAACGCTTGGATTGAAACAGGTTTTATTAGGGAAAAAGGGGCTGAGGGAGTGGTGATGAACGAGAGGTGGACGGCGGGGGACGGGGCATGGAGGAGAAGGAGAGGAGGCACCGGAGAACTAACCGGAGAGGTGAGTGAAGGGGTGTGGTGGCAGACAGACTGGCGAGGAGCAAGGGGGAGCTGGAAGGACGCCGTGGAGGACACCTGAGGGGAGAGGGCAGGTAGGCGAGCCCAGCTGACACAACGGTGGACGGAGGTGAGTGAACCTGGGGAAAGGCAGACACACAGGGTTAATTACAGGGAAAACAGAGAACGGGGAAACAGGGGTTTTGCAGGATTCAAAGAGGCTTGAGTAATGCAGTGGCACCAGGTCAGGAGCAAAGACAATCAAGCGGAGACTGTGTGTAGAACCGGGGTTGATATACTGGCAGAGATGGAGTTGATTGCTGGCAGGTGTGGCAGGCAGAGGAGGTGGCTGATGAGGTGCAGGTGTGGACTGTCAGCTGGGCTCAGGAGCGGAGAGAGAGATGGAGAACACATGCAGGGGGAGCAGAGGAGACACAGAGAGGCAGGCGAAACACAGAGGAAAACAGAATGGTGGGGAAAAATGAGAAATAAACAGGACACTCACCGTCAGCCGGGCTGCCACCACAACAGGTCCCCCCCTCAACAGACGCCTCCAGGCGGACCTCCCAGTTTGTCGGGATGGGCTCTGTAGAAGTCGGTCAGGAGGGATTTGTCTAGAATTTTGCTGGCGGGGATCCAGGATCGCTCCTCCGGGCCTATTTCGCACATCCAGGAGGCGACGCACCGTGTAGGTGGGGTGACCATCCACCATCCATAGAGGGGGAGGTGCTGCCACTGGTATGGAGGGTGCTGGTGGAGACGCATTTGACCCTGGAAACGTGGAAGACTGGGTGGACCTTCATGTGAGGCAAGAGAGTCAGGGAATAGCGGAGGGATTGATGACGGCCTCAATGGGGTAAGGACCAATGCACCGGGGGGCGAGTATCTTGGAGGAGGTCGGCAGAGGGAGGTCCATGGAGGAGAGCCAAACTTGCTGTCCAGGCCGATAGGTGGGAGCCGGGGTTCGGTGGCGGTCCACCAGCTGACAGTTGCAGGCCGCATTGCGTTGAAGAGCGGCCCTTGGCCTCTCTCCAGATCCGGCGGGAGCGTCTGAGGTGGACCTGCACAGACGGGACTGCCACCTCCTCCTCCAGGGATGGGAATAAGGGGGGCTGGAAACCCATAGCACACATGAACGGAGACATACCAGTGGCAGCGCTGACCTGGGAGTTGTGTGCGTACTCAATCCAGGGGATGTAGGAACTCCAGCTCAGAGACGATGTCCAGAGGGATTCCATTTAGGCGGAAGACATGATTAATGAGCAGACAGGCCATTTCCAGTTTGGGCAAGGGGATGACATGGGCAGACTTACAAAAGCAGTCAACGATGGTGAGGATGACTGTTTCCGTCTGAAGCAGGGGAGACCGGTGACAAAGTCCGGGGCAATATGGGACCAGGGACGACTGTGGACCGGAAGGGGGTGGAGCAGACCGGCGGGTGGTTGATGGGAGGGTTTGGCGCGGGCGCACACCTCGCAGGCTGCCACGAAGGCCCAACAGTCTTTGTCTATGGAGGGCCACCAGAACCTTTGGCGCAGCAGGAAGAGGGTGCGGGCCATCCCGGGGTGGCAGCTGAACCTGGAGGCGTGCGCCCACTGGAGGACCCGGGAGCGGATACTCAACGAGACGTAGAGGCGATTCTGGGGACCGGTGCCAGGGTCGGTGGACTGGGCTCGGCAAATGGCGGACTCCACCTCCCAGACCACGGAGGCGACGAGACAGGAACGTGGCAGGTGGAGTCTGAACGAGTGTCCAAGGAGTGCAGTCGGGAGAGAGCGTCTGGTTTGGTGTTACAGGATCCAGGGTGGTAGGAGAGGGTGAAGTTGAACCGGTTGAAAAACAGAGCCCACCGGGCTTGGTGGGAGGTTAACAGGGTTTTGAGACGGGTGAAGGCTGCAGCGGCCTCTGGAGACCAGAGCGAAGGGAACCGAAGTGGAGGTGAGACGGGTGAGGGTGCTGTAGTTGCAAATGAACCGGCGGTAAAAGTTCGCAAAACCAAGGAAACGCTGCAGCTACTTAACAGAGGTGGGGGTTGGCCAGTCGGCGACTGCCTGTATCTTAGATGGGTTGGCACGGAGCCGCCTTTTCTCGATCACAAAGTCGAGGAACTGGACGGTGGGAGCATGAAACTCGAAATTTCTACCTTGACGAAGAGCCTGTTCTCCAGAAGCCGCTGCAGCACCAAAATGAGAAATAAACAGAACAGCCGGGCTGCCACCCCAACAGAAAGCTTTACTTAAGCAAGGCGGTGCTTTCAAATAATCGCTAATACTAGTATGCTAACATGCTCACAATGACAATGCTAACATGCTGAAGAGAGTATCATGTTTACCATTGTCACCATCTTAATTTAATTTGTTAGCATGCTAACAACTAATGCACTCATCAGCTACACAAATCATCCTGAGGTGGACATGAATATGATACCAAATTTCATCCAATAGATATTTCAGTCTGGAGCAAAGTGATGAAACCAAATAACCAACATTTCCATCCTCTAGAGCTGCATGGCAAAAAAGTCACAAACTTCAAAAGTGTCAAGGCTGAGAGAAGCTGCTTCAACGCAATGAGCAGATTTAAAACCAAACACCAACAGATTACAAAATAAAACCGACGCGTGCATGACATGAAGTGTAAACTTGCAATTTCAGTTTCTTTTTAAAAGCAGCCATGTGGTTGTATGAAGGGCTGAGCCTTTCACTACACCCATGACAGAGTAGAGCACATAACATAGTCACTATGTCAGCCATTATTACAGTTTTGAAATGCATGCCTCTTTACCCTAGGGTGTGGATGAGACAAATGAGTGTTATCATGAGAAATGAGCTGCTCCCTCCACCGGAGGTCTCCGATTATGTTATCATTGAGCATACAAATATTTGCCCTGTCACATATGGTTTCTATATCATTTTCCTCCATCTTCCCTACAAATGGATCAAACGTCAAGCAATGTGGAAGATGAGATTATTCTAGATTCTGGGTACATGTTTTTCCTCCTGCAGCTTATAAAAGTTATGGTTCATCAGTTTAATCCTGACTGAATCAGAGAAAAGGTAAGAGGTTTTGTAGCTGTAGGTACAGATGATTTATAACATTATAATTCATTTCACACAAAGCTTAGAGGGTTGCACAATCATAGGCCAATATTGTCATGTTATTGAATTTCAATCAAACCTCCATCATGTTGCCAACATTCCTACAAATTATGTATCACATGTATGTACTCTATGGACAGCTTTTTCTTTGAAGTGCAGCTTGTTCACTTTAAAGCAGCTGGGTTGCTGAAGAAAAATGCGGGGCCAACCTAGCACGAAAACATCACCGCAATTTGCATTATGACTCAACATGGTTGATTTAACTTAAGCATGACTGAATACCTTTGTGTACATTCAACATGTATAGTTGTTTCTAAAACCAATAACCCAGCCCTCTGTTAATGCTTTGCTCTTCTGCCCTAACAGAATCCATCGTGCCTTTCATAAAGCGCATGCTCCCATGAAATATAAAACTCAACTTTGTCTTGGCCCTTAAAATATAATAGAGTGAATTCTTGATATTTGGGTTTTGCAATGCAAGCATAGATACTACACAAACCAGAGGAGCATTGGCAAAGTGTTTATTGTAAATTGTTTCAAATGGACACAGAAAAGACCATGTATGGAAAATAAAATATTTAATGTGTATAAAAATGAAGACAACTGTTAAAACAGTATTAAAACAGTATGGAGACATTCAGAAGAAGTGACAGATGTGTCTGCAGCACTGAACAGCAGCCCATGAAGCCTCCACACAGAGTGTTTATCGATCTCGTCTCTTATAGCACACACTGAAAAGAAAACATTGTTTTGAAATTTTATTCCCGTAGAGAGTAAACTGAAATCAATTTCTTGTTCTTTCATAAACCTGGACTTTTGTCATTTCCGTAATTAAAATGAAAAGCTATGAAACACACGTTAGATGTACAAGCTGGCTACTACCTTGATTGATGTGATTCATATGATAGTTCAAAGCACATATGAACGTGTCCCTTTCAGTTTGGTAAAATTACTATATGAAACTGGCCACAGTCCAACACTGCATGCGTTTCCACATCATGACAAGAACTATTTTTGTTTTAGGATAATGTGCGGACAAGAAATAACAAATCGAGAAAATTCCCTTATTAGAAGCAAATAAACCAAAATATATTCATCTTCATACGAAAGTGAGCGCACTACCAGAGAACATTAACTGCCAGTTTACTGGCCTTTATTAAAACTAGCAATGGAGTTGACATGCAAGCTAATAAAGTATAGAAAACAACTTTATGCTTTGATTAGTTAAGATTCAATCCCACATATTGTTTTGGAAATTTGGCCCGACTATTTTTTTTTTCTGAAAAACTTTCACAAGCAGAGAGAAAGTTGATCCAATGATCAATTTCTGAAAATCAATCATTTTATACAGTTGTATTTTGGCTCTGATTAGGCAGTTCATTCACTTACAGCGTGCATGTGAACACAGTGCCAGCTGCAGCTGGTGGGACATTACACATATTCACTTCAGTGACACTGCGTCAACCTATCAACAAATGGAGGTTTGGCAGCATCTACAACCACATACAGTTTGTGAAGGGAACAACTCAGGGATACAAACAAAAGCGGACAAAGAACAAGGTACCATACCAATATAGCAACACATTAAATCAGTGTTTAAAAAAAAACAAAAACAAACAAACCTTTACTAGAAAAATATATTGTTAAATACACAAGACATGCATGTTAGAAACATATGAAGGACCAAAGACACAACTTCTGAAAACAACTTATTTCCACACACAAAGAAAAATACACTTAACGCTGCATTGTCAGCGTTAAAATGTTCAACTTTTGTTAAAATAAATTCAAGTTTCTTTTGTATCTTTTCAACACTTCATTGTTCAAATGGGCTAAAAACAAAAAGACAAAACCAGGATTGAATCAAAGTCTGACTGTTCATCAGATTTCTCCAGCGCAGAAAAATTATTGGTGGATTAACCGATAAGTCTACTGACAGCAAAATAATTTAAAATTTGCTGGTGAGTAGTTTAAATTGTGAGGATTTGGTTGCTTGTATCAGTTTCATATCATAAACTGAAAATGTAAATTTGTGTTCTGCTCTGATAACTTGAGATAAGCATTTATAATTTTATTTATTTTTTTAATATATACTACTTTCTATTACTGTATTGATCAGATGCAGCCCTACTACCTTCTAATAAAAATGTGTGATATGAGTGCAATAATGTGTTTTATCATTATCAATGATTGATCTATTTAAACTTGTTTAATAATTTAATACACAGACTTTTCTTGACTGTTCTGGCAGTGGAGAGCTACACCTAACAGCTGTGGGAAACTTTAAACCACATTCTCTAAAACCATCAGGTCCAACAGCTGGAGCTGCCGAGTGCTGCTGGTTGGAAGAAGAAAAAAAAAAAAGAATAAAGGTGTTTGTTGATTGCTGCGATTGTCTGGATTAATTTAGTTAGATTTATTGTTATTCTGATCGACTCTTCTCCATCAGTTCTTACATAAGCCACTAAAGATGTTGCGATGCTCTGAACATGACAACACAGATCTGATGTACACCGTACCAATACGATTCACAATCACAGGGAAATATAACTCTACACCACAATCATGTGCTATCAGGACTCAAAACGCATGCAGTCTGCTTGCCTTAAGTCACTAAAAAGTAAATGATATGAAACCACACACACACACACACACACACACACACACACATATATAATTTGTTTCCATTTTTAAAACATTTGTATTCAAAATACATAATTCTTTTTTCAAGTCAAACCTATGAAATCGTCTTTGGTTGAGGAAAATATTTTAAAATCTACAGGCTATAAATGTCATTGTACAGGAATGAAACAAAACAAAATGTACTCAAGATCATGTAACTGATCAAAATGGGGAAAGCCGATACCAAGTATCTAATCATTTCCATTTGGAGTGCTCCAAATATTTAAAGTGCTTCTGCATTATTCCCTCAGCATTTAATGTGAAAGAAACATCCATCAAAGTAAGGCATATTGGTTTCATCTACTCAACTGTCCTCTGAAAAAATATATACTTAATATTTGTTCAGAAGAGGAAGGACACTAAACGAGTAGAGAAAGATAAGAGGGACACACATAGAGGACAATCCTCCAGAGAGATGATGAAAATCAATCAACTTGAAAGACAGATGTCAGCGCAAAACCTCAAAAAAAATTTGGGAGAGCATCATCACAGCTGTTGATATAAAACTGGGTGAATAAAAATAATTAGCAGCCTATTCACACACCATCTAATGATGCCTTTTTCACAGAAATGTGGACGTAAAAAAAAGACATAAATTAAGACTAGGAAAAACGTCTCTTTATAAAAGGGGCCTGCAAAGCAGAGGAAGGGAGGCGACGTACTGCCAAAGAAAACAACACCTATGGGATTTGTTCATTTAGAAGAAGAGATCCTGGAAAAGCTCAAGAGCTAGTCTGGTTCCCGTTCTTAGGCTGTCACTACTGTAGTGGACTCATGATGCCTAGAGGTCAGGGTGTATTCATTTGTTCTTCACCGGGACACACAGTGGGCGTTCCCCGCTGGGTGACAGACTCCCAGGGCTCCTTTAGGACAGTTTAGGCTCTCTGTGTAGTACTGGCACCTGCTGGTATGGCTGTTTCAGGCCACACCTCCACGCCCTGGTTAAGAGGTTTTCCCTACTATGGGGTTGTCCCTGAAACACAAAGGATGACAAAGTGAGTAATGTTTTTATGTGTATTGCAGTACAAATGTAACATGAAGCAACACCTGTGCAGACTTACAGGCTTCCGTACTGCGCTGTGGTGTCACTCCTGATGTTGTGTTGCCTCTGAAGTTCCTCCATGACGTTTCGGAGCTGTTTGAGTGTCTGAAAGGTCTCTTTGGGTTCCTGAATGGTGAACTTTGAGTATTCCTCCTGCTCCCGCTGAGGGCCCTGGTAAACTGCCATACTTGCACATGCATCTACAGGGAGGAACACATCATTATTACAGCGCAGCTTAAGGGCTGGTTTATACTCGAGCAGAACTAGTTCTTGCTTTCCGACCACATCGGAAATCAAGTCTCTCTCCCCGGGAAGGCATCATAGTGTTGGACTTGATTGTTCATCTGAAAAGTGAAGAGAGCTGAGAGGGGGGTAGTAATTGGACACAATAGTGAGGGTTTCACAAGGTTTTGGTGACCAATTCCAGTTATATAAATTATATGTTATACAAAATATAACATAATACAACCTCAACCTAAGTTTTCTTTTGTCTGTGTGACTAATTGGGACAACATTATTTGAAACTGGTCAAGTATGGAGCGAGCAGGCTGCAGTCAGCTGCAGCTAAACAACGTAATCCTTACGGGCAATTACGCCTTGTCAAAGAACGTCCACTAAAGGGCTTGTTTTTGCTCAAAGCTAAAACAAGCTCAGATTGTTATTATCAGTGTCTGACAACATGGAAAGGATCCCTAGAAGATTATTTTTATTTATAAGGACAGCACACATTAATCAGCATTACTGTAAATGTGTTGAGGGAAAGGATCTCTAAAGAGATGGGCATTTTTTAAAAAACTCTTTAAAAATAAGGTCTCTCTCTCTAGGGATCCTTCCCACAATTTTGTCAGACACTTGTAACAACAATCTGAGCCTGTCAGGGCAAAAACAAGCCCCTTAGTAGAGGTACTTTGACGGCACGCACTTGCCCACAAGCCGTTTTTCGTTGCTGCCGACTGCAGTGCAATCGCTCAAAACTGGACCAATTTCAAAAAATGTTGTCCCACTTAGTCACATAGAAAAAAAACTCTCTAACAACCATGTAATGCTCCAGGAATCCAATAGTGGTTTTTGCGACATTTGACAACAAGTGTAATCATGAAATCATGTGCGCTCTAATAAACACACACTGTATTTCATGAACAAAAGCACTGACCCTCCATGTCCTGGAGCTTGGTGTCGTTTGAGGAGAGGAGGGAGAAAATTCTCTCCGTTTCCCGGTCACAGTCTATGTCCAGCTGCAGGTTCGCCAGCACGGTGCTGAAATAGGAGAGCACGAAAGTGTAAAAAGATCTCATCCAGGAGAGGAAAGCAGAGAGAAAAGGAGGATATACAATATTTACATCCAGCTCAGCCCAGTGAACAACCTGTCATCACACGGATGTTCTTTAACCTGCAGAGCACACAGTGGCAGAATAAACAGTAGAAGTGTGGCTGAATTTCTATTCAGATTTAGGAAAAAGTGAATATTTAGTGTGGTCAAACAGCTACAGTACATTAGTCTACTGCACAAATAATAAATGATCTGTTTAACTAAAGTAGCAACAAGAATTTGTTGCCAGCTTTGCCTGAGACATTTTGTTTCATGAGTTTTTTGTAACACTGCTGCACAATTGTGTAATGTGCAAAGGTCTGTGGAAAGAAGAAATCCAGAGGTGGAAAAGTAGGTTGAAATCATCAAAAAGGCCAAATACCCCTCTCCAAAGTAAAGGTCTGCTGAGCATTTCCAGGTTATTTTATGTTCTCAAATCAAGCTGGGTTTTGTATTTTGCCATTTTAGAGAGTTTATATCTTTGAGTTCTCAAATCTACTCTTTCTACACAACATGCAGGTTTTCATGAGTCACAGCTCTCATCTTGGAGTAAGCATCTACTTGGTTGGTCATATTTACCACCGGTGGCAGAGTTTCAACACAGTGGCGAGCAATTTTATTATGCGTTTACTGTGATCAGTAGTACTGTCAACAGCAGCAACAATATTGGATACGTTATAGATGCTATTTTTATTGTCCTGGTGGTGACGATGGTGTTTACTCACATTGTGCAGGGTTTACAGCCTGCTGCGCTGCTACTCTGGCTTTTGCAGCACTGCCAGGCTCCACTGGTGTAATTTGACGGATGGAAGGTGGCCAGGCGTCCCTCGTTGCAGCGAATGACCTGGCCCAGGACCTCCAACCACTCGCTTGCCTCTACACAGTTTCCAGCTTGCACGTACAGAGGCTTCTCGGAATGGACCACCTGAAACATCTGACACAAGAGAAACAAAGAAGAGGTTAGGAGCCAAGTCACAACAGTGTTACCATTCATAATTTTCCAGGTCGTTTCCAGGGCACTTTCCACATCCTACAGTGTGACGTAAAAGACTAACAAACAGGTCTGTCAATGCTTACAATGAGAGCAGCCCTTGAGATGTGCTATTCCTGTTTCATTCCACCTGTAACTACCCAAGATTAACTTTTATCCCCACATTAAACTTGACAAGATTTTCAGGAGAAATTTGCTATTATTTCAAGGTTTTTCATGCAAATATACAATCATTTAGCAGAAGGTCAACAAATGAGACTACCAATACAATATTACACCATTTGTTTGTTTCAACTTGGGGAACTGGCTTTGGGATTAAAGTTTTCATCACAAAGGGGCCATACTTTAGAAGTGATCATTGTGTGTATGAGGGGAATTTGGCTTACGTTTTTGCGGTTAAAGGCACTTTCATCCAGTTTCTCCACTGCCTGGATATTTTTGACATTGATGATGCAGAGGGCCTCTTTCCCTGGAAAGCAGGAGTCATTCTGTCAAATGTGTGTCAAGAATAATAATACACTGCAACAGTCAGAAGAGTTACGGGTTTTGAGGGTCAAGACTTGGTTTTAGGGTTCAGGTTACAATTGGGTTAAGGTTAGGCGTGTGGTTGTGATGGTTAAGGTTAGGGTAAGGGGCTGGCTAATAAATTATCAATGAGATGTCCCCACAAGGACAGGTGTGTGTGTGTGCGTCCTAAACAAAAGCTGATCCAAAGGTCTGTATGCAAGCTGAAATATAGTTTTTACTCTTAATGCCAATTTTGTAAAAGATCAAGATCGAGAAGTCATTAGGAGATGGGTCAGACCCTCAAATGTCAAACTGCTGATGCTGACAATCTGTCAATGTAAAGTGTTTTTGATCGCATAAACTTATTTCACATCAATTCTTTATCTATTCTAGAGTTTGTGTTTGTTGTAAGCAGTCAAATAGTTACACAAGTTCAGCCTGGCACATCTAGACACCACAAATGGTAGTCAGACAACGACAATTACTCTAATTTATCATCACTTCCTTCCTTTCTAACAAATCTCGCTACAGCATAACACTGACCTTTTCCTTAAGCCCTCCAAAGGAACTATAACCCCGGAACTAGGAACGTCTGGAGGAACTCACTGCGTTTCCACCGAAGGGACCCCCCTCCAAAAAAAAATCCCTGCTCGCGGGGGGGGGGGTAGTACTGTCCGAAAGTACTGATACTTTGTATGGCTCGGAAATATCAGCCAGCGTGCAGCGGTGTGTTTACAGAGAACAGCTGATGTAGCTATACAGGGCCCAGAGTTGTTGTTTTAAGTTTTCATCAGTAAGGAAGTTTTTACACAGAGCTGAAGTTGATCACCTCTTCTCCAAAACAAGCGGACCAGCTGATTACAGCAGGTAATAAAGCTCATTAAAAATCCCGTTCCGCTGATGCTCAGGCGTGCACAGACGTGAGTGCTGCAAGCTCATCTGCTTGTTGGCTGGAAATGTTTTAATAACCTTCCAAACTCTCGCAATTTCATTTTTGTGTGTTTCTTTATCACGTGTCTCTCCATTATACTCCCACACATAAACGCTGTTGTAATGGTCTATAGTTTTTCATTATATTCCAGTCAAATCTGACGTTCATTTATAAATTTTTCTCATGGATAGTAGTTTCTAAATAGGCTAATGATGCCTGTGCATCGCTTTGTACGCAGTATAGGCTTACGTTAGCTGGTTAATTTGCCTAATCTTCTGGTGGAAACGCACAACAATGGGCTGAAGGAACCTTTTAGTTCCTCGAAAAGAGATCTGTACTTTTCGTTGAAACGCGGCTTTTTGTCCTCTTAACCTTTCATAGATTTGTGAATCCAACAAGACATGTGAGATAGACCCCATAAAACTAAAGGAAGGTGACAACGTGGAGGTCAACAAGGTAAACGCACTAATCTCATTATTTCCTTTGTTTTTGGTGTAGTGCTACAGAAAGTTTATTCACAAATATGTCATAAAACAAAATGTCATTTCAACTTCCACTGACTTTCCAGTGGGGCTGAACGATTAATCGTTTTCAAATCCAAATTGCGATTTGAAAGAACACTATTAGCTAATCGTGAAGACGGCGATTAAAATGCAGGTTAATTATGCAGCGCACCTGACCTGTTTTAAGAGACATATTATACTGCTTTTCCAGTCCTATATTGTAGTTCTGTGACTCCTGTATGGCAGCTTTGCATGATTCAAAGTTCAAAAAAAGAATTCCTGTCTCTTTAAGGCCCCCCTGTCAAAGCCCACTGTCTTCTGATTGGCCAAGACCTGAAGCATGTTACCAGGCTTACCGGCTCAGTCTAGCTCGTATGTCATAGAACGGAGCCGTTGGTAGAAAAAGGAGTTCAAAACAGAGCGTTCAGAGCAGGAGGAAATCTTAGGTTTTCGCTCACAGGGATTTCTTTTAAATACTTTAACCTCTTTATTTGAAGCTTTGGCTATGTTTAACGTGAACATCCAACATTCAATAATATTGAAAAGCATAATAGGTCTCCTTTAAAATTGTGGTAGTGACCCAATTGTTATCACTTCTGTGGCTTTTAATATTTATGTCCAACCCAACTTTTGGCAAATAAAATAGTTGCACCTGCACGATGTGTAGCTCTTTACTGTGGCGCCGTCTGGTGATAGTATTAAGCATGAGACTGATAGAAAGCACTACATCCAGCCATCTCCTGTTAGTTTTATGTTGGATTAAACTCCAGATGCAAATATATTTTTCTGGAGTATGAAACTGGTCTCACCTTTATGTTTGCGGTAGGAGAGCTCCCTGTTGGTCACACTGAGCCACCTCTTCTTAAAGTTTTTCTTGCCAAGGCGTTTTCTCCCCTGGGCACGTTTCTGTACTTCCCTAAAAAAATGACACACACACGCGCACACGCTTGAGGTTAATTTTGTTGCATTTTCTTTTCTGTTTTTTTATTTAAACTGTCCAGCTGGATAACAAAAAAAATTACATTTGACTCTTTCAAATCGACAATCCATGTCCAAGTCTAAGTTGTGGTACGGGAAATGTGAGATCCAGCATTTTTTACTTTTCTCAGTCAACATCACTAGAGGTAGCAAGCTCACTGTTTTCTCTCATCTGCTCTACATGAGGCTACAATGAAGTTTACTGTTTATACTTCTGTTAATTAAAGCTTTCCATTGACACAAACACTGAACAGATTTTATTTAAGCAGCTGAACCTTTCTTTAGCCTTGGTCAATGACTATTACCTCCTGGAAGCAATAAATACATAAAGATATGAACATGTTTCTGCACTTTCCCCCCAACAGACCACTTAAATTTTGTAGGGAAGAGACAAAAAAAAGAAAAAAGGAAGCAATTACTCAAAACTCACCCCTCCTTTAGAACCACCGCATCCTCTAGCCCACTGGACTCCTTGCTGACGTTAGAGGAGATCTCATCAAGAAACTAGAAAACACAATTTATGATGACATCAGCGCTAACCGATAGATAATTACATAAAAAGAATTCATATTTAATGGAACAGGATTTTTAAAAATATACCTTTTTAACTTTTTCGATGCACTTGTCCTCTTGGAATGATTTGAAGAAATCATACATGTAGGTTTCTTTGAAACTAGACTAAAAGCAGAAAAAATAAAGACTTAAATCAACAGGAGACACATTAAAATACTGCATTTGATATTGTTTGATGACAGTTACACAATCAAAAACATACATATACAGTTAATAGTTAACACTATTACACTACAGTGTTCCTCTGAATGTAGGACCTGATTGTAGATTCAGCCCAGACAGTGGTTTCATGGTCTCACTCTTTACTAATAACGCGTTTACTAATAAGTCAGGACTCTACAGAGTGAATGATGGACCCGTCTACTCGTCCTCCCACTTTGCTAAACAGAATTTCTCATCTTTACTGTCAGTCTTACCAGTTTTTTGGACAAACTGCCCCAGCTGCCCAGGGTCTGGATTGTTTTTGAGATGAGTGTAAGTGTGCGGGAAATCTCAGGATCCTAAAATTCAAAAAAATGTACAATGACAACAATTTATTGTGTAGGCCACATGTAAATTTGCCCTCCAGTAGATTTATTAAATGGGGAGTTGTGGAGCCATGCACTTACAGGATGGTGGGAGCGGAGTTGGAAGGAGTGCGGAGAAAGCACAGCGACCGCAAAGAACCGCAGGAACACGAAGCTGCTAACAGCTGAGTACTGAACATGTGGGTCAGCTGTAGAGACAAAGAACAAATTTACTGAACCTGGCATCAAGCTCATTCAACCAATAAGCAAGTCTTATAAAGTATAAAAGCAACAGGGGGTGGTGTTTAAATGAATCAATGTTTCTGGCATGTGTATACTGGAAGTTGACAAGAATATAGCCACTGTGAGATGAAACTCAGGTTAAACTTAATGATTTGGCTCCACCTTGTGGTGGAACCATATATTAACCCCTTACCACACTACAAAAGCTTGACTATTTAATATGTTTAAGTTTACTTAGGCCTTGTGCTGTGTAATATGGTCAAAAATGTCATCATGATGAATAAATTAATATTGTTCAGTATCATTAATCAACACGATAAATGTCAAATCATTATTTCTAAGTTTAAAGGCTGATTTTTGCTCCTGAGTAAAAGTTGAAGAAAAAACAGTTATTTGGTGGTTTTTAAACTATTCTTTATAACGCAGGCCAAACAATTGATCTATTACCAAAATCTGAGGTAGAACATTAAAAAAAAATTAAAACCTTGTCAACAAATATGCATGCGTAAAATGAATTAAAATTTTTTCAGTCCCTTTTCCCCTTAACAAAATAAATATCTTAATAGAATAATTAAGTGCTAATCCATTCATCATTTAAAAGAATTAAAATCAAAGATTGACTGAACATTAATTATATTGTTATTGAAGAAAATTACACTGCAATCATTATTATTTTATTGCCCAGCCCTATTTGGGCCATAAATTAATTTCATTCACTTTTTTTCATTATGTGGGTAAACAAAGCTATTGATATAGAGCTACAGTAAAAGCCCAGTTTTAGATCTGTGGGAATTCCTCTACTAGGACTGCAATGATTAGTCAATTAATTGGTTAGTTGTCAACTATTAAATTAATTGCCAACCATTTTGATTTACAGTACAGAATCCTTTTTAAAAGAAAAAAAAACCATCCAAATTCTCTGATTCCAGCTTCTCAAATGTGAATATTTTCTGGTTTCTTTCCTCCTCTTGGACAGTGAACTGAATATATTTGGGTCGTGGACAAAAGACGACATTTGAAGATGTCACCTTGGGCTTTGCGAACCCCTTTCTGAACCTAACAACTAATCAGTTAATCGAGAAAATAATAAATTAATCAATTAGTAAAATAATCGTTCGTTGTAGCCCTGCTAAACACATTGTCCGAGGTTTTTTTAATTTTAAAGATAGCCCATCCATTTACTGTTTCCATGGGGTGAAAATTGTCGAACTCCATGTGCTCAAAAATTAAATAAATACTGCAGCACACAGTGTCAGAATAATAAATAGAAAAATAATAGACAGACCGTAGCCAATAAATTATAATATTATTTGTTATGATTATGTTATGATTATAATAAATTATAATATTATTTGTTATGGGGACAGCCAACATATTCAGTGCCTTTGGAACAATAAACCTGCTGAGCCGTTTCACAATTTTAGGAAAAGAAGAAAAAAACCCCGCATCTTCTTCAGAAAAGTGATGACAGATTAACACTGATCTTCCTATCCTATATGCACATGTCTGCGGTGGGTTTTGTTCTTGTTTTGGTTTGTTTTAGATGCTGGAATGAATTTCTCCGAGAAAGTGGCAGCAAAAATGCCACAGCAGCCTCTTACACAGACTCGTTTACCTGGAAAGCGTTTGCAGGCCAAGTGTCTCAGTGACCTGAAGACATCACACATAAGTGGGGGACATGTGGAACTGGACTGGGTGATGGAGGAAAAGACTTTCTGGACATAACCCTGAAGATTCTCCTGCAGAGGTAACAAAAAGAGATACATTTGATAAATAAAGTAAAATGAATATGTTGAAGGAGAAAGCCACTGAAATCAACAATGATACGGATGAGGTACTGGAAAGTAGGGCTGAATGATTTGAAAAAAAAAAAATCTAATTGCAATATTTTTGCCAGATATTGCGATTACGATTTGATTTGCGATTTTTTACAATTGATTTTTTGCTAAAGTTCAATATTCACTGCCAGTCTATTTTTGACAGAAGCCACGTCAAGCAGCACAGAGCAGATGAACTAGGCAGGAAGTCAGACACAGAATGGAATAGAGAATTCGATTTTCAAAATAAATAATAACCCTTTGCAGACTCCTGATCATACATCAACAATAAACGCAGTTAAAAACAGACAAAAAAAACAATTTAACTACGTAGCCAACTTAACCATAGTAGAAGCACAGCAATTAAGGACAACTGAACAAATAAGCAAAACCTGAACAAGTCAGTAAAATCAGACAGGCAAAACGCTCTTATTCAGAAATGCTCCATGTGGATGTGTCACGTTAGCCAGCAGAGAGCGGAACGGATTAATTTGTCATTTTTTCAAAAATGACAAATTAATAACATTAACATAGGACAGCTAAACGCTCCGCTGCTGACTCACTTCAGTGCGAGTCCAGACCGGAAAAAAAAACACGGCATGGCCGCTGCCTGGGTCTGTTCCTCTAGTTTCATTTTTTGTTGTAAAATGTAACGTTACACACCCTGTGCCCGCTTTGATTGGTGAGTAGGACCGTAACAGAAGGCGCATGGAGCTTGTGATTGGCGAGCAGATCAGTCACGCAAGGATGACAACGGAATCTGTAACTGCATTACTGTTTAAAGGAGACCTATTATGCTTTTCCACATTTTATGACTTATCTACAGTGTTACAATGTTGGATGTTCATGTTAAACATGGCAAGAGTTTAAAAAAATGAGGTTAAAGCATTTATAAGAAATCACTGTGAGCAAAAACCTCAGGTTTCCTCCTGTTCTGAACGCTCCGTTTTGAACTGCTCTTTCAACCAACGGTTCCGTTCTACATAATATGGAGCCGGTGTTCCATTTTTGGTCATGTGCTCCCACACTAACCGCATGGCAACGCACAGTCTGCCTGTTATGCCCAGCAACAACTCCAGCCTGGTAACATGCTTCAGGTCTTGGCCAATCAGAAGACAGTGGGCTTTGACAGGGGGGCCTTAAAGAGACAGGAGTATCTACAGCTTGTTCAGAGAGAGGATGAAATGAAGGCCTACATGAAGAGCCAGTATAAGACAGACAATTCTTTTTTTGAACTTTGAATCATGCAAAGCTGCCATACTGGAGTCACAGAACTACAATAAAGGACTGGAAAAGCAGTATAATATGTCTCTTAAAACAGGTCAGATGCGCTGCATAATTAACCTACATTTTAATCGCCGTCTTCACGATTAGCTAAGTGTTCTTTCAAATCGCAATTTGGATTTGAAAACGATTAATCGTTCAGCCCCACTGGAAAGTCAGTGGAAGTTGAAATGACATTGTGTTTTATGACATATTTGTGAATAAACTTTCTGTAGCACTACACCAAAAACAAAGGAAGTAATGAGATTAGTGCGTTTACCTTGTTGACCTCCACGTTGTCACCTTCCTTTAGTTTTATGGGGTCTATCTCACATGTCTTGTTGGATTCACAAATCTATGAAAGGTTAAGAGGACAAAAATATAATTAGGGTTAGGCCTACTGTATTAATGAAAAAAAGAACAAAGACTTGGATTTATTCTTATTGTGTTGAAGTGAGATGGACCACAATAGAAGATGAGGAGTAGGAGTACCGCAGACATTCACAGTCTTTGCTTTTATTCCCCCGAGACATGTCAAAGAACCCAAATTAGTATTCAATAAGCTGTTTAAATAAACACTAATATTAAGTCACAGATAAAAAAAAATAAATATTAAAGGCTGTAATTGTTCTGAAATAGAGACCGAAACCGTGACACAAATGTCCGGACAGTAGGTTATTTCATCATTTTAATTCTATTTCCACTTTATTGTTTACTTGATACTTGAGTCTGCTCCTTTTCGCTTCATTTCTCTTTCCCCCACACTTAGGAACACACCTACACTTTTTTTACACTCTGTCTCCATTCCCATGTGTCTCTGCTGACTTTCTTTATCAGTGGTATGCAATGTTTTATTGTTAATGTGTGTTTAATAAACTCACCAGTGATTCGGTTTTCACAGCAGCAGGTGTGCCGCATGTGGATCGAAAGCAAGGTGGTATCGAATGACATCTGTACTGGTGTTCACTGTCGCTCCGTGCTTGTAAAATGTTCCCCCTGACTGCGCAATACCAGTTAACATCTCTCTCTCCCCGTTTCTCTGCAAAATTCTACAATTGGTCGCTAAACATACCTGGGCAGCCCGCCCAAGAACAGTCCACAGCAAGCTGTAGGACTATATTTTGTAATTATTACACAGTATACCTATTACTGCCTTCTAACTGCGTGTGTCATGTGATGATTTTGGTCCCACAAGTTAGGCTAGTTTTATTAACCCAAGATGGATGATGATGATAATAATAATAATAATAATAATAATAGATTTGAAGAATCGTTACACCCCTAGTGAATATGAAGAAAACCAAGAATACACTGTGGCACACTGGGTAGATGCAGTCAGACCAGGATCAAAAATCCCGAAGTCAACCACTGATTAGAAATTAAAATTACAATTTTAACTCTCATTAATGCGAGACAGTTTGAGGAAATTACTGGAAAGGGGTTAAAAAAGTGATCAATGCAATGTGCTGTAATAACTCCAAACTACCAATTACATCTGCACATCTGTTTGTTTGTAGAGGAAAGGCAGCTGTTCAGGGAGAGTTTTCCATACTGACTCATGCCTATTCGGGCATCTACACTGGATGTGTATGTGTGTCCTTGTTACTCATACCTCATCTATTACAGGCTTCAGGGTAACCGCCAGGTAATTCTTTCCTACAATCTTCATCATGTCATCAATGCAGCGTGTTGCCAGTGAGTTACCACGGAATATAGTGTTAGCCTCCCTGTATGGGCACAGAACATCAGACAGACGTTATAACCAACACTCACCACATTTCTTGACAGTTTAGTTTTGTTTTTATGTTAGCTAGTTTTGGACCAATTGAGATAATCTTCATTAAAGTACTCATTGTGTTTTGACATCTAAATGTTTGACAGTCCAGCCCAGTTTTTAAAAGGAAATGACTCAGGTCTTATTTATTATAAGCACTCCTTCTTCAATTACAGTATTCGGGTTTGACATTTTATGCAACATCCAAATTTTAGAATCAGCTTATTATTGTATTTCACATCGGCTTCCTGTTTTAAATTTGGTTACATTTTCTTAGTCACAATGAATGAGAGCAGAAACTACAAAAATAACACCCAGGTAAAAAAAGAGAGAAAGAAATAGGAATGTAACTTCACGAGGAGAAGTAACGGTGTTGGCCATGACATTTAACTGTGTACCTGTACTGCACTGTAGGTGTGCATGTGCGAGTACTCACTGAGTGTTGTCCAGCTCTAGCGCTGCCACAGCAGAGACAAAAGGCACAAAGCGATTGTGGTGGAGCAGCAGTCGAACCATCGGCAGAACAGCCTCATATCGCTCTCTGCAGATGTCCCCCAAGATGTGTGCTGCTGACGCCGAGATGGGCTGAAGAAGGCGAAGAGAAAGAGCGGCAGGTGAGAGGGTGAAAAGGTGGGGAATGCGGCAATTGGGTGATTATCACTCAATACAATTTAAGTAATTGAAGGCTGAGGTGATTGTGCCACATGGAGGAAAGCTACGCCACCATGAATTATCTACTACAGTGAGGAAAATAAGTATTTGAACACCCTGCTATTTTGCAAGTTCTCCCACTTAGAAATCATGGAGGGGTCTGAAATTGTCATCGTAGGTGCATGTCCACTGTGAGAGACATAATCTAAAAGAAAAAATCCAGATATCACAATGTATGATTTTTTTAACTATTTATTTGTATGATACAGCTGCAAATAAGTATTTGAACACCTGAGAAAATCAATGTTAATATTTGGTACAGTAGCCTTTGTTTGCAATTACAGAGGTCAAACGTTTCCTGTAGTTTTTCACCAGGTTTGCACACACTGCAGGAGGGATTTTGGCCCACTCCTCCACACAGATCTTCTCTAGATCAGTCAGGTTTCTGGCCTGTCGCTGAGAAACACGGAGTTTGAGCTCCCTCCAAAGATTGCCTATTGGGTTTAGGTCTGGAGACTGGCTAGGCCACGCCAGAACCTTGATATGCTTCTTACAGAGCCACTCCTTGGTTATCCTGGCTGTGTGCTTCGGGTCATTGTCATGTTGGAAGACCCAGCCTCGACCCATCTTCAATGCTCTAACTGAGGGAAGGAGGTTGTTCCCCAAAATCTCGCAATACACGGCCCCGGTCATCCTCTCCTTAATACAGTGCAGTCGCCCTGTCCCATGTGCAGAAAAACACCCCCAAAGCATGATGCTACCACCCCCATGCTTCACAGTAGGGATGGTGTTCTTGG
>NC_060166.1:18099905-18154193 GCF_021292245.1 Micropterus dolomieu | reverse complement strand
GGTTCACACTGAGCACATGTGACAGACGTGACAGAGTCTGGAGACGCCGTGGAGAACGTTCTGCTGCCTGCAACATCCTCCAGCATGACCGGTTTGGCAGTGGGTCAGTAATGGTGTGGGGTGGCATTTCTTTGGGGGGCCGCACAGAGGTAGCCATAACTGCCATTAGGTACCAAGATGAGATCCTCAGACCCCTTGTGAGACCATATGCTGGTGCGGTTGGCCCTGGGTTCCTCCTAATGCAAGACAATGCCAGACCTCATGTGGCTGGAGTGTGTCAGCAGTTCCTGCAAGAGGAAGGCATTGATGCTATGGACTGGCCCGCCCGTTCCCCAGACCTGAATCCAATTGAGCACATCTGGGACATCATGTCTCGCTCCATCCACCAACGCCACGTTGCACCACAGACTGTCCAGGAGTTGGCGGATGCTTTAGTCCAGGTCTGGGAGGAGATCCCTCAGGAGACCACCCGCCATCTCATCAGGAGCATGCCCAGGCGTTGTAGGGAGGTCATACAGGCACGTGGAGGCCACACACACTACTGAGCCTCATTTTGACTTGTTTAAGGACATTACATCAAAGTTGAATCGGCCTGTAGTGTGGTTTTCCACTTTGATTTTGAGTGTGACTCCAAATCCAGACCTCTGTGGGTTGATAGATTTGATTTCCATTGATAATTTTTGTGTGATTTTGTTGTCAGCACATTCAACTATATAAAGAAAGGAGTATTTCACGAGATTATTCCATTCATTCAGATCTAGGATGTTATTTTATTGTTCCCTTTATTTTTTTTGAGCAGTGTATAAAGTTCAATGCAATTCAAAATGATTTTCATACTTTTATGTCCAGTTTATCAGTTCTCAGGATTGCTGTCAAGATCACCATTTAAAAGTAATATTTCTGCCAAGTATCAATCCTGAGACATGGAGGTGGAGTGTAAAGCCATCATCAGATTGTCAAAAGTAAAAAAAAAACCAAACAAACAAAAAACAATATAACAACAGCACTACGCACTGATGAATGGTTGATCCAGTCTTTATTTAGAAGTCGTGCTTTGCCCTCATATTTGGCTCGTGTCACAGAGGGACCTATGCTTTTTTCACAGGTGTTTCAAGTGACAACAATCAGACACTGTGGGCACCCTAAACAGGATGTGGCTGCTAAGCGGGAGTCACCAGAGAATAAGAATCAGGCCATTGCTAAGTGAGGCCAGAGGGAGAAGCCAAACAGACAGAA
This sequence comes from Micropterus dolomieu, assembly GCF_021292245.1. Classification (NCBI taxonomy): domain Eukaryota; kingdom Metazoa; phylum Chordata; class Actinopteri; order Centrarchiformes; family Centrarchidae; genus Micropterus; species Micropterus dolomieu. Next base: position 18,152,957 of record NC_060166.1, on the reverse strand, counting down.
TGTCAGGCTGTTTGTGCATCTTTCAGGGTGTCATGACAGTATTCCCTATAGTCTCCTTTGCATCTCAACACCATTTTGCTTTACTCTGGCCATCTCTGGTGACTAGTCACACTGCAACAGGATGACTAAAAGTGTGCAAATGATACGCCCTTGATTTTTAACTATGCTACTTTGTCTGGTCAGGCTGATGTAAAGCAGGGAAAACAAAAAACAAAAAAAACAAGATCCTGCTGTCTTCATCCTTTATGCAGATATAATGAGAGCTGACGGTGAACAGGTGACAGTTTAAGCAAAACAATCTGAGAGCCAGTGAATGACGGCAGCAGAAAACCACAGCGGTTGCAGTGTGACAAGCACAGGCTTCCTGCTCAGATGCCATCACTTCCTCCTCATTACCCTGCTCTCCAAGTATGAATGGGGGATGCAAAACAACATACGTAAACAACATGAGGTCTAACATACACACGCTACACTGTAGTTGTACATGCACTTCGTGTGCTCAAGAGGATTCTTCAATGAGGGCTTCTTTTGAGCAGACCATCCTCCCATATCATCATCTGGTAACAGTTTGGGCTTCTGACAACTTTTGCTTTATTTTTATTGAACAAAGTTGCATTGAGCACAGTGAGAACCCCATCAACAAATAGGCCTCTATATCCCATCTCCATAAGCCCTCCCTTTAAAACGACCCATTTAAAAAGTGTAATGATAAAGTTAAAAATAAACAAATAGATAGAGAAATAAATCCCTTCACATAAAGTTGTGAAGACTCACAGTGCAAACTTTGTTTTCTCAAGATTTATAAACATCCTCAGGTCTTTATGCCAGAGGGACTTCTGAGGAGGGGCTAGGCATTTCCAGTTTAATAAAATTCTTCTTCTTGCCAATAATGATGAAAATGCTGAAATATTCTTTAATTTCAGTGGTTGTGGTTGATCATTGACTGAAACCCCAAAAATAGCTGTCCAAACATTTAGACTAAAGCGTCTGCCTGTGACTTTGGAGAAAAATAAATACTTGCAGAGTAGGTAGGTAGATAGATAAAGACAGATCCAGAACACACAAGTAAAGTCTGCTGAAGCACCATGACATCTATTACTAGTCTTGTGTAGTCTTGAGGCTATATTTTTGAAGGCTTAACGTTTGAATAGTGGATATGATGGAGGACTTTAATTCAAACTGAGTCTAGCGCAAGAGCTACTTCCATTTATTCTCTGCACAGCAACACCTCATGTTTCCTTTGGGAAAGGTTCTCCAACTGCCATTTCCCAGCCTACTTTGTGTTAAGAGAGAATCTTTAAAAGACACAATAATGTCAAAAATGCGGAACACAAAAGGTAGTTTACTTATATTATACAACACATGGTTGTACAATGAAATGTTTGTAGTCCCTTCATGCTACACACAGAACTTAACAGATAATTAAATGTATATTAGAATATGGCATATAATATAATAACATAAAATAAGATATATACAGTTATTTTAATATTTTTATACATACACGTACACACCAAGTGCATTTTTTAAATTTGCATCTGGGATAATAAGAATTATTAACACACTTCAGGGGGAGAGGGGTGTCCAACATAGATCTGAGCCCTGACTTGAGAAAATGTTGGATTCTGGAACTGAAAATATCACAACAGGTTTGAATGAGGCTGAATTTAAAATGCGCAAATATACCATCAACGTACAGGTCCTTAAGATTAGTAATGCCGGACTCTGGCCAACGAGAGAAGGTACAGTCAAAAACTAGTCGAGGTAAAGAGGTGGTTATTACATACTGGGCTCAAGTTTGAAAGCTCGGCCGATCTCCAGCAAACACATAATTTCCATCAACATCTTGGGACATAAATTTGACAGGATCCTGGACGTTTTCACACTGGCACTTCAACAATTTGCTCTTCTCACTCATTTTTCCAGCTCTTCCAAAACATTCCTGCAGAGCACTATTCTGAGTATGTAATGTTTTTACCACTGCGAAACTAGTTGCTGCACGGGTCGCTGGTGTCTGTGTGGTAAATGTTTTGGGCTTTTAGTTGCTCATTTTGCTATTAACATCATGGCCAATTCATACATCCTAAATATGACAGAATAACTTAAGCAGAATGAGTTGGAGGTCATAAAAATATTAAGGAAGGTTGAGTGTGGAGACCCTCTTCTGCGCTCTACATCGCCTCACCGTGAGAAAACATTTTGGTACAACAGCTGGGAAGTAAAGGTGATAGATAAAGTAATATTGTCACGCACACAAAAAAGCAACCCGCTATGACAGGCAAGTGATATAATCTTATCAATCATGACTCATTTTTGATAACTTTCTTTCTCATATACCTCTGTCTGAACTATTAAGAGATGTTTCCTATTTTGACATATTTTGGGGCATTAGATGTTTTAAACTCGTGCCTCTAATCCCAGAGAAAATGTATACAACTGAAATTTATTTGGCTGGCTATAGTCACTTCAGCACAGAAGATAAGGAGGATAGTTTTTTGTGTGTTTTTTGTGAGCTACAGTTGCTGTTACTGCCTGTGAACCAAAGCTACAATACACATTGTTTTAGGAATATTGTGGACAAAGACTCCCTAATCTGTTAGTCTGTTCAGGACAGTGGGGTGTTGCGTTTCCCCATCATACCACACAACTAAAAGAAAAGAGTCTGAGAAACTTAATCAAAAAACTATTAAGAACTGTCAAAATCCTGCATGATTCTGTGTTTAATTGATTCCTGAGTGTCCACCATATTTATGTGTCAAATAGTTGAGGGTAAACAAGAGATCAAACAATGTCTAATTGTTCTTGTTCTAGTTTAGTCTCTTGAATTTCCCTTTTTTTGTTTTCCCCTTTTATATAATATTATTGCAGGCTTAGTCTATACTTGTACTTTGTTGTGTATATATGTGAATATTTGTATGTAAACTCAGTCCTTTAATGTAAAGCACTTTGTCACAAACTTCATAAAGAGTGAAAAACCTCATCTCTAACACATCACTGTCAGGATTTGATCTTAGGCCAGTGGAAGCACTCACTATTCTACCTTGATGTCAGATTCCCTGCAAACATTCCCAGCTCATAAGACAACAAACTGGATCAAACCTCACTTGATTGGCAACACGGGATCTTGGTACTCACCGGACTAGCAAGTGTTGACCTACTGAGCCATTCTCTGTGATCACTTCATTCAATCGCATCTCCAAGTGAACCTTACCCTGTTGAACATGGGGAGAGGAGAGTGACTGGTGAGAAGTTACAAATTACTCAAGTCATGAGATCTCAGTCTTACACCACGGCACACGTGTGGGTTGTAAAATAAGATCAAAATGTGGGCTTGTAGTATGTGTTTGTAAGAAAACATACAAATAACGAACACTAACATTCTATACATTTTACTACACATGTTTAAAGATTTTCATTGCATTTTCTTTGAAACAAGTTTCTCTTACTCTCTTTTTCTTCTCTAGGCCTAGTCCTAGACCTGTGGCCCAGCTCAACCTCATGTTTCATATAGTTTTTAGGTTAAAGAAGGTAACATGTGTGACAAGCAGCTGTGAATTTTGTCATCACTCAGAAAGATCTTTACGGGGTCGGATGTGGTGAAGGCTGCCGGTCTCTCCTTCGGAAGTGTTGGGGGGGGCTAAACAAAACGCCCACACACTTGCACTCTGTCTCTGCAATTCAGCACTTGGCTGCACTTGGCTGAGATGGCAAGTACTTATGATGCAAGATAGGCCTTTAAGCCAATAACTACTTTGCAAGGATCCAAATGAGCCAAAATAATCAGCAAATTAACACTTTGAGTAATGAATATAGCCAAAAAAAGTACATTTTGTTTGTTTGCAATTTTCTTTATAAGCTGAGCATGTTCACTGGAAAATGAGCCAACATTGCTCACAGGGTACATACACAGCCCCTGTCTGAAGAGGAACCAAGCCAGAGAGGCATTGTAATAACACCTCCATCACTCACTGATGTAACTTTGCAGTTGAAAGTGTCTACTTGTGAGTGAATCAGTGTAGCAGCACAAACCCAGAATAGTCTGGCGTGGGCTAATGGCAGCTAGTGTCAACACGTTAGCTACAGCAGCACAAAAGTGATAGTGTGCTGTAGTTTCACCCAACACAACCAGAAAAAAAAAAACAAAAAAAACTATCTGATCAAATAAATGTACAGTTGAAATAGAACAACCCACATGCATGCCCTATATGAGATGGAAACTAGAACTGCAACTCTGAAAAAAAATAAAAAAAATAAAACATCAATAAAATGCTGAAAGAAGAAGAAGAAAAAGAAAGACACATTCAACACAAAAGGCAGACTCTGGACCATAAACGCCTCATAAGTTCATAAGATGATAGCTATAGTATCGTAATCATTAGAGAGTGCTACGGCAGCAAGTCTTCAGCCAGCTGCAAACAATTTTACAAAAAAGTCTTTGTCTTCATTTTAACAGCAAATTTGTCTATCAAATGATTCATACGGAACTCTGTGAGGTTTACAAGGTTGAGAACCAATGCCACTGAGTATTAATTTCATCCTCTTGGGTTTCGGGCAGGTTTTATAAAACAATGACTACCTCGATTTAGGCAGTATGCAAAGTCTAAAAAGTAACCATCTTTCAACAGACCAGTTACATTTGCATTATAAAAAAAAAAAAAAAAAGATAGGACTGAGTTGGTGACAAATGCCTCATCAATTTTATCCAGACTTTTGAAATACTACGTGAAAGTCCAAATGTACTAGTTTTGGTTTTAACATTTAAATATTGCCAGTGGCACAAATAATGACTTTCAGTAATCAAACAAAGCTAAAATGCCAAAAACAATATTTTCAGTAGTGGTATTTTTCCACTGATGTGGACTTATAAGCCACCTGTTGTCATAATTTCATTTTACACAGGTGATGGTATTTTCACAACACACGCTTAAGTGTTTATGTGCAAACGGGTGGACTGAGTCTTGTTAGATATAGGATTCTTGTTAAAAAAAGTCAAGAAGCCTCAGAAATATTTTAATTCCTTCACATCATGACATAAAGGCTCCACAGGTCCAAACAGCCCAAACTTAAGTCTTGCATATTTGATTTAATGTTCCTGCAACCAGACTGCTGGCATTCAGTTTTTGAGTGGTGGCTGACGGTGGCAGCCGATCAGTAAACCCAGTTGAGCCTGCCTCGGGTTTTCAAACTGTCAAAACACGGCAGCCTGGACAGAGACTATTAAACCTTACTTTGACATGGAAATTATCTTATCTGTATGCAAATTTTAGACTATGTGCAAGTGAATTTCCTACTTGTTATGTTGGGGTGCTGCAAGTTGTGAAAGCATGCATCCCCTGAGCCCGAAGGGAGCGGTGCAGTCTCAGTAACGTTAATGGCAACTTCCAAGCATGTGGAATTCAAAGTCAGACCCAGTGTGTTTCACATTAAAATCCGGATGAGCTATCCTACAAATCGAGTGCCAAATATTTAAATGATATTTGTGACTCATCACTTGAAACATTGAACTTTCCTGGAAATTACCTGGACTTCTGAGTTAGGATCTACTGGCTGAAGGCTAAACCAGTGCTCCTTCCCACTGTATTTACACAGATCATCCTTCCTGATCGACACCTTGCCTATAAAGACATAAAAACACACATTAACCTGCAGCTCATCCATTCAGACGAATAGATATACTTATGTAAGCGCCTTTTCTAAATGCAACTTACCAATGGGTAGGTCTCTTTGGAAAACACTCTTGGCATAAACGTAGAAGGATAAACACTGAAATGGACGTGGGATCTCAAAGTAGAAGTCCTCTCCATAGAAAGGGCTGTAAAAAAAACACAGATTTAAATTAGCAAGTGAGGTGGTATGTTTTGGGGGGAAACACAGTGTGAGAATGTGAGAACGAACGTGTGTAGTAGGTGGTGTAATGTGTGATTACTGTAGCAAGATTAGTGGCTATGGCCTGATTACCTTATTCGAGCCGTGACACATACAGATAGGCTTAATTAATGATTTGTTAAGCTTGACGCTTGATTTCTGACTGTGTGCAGTGCTATCCGATTTAAAAGACATAATTTGCTTGTGAAATGTGATAAATGCTCCACTGGAAAATAAAAATCACCATATCCGTTTTTTGCTTTATTGAGTCTGGATCATGGGTTTTTATGCTTTTATGAAAAAAAAATAAATAAAACACACATCTAAAACATGAGCAACAGGACAATCTCATTATCCACGTTTACCCCCATGTATAGTACTAATGCTGTATACACAGTTTAAACTTAACCAAATAAGCAAATAACCACAAGAGTGGACATTGGGAAAGACCCCCCAGCATCACTTGCAGATCCTGGGACTAGGACCTGGTCCCTCCACATCAATGTGTGCTGCTCTACCAGGTCTAGGCTTTAGTATTTTATTTATTATTATTTATTTGCTAGGACCGCTAGTAGCTTAAGTAATGCGAGTGTTGCATGCTACGATTAGTGACTGTCACTTTATGTAAAGCTACAACAATTAAGTGATTAGTTGTCAACTATTTTGATAATCAATTAATCATTTTGAGTAGTTTTTATAAATAAAAAAGTAAAATTCTCTGATTCCAGCTTCTTTAATGGGATTTTATTTTCAATATATTTGGGTTGTGGACAAAACAAGACATTTAAAAAGGACGTCATCTTGGGCTTTGGGTATATTCTGACATTTTATAGACCAAACAACTAATCAATTAACCGAGAAAATAAATTGACAGATTAATCAACAAGGAAAATAATCATTAGTTGCAGCCTGAACTTTATGTACTTTATATTTGCAATTTCCTCATCTCCATATTTGCCATCCACCCGACCTAATTCTATACTATGAAATCAAAGTACTCACTAAATAATCCTGTAATACAAGGTTGTGTTCATGGCTCTAGATTATGTAGGGAAAAAAAAAACCAACAGACAATTACTGAATAAACCTGGTGATGTCCTCTCTAGCCAAAGTGTACCAATATTATCATATTTGAGCATAACCATGATAAAACACAGGATTTGTTAATTTACTGGGAAATGAACTGTCTGAGCAGACGGTAGACAACACAGGGTGCCCATATGACTCATCAGGGTTATGGGGAAAGCTCTTGCTATGTTGTGGGTTTAAATCTGTCACTTTTGCAATCTATTCTCTCCCAAAGCTTTCTTGTCATTTCTTTAACATAGAGTATAATAGTGTACAAACAACAATTACAAACAGTTTTACAATCACGATGCCTGCTCAACAATCAACCATCTGGACGATGGCATCGTCTATCGTCCCAACCCCATTACAGATTGCTGAAAATTTATGATTGAGGAAAATTACTTAAAGTTACAAAATGAGTTATCAAGACTTCTGTTTTGTGTGATGTAATTCATAGTGCGCCATTGCTTTAAACATCAATTTGATTATTTTAGAAGGAGTTTTGCATACATTTGCCATGTTGGGAATCAGGGTATACGTCAATATCAGTAATATCTATTATATTAAAACACTGTGTTCAGCAATATCATCTAGCCCTAGCGAGACACCCAGGACAGGTTGGTAGTCCAGTGCAGGACACACACACACACACACACACACACACACACACACTTTCAGTTTCCAATCCACCGAACATTCACGTCTTTTTTTGGTAAAAAACCAGAGCACCCACAAGAAACCCATATAGTCATGTGGAGAAAATGCAAACTCCAATCATTAAACAATACTATATAACCTAGCCTAGCAGCAAAGCGGTTAGATCTCCTGTGTTCAGCAGAGAACTGACTGCCCTGTAGGAGCTGGCACAAACACAGAGGGTTCAAGCATCTGTGCCACTCAGTCCTGCCAACATAACTGCCTCGCGACCAATAACGCGATCTAGACAGCTTGATCTGACATAGCTGATTGTAGGTTAAGCACTAACTCAATATACGTGCTGCCTGCAGATGGACCACCTGGCCAGAACAGACTGAACAGTACTTAGACGACAGTTGTACTGGACTGACCGTTTAGAAAATCTGCAACCTCTGTCTATTCTATTTTAATTACACATCATATCAGGAGCGTTAAGTTGACAAAGATAGGAGGTCTGTTTATTTGGGGGAAATAAAAAATAAATCAATAAACATGTAATGTCAAATTAATTACCAGCTGGCAAATATACATCTTTGTAGACACTTCCTTGGTGTATAGTAGGCCAGTTTTTTAAATAACCTAATAAGGAATGACATGTTTGCCTGTCGAACATTACCGGAGTTAATGGGCCATATGGCTTAATTAACTACAGTACCATTTTCTCAGTTTTTAAAAATCTAAATCAGGTCCTAGAAATAAGCCTTAAAACAGGCATATCTGTATAAATATTCACTAAAAGTACTGAAGCAAACTGGTCCTACAACTCTTCCATGCATGCACTGATGCCTCCCTCTACAATTCACGCATCCTGGATGGTGAAATATCTTGCCCGACAGTGGGTTTAGCCAACACATCCAGTGTACGCCCACACATCCTCCTCAACATCACACAGAATGATGCACATAACCTCCCTTTTCTGTACACACTCAAACATACACCCACCATACTACCTTTCCTTCTGTTGTCCCATCCTAGCTTCTAAATAATGTGAGAAAACAAGCTGGAGCCACTTGACCACAATTGTTTGAACATGCCTGCTTTATCCACGGGATTAGCTGCAATTACAGCTTCCATATGGCCTTTTAACCATTAGAAACAGGAGCCCATACAGCAGGCATGAGTCAAGCCACCATCAAATAAATAAAAACACAGTGGGCCACATTTTAGTGATTATTAAGATGTGCTAAATAGAGGCTAAGGTAGTTGAGAGTGACACCGAGAAAGACAGGGGAGAGCGTGGGAGGACACACTTCCTCAGAGACTGTAAAATCCTTTTGAACGGCACCGAAATCAGGACAGAAAAAAAAAAAAAAAAAAAGCTGTTGTGAAATACCTAGAGAAGGCAGGCCCATGTTTACAGTGAGATGTGCAATGATGTAGATAGAAAACTGAAAGGTTTCCTGGTGCCCATCTCCTACACCTTTCTCTGAACTGCATGTGAACATGAAGCTAATGGTAAAATAGCTAATTTCAGTCTGAATCGCTTAATGTTTCCCAGCTAAAATGGTACCCTGCACACTTAAAGCTCTGAGTCACGTATTGACAGTGTGTAAGATGTGACCAGATGACTGAATTTCAAACCATGATCTGACTGTGACAAGCATAAATGGTCCAAAGTTGAGTTTCTCTGTTTCCACATGACAGATTTCCTCAAGAGGTTATTTAGAGTTTTTGTTCGCTTTGTTTTGACTTCAATTCATGAAACAAACTGTAAATTGTACAAAGAATAACAGCTGCCGTTCTCTAGATTTAATTTGAGTAAGCTGTGTTTTACATCCAGAAGAATAATTGAAATCCAAAGATACTTAACTTAAGCTCAAAAGCACACATCAAGCTTTTATCCCAGAAATGGCTGCATATACATGAAATAGTATTTTGCATATTATTCTTGGCATTACTTTTAGTAATCATGGCAGTCGACAGACCACAGCAGATACAGCTTACATTTACATTTGGACTTGATGGGCCGGATTGTAAGCTCACAAAAGGTTCACTACAAGTTTAAAAACTTACTGAGGAGGAAATAGCACATATAAGACACTGAACCTGAAACCTTTGCCTGAGTATAAACAGAGGGATGTTTAGATTTCTACTATAGCCAACATAACTTAAAATGAGGTGCACAATAACTAGATACAAGACGCTGAAATGTCTGTACACATGTGCAATAACTTCCCCTCCAGAATAAAGTTCTTTGTCTGAGTTGCTTTAAACATCACTCTGTCCGGGAAACAAATCAAATATTCTGAGACTACTACTTACAATACTCATCAATGCTTCTGTTTTTTTTCCCCAACTGATGACGATATGGATTTCCCATTTATGTGGATTTACCACAAGTAAGTCAATGTACACTCATTCATATTTTCTATGACCTCTACTTCTCTGTATTAACCAGTGAGATTTTATAGCCATTTTTTGTTACTGCTCTTTATTTGTGACAACACAAAGTTTGCCAAATACTCAATTAAAAGCTCTCTTCAATAAAACTTCCATATTTATCTACAATAATTCAACATGTAAACACTGTAAACTAGAAGACAGCTAGCTCATGCTCTGTACCAGACTAAAGAATAAACATGCTAAACTTAGTGTAACTTTGTATTTATGAAATGGAATTAAAATGTAATGTTTGAAAGCTGATTACTGTAATATTAATACACTATACACCTTGCTGTACAGTAACAGCTGTGAAATAAGACAATAAGGAGATGCATACCAGAAGTTACAGAGGTAACCTGCTTACCTGCCGCTTTTGTCAAACACCTTGGTACGGAACACCTCCTCCTGATCCAGACTTACAGTGGAAAAGGTGCAGAGATCCCTTTGTCGATTTGGGCCTGAGACTGGACCTAGGTTCTTAGCTTCACCTGCAGCAACAAGAGAAGAACATCATTACATCTCAACTGGCATCAAAATAACAGCAGTCTTTCCCAAGTTAAGGGAAAATTAAATAACTATTAATTATTAACACAAACACATGCATATTTGTTGCATGCACACAGTCTTTGGCACATCACTGACACAGGTTTTAGACAGTCCCCACCCATGCTATTCAACAACATTCTTCTATTTCTATAGCTCCTTCCAGTCATAAATATTAATCTTGCTGGTATGCTTGACTGAGAAGTGAACTAAATGACATGTCAGCAGATATAAATACCTTCAAGAGGTTCTGAGAACATGGACATTTAAATTTCAGATCCTAAAAAAAAAAAAAAAAAAAAAAAAAAAAAAAAAAAAAAAAAAAACTTTACTCTGCTTATTCATTGCAATTCACTAGTGGTAGTCCTACAGTCTGACAACATAAAAGCTCAAATATGTTCCTGCTGTTAATCTTAATCAAAAAAGGAAAAGAAATGACCTTACATAAAAGTAAGTTTCATTGAAGCCGACTCAGAACAAGCTAATCTTAATTGCAATCATACACAGTGGACTTTTAAAACATGCTTTCACATTCATCATCCTCATGTTCATATGGAGACACTGGCTCATTTGTCAGGGCAAGCGGCAGAGCGGATGTAGCTGAAGTAGACTTGTGCCTCCTATGTGGTTAAAAACATGAAACAGTGACTTCCTCAGCATAACCAATGGCGACAGTACAGCGCTGATTCACAAATGACAAACACCTTTGTAAACACACACACCACTTGTACAAACTTTCATTACATCGCAGTCAGACCCAGATTACATGCCACGGGGTTTTGTGCAACACATACATAATCAATGACCAAATCAAAGCCAGACAGGTGAAACCTGAACAGCTAAATAGCAGTTACTCAAACACAGCACTATCAATAACTTCCCAATGACTCAGATTTACACTAGTGGATTAGAGGCAGTCTAAATTGGTCCTCTCGCTTTGGATAGGTACCCTGAGCACAGGTGGAGACCTAATTAAGAAAAGCCACCAGTGAGATCAGCTTTTAAACAGGCTATTAATAATGGTGTATGTCTAATCTTAGGAATGGCCAGTGAAAACAGCAAAGTTGTCACTAAGCTTGTACTGGGGTGACCTGGTGGGAGGAAGAGCACACAAGCATATGCACACAGACACAAACACATATGGCGTACTTTGGTCAGCCAACCCTACTGCCATCTCTTTGCTTCAAAAACATTTCCACTAAAAACAGAAGCACGTCACCTTGTGAAAACCATGCCCTAAAGGTCAGAGTCTTTGCCTAAATAATACCTATCTTAGCTGAAGACTGCTTTGTCATTTTAACAACTGGCCTCTTCCTGATTTTATTCTGACAATGATGCAAACAAGGTCAAATATTCAACTGCACTGGCCAATCTAAAAGCTTCTGTAAGAATAAATCTTCACAGAATGCCACCTCCATTGATGTAGGCAAAAGGACAAAGTGTGAACGAGGAAGACTGGAGTTTCGTAAGACTGCAAAGTGAGTTACATGCCATTATGGTTCCTCTATTTTGTTCTGCTTACACAGTTTTCTCATTAATTCATAGTAGTGAAACTGTTGTCGTCCTATTGTGTGCCTATGCATACCAGCCCTACATACTAAAACGTAGCCTATATTCGCCTTACAGTAAAGGCATACAGTTAAGCCACATAGCTAGGCTGGTCTACAACTTCTTTCGCAACATAAAATCTCTCCCAAGGGCATGTTTAATGTTTAAAATGTTTTTCCAAGATAACATTTAAAACAATAACAAGAACAAGCTTTATTATCATTAAGATAAACTCACCATTCCTACTGTCTTATTTCAAACTGATTTCTTATAAAGCTTGAACCCACTGAAGATGAAGCAATGCCACTGGGGCAAAATTAATCTTAACAATTACAAAAACTCAATTACTTCAAACACCAAGACACAGAGGATGGTACAGCAGCGGGTGTAGACTTATGGAATTGTGTTAGAACTGAGAATAAGCAAGTTTGCTGCCACATATGTATTACCCTGTTATCAATGAGTAAAAGTGAATGATGGGAACCAGTACTATTTGTTTAATTTGAATCTCAAAGTGATAGTAATGGCTGGAACTTCTGAAGAGAGCAGCCATACACACCTTGAATTTGAATAAGCTGACAAAAAAACACAGCTAACAAATCCAAACAAACAGGTACTCCGCTGGACCAGCCCAACCCCTGAATGAGGATGAGGAAACTGGCTTGTTAGGAATTTGACTTTAAAGCCAATGTTTCCAATTTGAACTCTTATTAAAAAAGTTAGCCTATTTTAATGTAAGAATAACTACACGGGAGCAATTTGCCTGCAAAATAGATTAGTTGTTGCTGCAACAAGCATGGATGTTTTAATCATTAATGTAGTTTCTTGATTAATGTCTCCATAGAGAGTCTGAGACCTGCTGAAGCAAACTGTGTGTTGAGACCATATACAGTCTATGGTTGAGACCAGGACTTGAACTCACGTCGTCAGGTTGGTCACTCCGTCACCCATCAAACAACACACCACCGTGATACAATGTGCAATGACTGGCACGAGAGACTTACCAAGATATAACGATCTCGGGTTATCGTAGATATTTAACGTTAGGTGTGTCTGGACAAAAATATCGTGAAGCACATATTAAACTCTAGGGTGAGTGATCATTACTATGCTGCTTGCTAACTTCAAAACTTCATGTTGTTGCCGATATAATAATGTAACATTGTCTGGGTTGCTTGACTGTCAGGTGTCTGCAGTGAGTAACGCTACTACTGAATGAGTGAGTGACGACGGGATGAAGCGGCTGGTAGTAGCTAGCCTAACCTACGTTAACTTAGCTTGCAGGGAAGCTCAAGTCCACACAAGACGCCCCGCATTTTGAAAACGTTAACATGTCTAATACGTATAAAAATAACACCCAGTTAGCCGGAGGAGCTTAACTGACGGCCAGGGAGCCCTCCTCGATGAATGAAATCATTCACAACAAGCTAATAGCTGCTGCTAACGCGCTAGGCTAACTTGACGTTAACCATCGACCAGATGAACTGGCTGCTTCTGCCTCCACACTGCCGACTGTTGATAGCACGCCGCGCCCCTCCGGCTTCCCCTCTCGTCGCCCGCTTGCTATACCGACCGCTCTCCCCCCTGTGTGGGACGGAAAACATCGGCTGCCCCAGTCAGACTTACATATTTTACCCCGCAGGCTCTGTAAAATACGGATCCTCGCGTCGTCCTCTTCCGCCATGGTCAGACCTGACTGTTGTCGCTGCTCCGGTATATTCAGCGCTCGTTTATCATATCCGTTTATGAATGCAGGCAGAGTGGAGGAAAGCCAGTCCCACTGTGCCGCGTCACGTCGGGTCCCGTACACACTGCCGCCTTGAAAACACCAAGCTTCCTCAAAAGTCCTTGTTTTAGCCAGTAAGTTACTTCAATTAGGACTTCTTAGGAGATTTAAGGTCTCTCTGTAGTGTGGCTCATTATGTAACGATAATGCTGGCGGCGAGCTGATACTTTGACTTGTGAAGCTAGCTTAACGTTAGCCAGCTAATCTCGGATACCAGTGATTTAGGTTAACCCTGTGCGTGTATGACATGCTTGTGTGAAGCAAATATAACTCTGGCACCGGGTATTAATGAAAAAAGCAAACAAATGTCTGAGAGACAAAGTTGTAGGAGTGGTTAAATTTGATTGAAGAATTCATTAAAACGTTTTCACAGTGGATAACATTGCTAAAATAAACCACACAAATTGTTTCTAAATGGAAAGTGACCCTGTTGAAATGTCTTCAAACATACACATTCACAGCTAGTATATTATTTGTCTAGCACTCTTGTTAGCAGGCCAATTCTGATTTCAACCAGAGAATAATAAAGTGCTTATCAAATTACTACAAACCAGAATTAACCAGAACACCCATGACATTATGCTACTGAAACGATCATTTGAAACTTATTTGACAGCAGTTTCTTACATGCTTGTGTGTTATGCTCTCAGTGGTATATAATATGACTGTGGTTGTGTCTTACCGGTTTTAGCCGGATGATTCATTGAAAAATAGCTAAGGTCACACTATATTGGCTTTCTAATCACTGTGTGAATTTTCATTATTTCATTGGAAAACCCTGTATACTTAAGTATCAGTTAAACTGAGTAAGTGATAAACAGTTATTGACATTTTGCACAGTTTTCCCAACTATAATATTCCAGGACTTTTAATTTATAAAGATAATGTATTCATCTTTAATAAAATCCCATACCAATATCTGCTTTGGATGAAAACATGACTAACATCCTGTGTTCTCGTCTTTTCTTTCAAGGTGATGTTGCCTTTTGTTGGGTGAAAACACAGGTCTGATCCTCATCGCTGATAGTAGCAGGGAGCCTGAAAAGGCAGGTCAGGGTATGCATTATGACTTTTCTAACAAATTTCTGTGTCAGTTATCACATGAAGCACACACTAGTTCACAACATGTGTACTGATAACATCTAATCTAGATGTTTTACCTTGTTGTTCATTATACACTTAACAATCATTAACTCAGAAGTATGTGACCGCTTTTAAACTGCACAATATGTCACAAAATTCTCTTGTTTACCGTCAACTTTTTGTGACTACATAAGGAAAATCTTTGTATTTAAAATCCTTTATTAAATTAGATGAAGAATGTATTTTGTTGTGTTTTACAACATTAAAGAATGTATTGAACTGTTATAGGGGAAAAGTTTGCCTCCCTGGCATACTTAGTGTGTTGAGCAGTGCCTTCTCTCTATGATCCGTTTGTTACATCATAAGACTAGTCTTAGAAAGAAGCAAGGAATTTAGAAACATCTGGAAAATGTGTGTTGAGGCCCAACTCTAAAGACAGATGCATTTTGTGTGGAAGAATGAAGGAATTAACTTCTCAGATGGGCTGTGTCTCCCTGAAGATCCAGAAGGAGCAGATAACCACCAGGTGGCTTTATATTTAGGACATTTTATTCCTATGGAATAGGTTTTGTAACAAATTGCTATTTTAAAATGTCCCTCTTAAAAGTCCTCCACACTTTAACTGCATGACTTTTAGGGTTTCTGTAACTATTCCCTTACCAGTAGTATCAGAGAATCAGTAAGTGTGCTTATCAGTCTGTATGAAGTGTTGTTTAGTGGTCTCTGAATTAGTGATAGATTAATTGGTTGGCTGATTAATCGGGCATTATCTGATATTTTGAGATAATCAGCATTGGCCGATACTTGCACTCATGAAGCAGATATATCATCCTAAATGACAGCAGTTCCACTCCTTTATACTGTAGAAAATAATGCAGTTGAATGGCGTCACTTCTGAGAAACTGTACCCCACTCTCCCTTAAACGCCAGTCATGTTCTGAAATCTACAGCATAACCCAATGATATTTTCTATTTTTATTTTTTTTTGTTCTTGTATTTTTGTATTTTTATTTTCTAATAAAAATTCCATCTAAATCTAAACATTACTGGCTAAGATGACCATGCATATTAGATTGTACTCTAACTGCATGGAATAATGGAATTATATATGACTTTTCTTTGTTTTGATATCGGCATTATATATCTGCAATCAGCCGCCCTGCTCTCTAAATTTCAGCATCGGCTGCTGAAAAAAGCATATCGAATTGTGAATGGAGAATCAAGCATTTACTGTATCTCTAACTAAAAGAAGGACAGGATGTAATGGTTTACAATATCAGCAACATTTATTTAAATAGTTTTACATGTTTTATACATAAACACACAAAAGTCGTAACATTAATCTGTATGGTGCCATGTGTTATTTATAAATTAGAATTATATCAATGGTGCTAAGAATTGAAATTGAATTATCAAAGTATTTAACCAAGAGATTAGCATAGTCTAACTATAAAGTGCAACTCACCATGGCCAGTTAACTGAACGGAAGATTAAGAAATGTGACGGTTGTAAATTCACATCATTTTCCCCAGAAATATTTTTAAAAGTGAAGCTGTAACCAAACTAGGTTAGCTTTTCAGTTTTTCAACACATCATACCCCTGTTCTGAAATTTCACACAGTTTAAAGAAATGTTACCAACATTCATGTATTTTCTTGAGGTTACAGTCAAGTCACTGAGTCTGCCATTTATGCATAGAGAACGGACAAAGTACAGTCTGTGTCAAAAGGTCCTATATTATCCAAAAAATATCTTTTACAAAGGTGAACAATCACTCAGTCATTACCAAAACACTGGTATTAGATCATCATGTTTAGTGTTGTCCATTCAAAACATTGAGCTCAGCTTACAACATTACTACGTTTCCTGACTAAACCAGTGGCTTGAGGTCAAGCTTCATTCATGTTCTCGTTTGCTTGTTGTTGGCCACAGTCCTCAAAGATCTTTAAAAAATGGCTCCTCTTTGCACATCCATTTTTCTGGCTTGTGTATAGAAATGTGGGTACCTTTAGTTTCAGAGTCAGTTCTCCTAAAGAGTTTATAGGACTTCTCATTGTGACTGCTTGTTCTTGGCCCCATCAAAATATCCTTGTTGCTGTCGCTGTCTCTGTCACGGGCTTGCTTTTTTGGGGTGAGATGCATAGAATGCTGTGCATTGAGCCGTTTTTTTGCTATTTTATGTTTCACCTTTGACTGTGTCAGGGAAAACAGTGGGTCGATGCAGGGCGATAATGGACTTTTAATGTTGGAATATGACATGTCTTGGTAGGTAGTCACAGACATAAAGTCAGTTGTTTCCTCGACTTCAGGCTTAATTTTATCAATGGAAAAATGTTCTTCTTCCACCCTTTCACTTTTTATGTGTGTGTCCCCTTGATTGTCACTGTCTTCTGATTTGATGGTGTCTTGTTTATTGCCTTCACTCATGTGTGCTGAGTATTTAGAACATGGTGTGAAGTTGTCATAATTATATCCCTCCTCATTTGTCTCCTGGTGTTTTTTCTCATGGCTTCTCTTAGTGGCAAGGTAGAGAAAACGCTGGGGACAGAAGGAGCAGCGATATTTCTTCTCTGTGTTGGGGCTCCGGGGTGTATTATCAAAGCAGGAGCCATTTTCCATACAGCTGTTGCAGATGTAATCACCACCGGCAGGTACCTCACCAGGGGGACCTTGTTTACCGCAGGTCCGGCAGAAACATGGGTGGGAACCAATAACATGAGCTTTCAGACCGGTCTCTGTGATAAAAGAGCTGTCACATATATCACAGTTGTAGGTGGCCCTTGGGCTGGAGTTCCTGCTAAGACTGCGTTTCACCTCTCCGCTACCACCTGAGATGCTCTCTTCTGCCAGCCAACTGCTTTTATCGAGGTGGGCCTCACTAGCAGCAGCTCTGTCGACAGATGTTTCAGGATAACGGTGAAACAAAGCATTTCTGTGCTTGAATCTCAGCTTCTTCCTTTTCTTTTTGGCTTTGTAAGAATAGTAGGGACGCCAAAGCATATCAGCTGTGTCACAGTCATTAGGATCATCGTATGTCTCTGGCTCTGTGGCGGCAGCAACTTCTGTTCTGAGGCGGAGTCTGGGGCTCTCTGAGTTTTCCCTTGTTGGAGGACACTGACTCGGGCTGTCCTCACACAGTTCTCTGATTCTCCTTTTCTTTCTGGGGAAGAGCTTTGATCCTTTGATTCGGCGTCGGATGATGGCTTCATTGCCTATTTTCACTGTTATCTGACAGAGCGGCATGGAAGCACCATCCACAGATGGACCCGGGCATGCAGGTTTAGCAATATATGTTTCTGTCTTTTCCCCCATCGCCTTATTGCGCACCAGGTTCTCAGTGCTTGACTGAAGTATCTCCTTAGTCATATCCTCAACACTTTTTGCAGAAGCTGATAGCTCACCTAACTTTTTAACAGTGTTCAAAGAGTTTAAGAAAGGCATGTTATGACTGATGTGCTCTGAGTTACTTGGTACTGGCGGATCATCTTTGTAACCTCCTGCAGAAGACTCTGTATTGGGTTGTAAAGAGAAGGTACTGTCATAGTTAATGATGGGCGAATCTCTATTCTCAGCCTCTTTTCTTTTGCCTCTCTGAGCTTCCAATTCACTATTCAGACTTTGGTCAATATCTTGGTCGCATGGCTTGCCGAAGCAGACGCGAGGCATGACAGGTGCCACCATCTTTGTTGTGGCCATGAATGTCAGAGGGAAAGAAACAGTATCAGGATGGCTGATCAGACCATTTTCTTCAAATGGACGGCTAAGAGAGTTGCTTTCTAATGGGGCTTGGTCACCTCTTTCAACACTCTCTGAATATGTCTGGCTGTACGTCTTGTATTGTCTCTTTCTAAACTTCATAGGCAGAAGCCTGTAGAGTTTGATTGGATAAACACTGGCTTTCAGTCCACCGTTTGCGGATTTTTTCTTAACAGCAAGACTGGGATCAATGCCGTGAAAAGACTTCTGATGGTTCTTTAAGATGTAATATGTCATGAATGTTTCCAGGCAGAAAATGCACTGATAGCGGCGTTCACCTGTGTGCCAGATTTCATGTTTAGTACGGTACTCTGCCAAAGCAAACACTTTATTGCAATAATGACAGGGATAGGCCCTCTGCCAGGAATGTACATTCTCGTGCCTCTTCAGACTGGATAGGGTGACATAGACCCGTTTACACACACTGCAGTTGTATCTCCTCTGGCTGCCACCCGGCCTCACTGCCTTCTCCTCCTCATCCGGAGGCTCTGATTGGTCCACTTGAGGAGGCTCTGGGGTGTAAGAGGTGGGGAGGTCAGCAGAAGGAAGTGGTGTCATGATGCTCTCCGTGTTCGGTATGTCATCTGAATGGAGGTCCACCTCTTTGGTTGGTATGGCAGTTGCATCTAGTTTAGGCAGGTCCCTTACAGCTTTGGGACAGACCTGTTCGTGATTGCGCAGCCGTTTGAGGTGTATGAACTTTCTGTGACAGAACTTGCAAAACAAATGACTGACGAAACGCTTTTTATGTACCTCTGAGTGAATGGTGAGAAGAGCTTTATTTGTGAATATCTCTGGACAGTGCTCACATCCGTAGATTGAAAAGCTGTCCTCTGTGTGTGGGGAAAGGGTTGGTGGACCTAACTCCATTGGAACATTGTCAGTGGCTATAGGAAGCCCTGGGTCTATACTTTTTTCTCTGTCTGCCTCTGAAAAAAGCGGAGGTGGTGTCATCACTGCGACAGGTGGTGAAGAAACACCACCAGCTGATGTGGTGGTTATTGTATTTGGTTTATCTGTTTGTGGTTCAGCTGGTGTTGGAAGAACACTTCTACCCAAAATGCCTCTCACCCTGTGGCGCTTTTTAAGTGGGCCTGTGTTCCTGTAAATGAGTTGCTTTGGCTGTGATATTGCTGGCTTACAGACAGTCTTGCTGTCCCACTCACTGCTATCTTTGCCTTCATTAGATTTGCTTACTGCATATGAGTGCTCAGAGAGGGCTTGTGTTGTCTCATTGTTCCCGTTGAGGCAGGAAGTTGTCGGGCAACTTGATGGGAGCTGTCCTTCATCTGGTGACTGCCTATCCCCATTCGTTTGAACAAGAGGACACACTTCAGTGATAGAGAAGGCATTAGTAATGCGTGGCCCTCTGGCAGTGTCCATCTCCTCAGGCCTGGGAGCTTCCTTCTTTGTTTTTTTAGACAAAGGAGCTTTACTGCAGTCTGTGGATTTACCACATTCGCCCTGCCTGTCTTGTTCTGCAAGCTTCTCTAAAAAAGGAATTCCAAGTCTTTTTCCAGCTGCCACTAGCCCCCCTGTGTCCTCTGCACCAGGTGATGTCACCTTTGAGCAGTAGATAAAGTTGAGGATACTGGCAAACACCTCAGACTTCAGGTCCATCAGCTCCAGCACTTGGCCAGAGCTCCATGTCTCAGAAGTTGTTAGAGCGTTCCTGAAGTACCCGCTGCACGCTGCCAGGATGTTCTTGTGGGCCCGAAACTTAACATCCTCCACCACAATGGTAACATCACAGAAGAGGCCTTGTGAGCGCTGCTCATTGAGCTTGCTAAGCACAGTTTGAGGGTGAGAACTATCCATCAGGTTCTGAGTACATGGGGACACCACAGTCATCTAAATAAAAAAAGAAGAGAAGATAGAATTACATTAGATGATTACAAAATGGTGGCTCTGACTGTTTGATATTGTTAAGAAGACATCCAAAACATGTCTGTACATTTTGTTTTAAAAGATTCTGGCTCTTCTAGTGTTCTAACACTAGATGGCAGTAATGTCCTGACAGATGAGCTCCAGTGCCACCAGTCTGGTCAACAGTTCTGGTGACTCAAGCCTTCATAACCTTCATTTAAAAAAGCATTAAGTTTAAACTTAATGAATGGGTCACATACTGAAATTAAGAAAAACTATGGAACCATCAGAAGATAATCTATTGTTAATTCTTGAGGACGCTTTTATTCAACGGATTCAGGATTGTTCCACTACTCTCATAAGTCTGTCCCGTTATTTTGTTTTATTTTCCTTATTCTTGTTTCTCTCATGTAGAAGAGAACTTTAATCTAAAGGCTAAATGAGATATATTTAAAAGCCAGTCTCATTGTTTTACTGTAGGGAACATCATTGATGGAAAACTATAATAAAATTGGTTTTGATATTTCAGTAACAGCGGGCTGTAAACCTTTTGTCAGTGCTAAGATGTGGGACAATAATTGTTTTGAATAATGGGTTTATGTTGAGGAAGACATTGTTTCTTATCCCAGCTTTCAGAAAATATGTGGCATGTTGATACTACTGTCAACATGCCTTTGTAGGTCGGGTGAGTGTTTCATGCAACTACATAGAAATATTGAAATACTATGTGTCAAAACGTTAACAGTGACTTCAAATTGTACTGTGAGGGTTGTGATTAAAAGTAAAAGATATAGTTTATCACGTTGTTAATTACTTTTACTACTTTGTGCCTGCCCAATAATTTCCTTTGTTTTCCATCGCAGGTTTTCCCTGCGGAATAACTCTTTCATACATGGAATATTCTTGTCATTATCAGCCCAAGTTGCACTAATCCCAGAACAAAGCCATGAGAAGGCTCTCATCTTTCTAAAACAACAGCAGTACCGTAAATGCAAGGGAGGTCATGGCCCGCATCTGGTAAAATATACCGTGACTCCCTCAGTTGTAGATGTTTTGGTCCATTATTACTTATAATTCAGTTTTTGTGGTAATGTATTCAATACGCTACCACAGCTCTGCACTAGGCCTGGTTCAGTTGTCATGTCAGCCCCATTCTTCTCAAGTCCTATGCTAATGTGAATATGACATGCAGACAGTTACACACTGATGACTCATACGCTCCCTTCTTCAGTTGTTTGTCAGGCGGCAATGGAAGCATCCTTTCGCTTGTCTCACATACAGTTTTTGTCAGCTCCAACTACAGGGAACAGTTAATTACTGCCTCATGAGGGAAATTGCAGACAAGAAGAGCCGTTGATGTACAATAATTACTGTTTTTAATTACTGTTATAAAAAGAAGAAACATTGACATTTAGTCTATTCAAAGTAGATGACTTGATGATAATATTTTAATACTATATCTTGACGATGCACATCTTAGTCTTCCAGTTGTTACACACACTGCTGCACTGTTTACACTAGGATAACAGATTTCTGGTCAGGCAGGGAATGCCATCTCTCTTGTATATTGACAAAGCAGCATTTGTGGATTAGTTTGATTTTTAAAGTAAACTAAGATGAACTCTTAAAGGAAGTTAAAGTTCATTCATTCTCCCTTTGAAAGAGGATGTATCACTCAGCAAGATGTTCTAATTTTGGCTTACTCATATCAGTGTCAGTGTGGTTTGAGCATGTACTGAGTCATTTGGCACGAAGCATCCTGACTGTACCTGCTAAGACGCACTCAGCTTAGTGATGAATTGTCACACCTGCATCGAAGTTATCTAAATATCTAACATAAGCTCAGAGAGAAGTTAATGTAATGTAATAATGTGAAGTTGTACTTCACATTATTATTATTATTATTTTTTACATCTTCATTTATGGCTGCATCAAAAGTCATACAGTGACTGTGCAATCTAGCACGAGACCATGACTTTCTTTTGCTAACTGCCACCCAGGGGCTAACATGGATATATGTCTCTCTGTTGTAAACTTATGTGTTATGCCTGCTTAATTAGTGGAAAACAGAAGAAGAAGAGTTGAATTGATCCAAATGAGATTTAGTCTGTGCAAATTATACTGTCAAGATGGTCTCAAGTTGTATTAAGTTAACATGCAGTTCAATTTGATATCTTATTTTGTTTTGCTTATTTTTGTCTTGGGTATTACACAACACTTGTAAATTTGTTGAAATTTTTTTAAGGTAATAAATTTACAGTATTTTTTCTGTTTCTCTAGAGGGGCTTAGGTAATTCATCAGTGATGTTATTTTATGTTTAGTTTTTCCCCCCACTCATGTTCAATTTTCTGTTTGTATGACAAAAACAATATGGCCGCCATTCTTTGCAGCCTCTCAGACTGCTGAAAACACAACCAGCCTCCTGCCTTCTTTCTCAGACAGGCCTCCGTTGTCATGGCAACATGCTATGGCGCAGCTCTTATTGGGATTCAGCCGGATGGCAAGTGATGGTATTAGCTGTCTGGGTATTCGGTCCCCTCTCTCCCACAAACATCCTGCCCTCTCTGAGAACCTGCAATACACAGCAGTCCACAGAGCCATAGAGGTTTGCCTTTGTCTGCTTGAATATACTTTGTGTATT
Source organism: Micropterus dolomieu (assembly GCF_021292245.1). Classification (NCBI taxonomy): domain Eukaryota; kingdom Metazoa; phylum Chordata; class Actinopteri; order Centrarchiformes; family Centrarchidae; genus Micropterus; species Micropterus dolomieu. The sequence continues at coordinate 18,129,722 of NC_060166.1, read as the reverse complement.
GGTCTGCGTGTCTTTGTCTGCAGCAGAAATGCTACCCAAAGGACTTTCTCATGTGGTAACAGCAAGTGATGTGCCACTGCTTTCATACTAATTTCTCAGTTTGTGCCGTTCACAGAACCAGTTTCATATTTTCTTCTAGGTTGCTATTGTACTTTACCACTTTCATTTTTGACAATTTATACCAATTGTTGTGGTTTATTACCACCACATGCTGAGCGGAAATTTTGAATTTGTCGTCAGTGCTTATGATTTTGCCACACCCAAACCTTACTTTACCTTCAAAGCGCATGTGATATTATTTTTTATGTCTCAACCTGTAAAATAAAAATCCCCACATACCAAACCACAAACCAAGAAATGACAGTATAGCATACAGACAGTCTTGTCAGAGCGAAATGTCAAAGCAAAAGCCACTTCACGCACCTCTGCAAAGCGTACTTCCGCAAAAAAAACAGGTTATAAATTGAGGGAAACCATGCAAAACATACCTTAGTAAATCAGAGAAAATGATGCACGGCGAACAGGAAACAGTGTCATGCAGTATCCCTTTTCTACAGCCAACTATACACGAAAAACAGTTTCGTGAGAGCAAGTAGTTTTTTTTTTTTATCTATGATGGTCGCTGAACAGTGGTGGTGTCAGAAGCAGAGCTTTTTCTGACGTCTTTCTTCCTCTCCCTCCCTCTCTGTGTGCAGATGACTCCAGCTCCAACGTCCTTCGCCTCTATCCATGCAGCCGAGGTCCTGGGCTAGATCTGCCCTGCCCTCCTCTAACTGTCCCTCTTCTGTCCTACCACAGCTATAGGAGTAACTCACAGTTTATACATCTAAACCGGAGTATGGGTCTGCCTCTGTGCTAGCTGGGCAACTGAAGCGTTCGTTCTGGAGCCACTGAGCAGGAAACGGCAACTTTTATTAAGCATGGCAGAGGGCTGTAGGGAGAGCGGAGAGATGCTGGGTGCTACATCACACCCAGCTCTGTATTCGATGCTACAGCAAGAGAAAGCGCTCAGCTGCATTGCTGCGTTGAGTGAGGAGTACAACAAATGCTGTATTAAACCTCCACAGCACCACACTGGTGAGATCTCGATGCATCGATGTTGACCAAAAGGGAAATTATCTTTTGCAAGAAACAAAATTATCGGTAGCCGTCATAGAAACAACATGCACCTTGAATGCATAACGCTACACCATCTGTTTCATGCTTGTGCACACAGACTCTGTCTGTGCAGCAATATATTACACTAAAGCCCTTCATCCGCGCTTACGCAGTCACTGTGGTTAGGTAATGCAGAACCCGAGAGAAGATGGCAGTGACTACTGTCCTATTCTGTGTCACAGCAGTCACAGGACAGATGTTTATCGATGCTTTTTCTCACAATTGCAGCGAGGGTGCAGGATGCAAGGCTGAGGGCAAAAAGAGAGTCCTGCGATCAGCGAGGACTCTCGGTATACCTATGTAGAGGGTGCTGATTGATGCAAAAGCAGCAGATGCGTCAGCACTGCAGACGGGGGGGAGGGGAGGAAGCTGAACCCGACATGGCACTGTGAGACTCTCGCTAGCCTCTGAGGACGGAAGCCACTCTTTTATTTACACAACTGAGTGTAGTCATATGACGGACTGCAGGTCTTTTCCTCATGCTGGCCGAGACCCACTTTAAACCAGTTTCAAAGCCACTTCATTTTTATGTACTTTTGACTTCAAAAGACGAAGTAGCAGGTGCCATGTCATTATGTGTGCACTCACTCATTGCCCTGAAGGAAGGAAATGTGCTATTCATGGAGTGTTTCGTCTTTAAAATACACTCAGTGATCACCCTGAATCTCAGCTGCTGCATTGTCCTGTTCCCTTTTCTGTGATGGGCACATCACATTAGATTGGTTTCATGAATATACAATTAACCACAGGCTCAGTCTTCTATTTTTGGTTCTGATAGCAAGACCTGCTTACTTAAAGACCCCTGCATTAGCCTGGGGAGCAGCCAGTATACCAGTTTGTCAAGTTGCTAAACCTTAAAGAGATAACTGTGATGAGGCACAAGTGGCTTCAGTGCATGTCCTCTATCATCTAAATTTGGGAAACTACGGGAGAGCCCTGCTGGAGTTGAAGTGGGACTCCTGTCAGTCAAATATACTCTAGTTCTTAAATTCACAACAAAGACACACATTAGTAGACACCAAATAAACAAGTAAGTCATAAGTCAACATTGTCATTATATTTAAAGATAAAGGTTGGAGGTTGTTTTGTTGACTGCAGTATATTTTGGGTTTTCTCTGAGCCAGCGTCTTAGATCCAGACCAGGCAGATCAGGGGCATTTAGAGGGAATATACAGAATGTTTTTCCTTGGAGCACTTTTAGTTTGTGTCCTTCCTCACACTAATATAAAACAATCACTAATTGGTATGTACCATATGTACGTTGTATCTTTAAGAATGCATGTAGGCTGAAATGCATCAGTGGAAAGCCAATAAAATTAATGCTTTTTAATCATTTACTCCAAAACATTGTACCATAGTGGACCATTTTAAACATTGTACCATTTTTAATTGCTTTTCCATAATCGGGGTGACTGGCTTTGGAGTTTACAGGGTTGGGAGCCATTATTTATGTTCATTAAATAATTGGGAAACTGTTCCTTTTATAAATTCACATTCAAAATAGAGCTCAAGCTAAATTGCAATCAAAACTGCAAGAGCAAAAATTTCACTGCCCTTACTTAAAGCGCTCACATGTTACTCTACATGGATCATATGAAGTATTTTGTAAGCAGCACTTTGTCACCCACACTTGATATCACAGCTAGGATGCGTTCAAAACCACAGGACGTTTACAGGCCTCTGATGCTCAGTAAGCTCAGCTGCGGCCTGTAGAGACTCTGATCAGCAGGGAGGCACGGAAGGCAGTACAAGGCTGAGTAGGCCTCATCCTCATTCTCAAAGCATTCACACTCTTAGCATACAAAGACACTCATCCCTGGTAGCACTTAACGTTGCTGCCTTAACAAGCATTCATACTTTGAGTCGCCTACCAAAATGGTTCTGTGTGGAAGGTCTTGCTGGGCCTGTCTCTGTCGCTGTGGAAGCCTCTCTGGTGTTTGTTTAGGAGGAGGAAAGGAGAGTGACAACACGGCTCCCGTTCTCCCTTTGGCCTAGACTAGGACTTTACCATCTTCCCTCTTCACTGCTGTCTTGATGTTGCCTGTGGACCATGGTTCTGGCAGAGTTTCCTGTTCCTGCTGTGTATAGTTGCCTTCTGGAGGCTGCTGCCACTGCTGCGTCACTCCTGCTGCATCACTGACCCACAAAGAAGAGCTGAGAAGGAGGGGTGGTGACTGTGTGGAGGCAAGGGATAAGCAGAAAACAACCGGCACTGCTTTACACTGCTCCAGCAAACAAATGGATGAGGCTTCCGCTCTGCCTTAGTTTGGGGCCTAGTTGCTGCTGTGGTATTCAGGAAGTGGGTCGGGAGACAGATCCTTTATTGTTACGTAATGAATATTTTTCCTCCTAGACCAGACTCAGCTGAGAAGGCGGTATCCAGTGTTCAGAGGCTAATAATAGGCCATAGTACCTACCAGTCAGGGCTGTATGCGGTCATGTGAGATCATTCCAACACCCAGCTATCATCTGGGCAGAAGATTATTTAATATTGAGGGGAGTTTTGTTTATGGAAAATGACATGTATTTTAACATGTGCTGTTTAACAACATATTCCTCTTGTCTCTTATACGGGATAATGTAATGACTTATGTTTGTTTGTCATCTTTTTGTGACAATAACAAACAAGAACAGTATGTTAGTATGTAGCTGCTGTTAACATTTATTATACCTTATATTGTCTCTGATCCACTAAGGTACCTGTTAGAAAAAAAAAAACAGTGCATACCTTTGTTAGCTTGCTTGTACAGGTTTCAGGTGAGGTAGGATCGGTGTGACAGTTGCCCGTACAGTGGTATTTGTACAAGGTTTCAATCCAGAATACGTGTGTTTTACTCTTTAGGCCTGGATATGGTAACCAGAATTACAACACTTGTTTTGCACACGCTACCCAAAGGGTTTATTTGCTTGATCCTCCTCCTCCTACCATATCATCTGACTCTATTTTTTTTTTTGCCATTGTGCTCCCTCTGCTGGCTGCACAAGTGAACACAGCACACAGACCATCTACAAAGCCAGGCTGGATGTAAGTAGACACAGCGTTTAGTGCTGTGAGCCTTCAGCAGAGGGCGCAAGAACAGTTCACTGGCAAATGTAAACAGGAAGTTTATGATGAAATTTACCAGTTACCTTGATAAGATCTCCAGTTGTACATTTAAATTCTTTTTAGATCATGTTTTAGCAATTTATCATTCAGGAAACACTATGGGACACTAAACACTGCATTATACAGTATGCTAATTTAATTTACTAGCAATATTACACAATGTAAACTCTTGTATAACTTGCAAGTATCTATCCACTGAATACTGGTGGTAAATGTTGCCATTCAAAGTGTAACAAGAAAGTAGCAACACAAAAATACTGATTTGTTTTGAAGAAAATGTGACACTTACTTTGTGACACAAAAACTAATGGAATATACATTTTTCTTGTAGATAACATCTCAATACTACATTTAAAACTTAAAAAACTCTCACAAAACCTCACTGAAAACACTGGCTTTTATTTCACAAAGGGCAAAATGAATACTGGCTACCCATTCACTGTGATAGCATTTGTATTGCAGTTGTTTGAGAACGGCAATCAAACTTTCCAGTTGCTTCACTGCTGCTCATTGCTGCCACTGGTGTGGAAAAAAGTAAAGAAGGTTGTCCTCCAGCCTATGAAATTTGCTATGCCCTCCATGTCACTGGTAAACTCAGTACAGCGATTCCTTACAGTGTGCTCCCAAAACTTCTCAGAATTGCAGAGCTGGTAAAGTCCAATCAGAGCCCAAGACGACAAAACACAATGCAGATTTACATGTGTGGTTGTCAGTGTACAAATACACATGAGCACAACTGTACATACCAGAGAGAGAGAACAAAATAGAAACTAACACCATTTCTGTGTCCCCTAATATAGACAATACTGAACTCACCTTTCTAAATCTTTGTGAAGCCTGTGCAAGCAGTGTTGTATTTTTCAGCTCTAGGTAGGACAGGATTCTGAGCAAAATATCATCAGGTAAGCGCTCCAGGTAATCAAACTTTCCTTGACAAAGTGATATTGTGTATTCCAGGATCCTCTCCCCAAAAACAGCACCAACTTCTTCTACAGATGAGGAGTACAGCACACACTGGATGTCAACTACTTGAAAACCTAAAGCATTCTCTGTCAAATGATAGACTTCCGTTAAAGCAAATTGCTTAGTTCAAACAAGGTACAGTAACCTTTTGCCAAACAAAATTAAATGAAAAAACAGTGTCCGTGTCACTGACATAGTGCAATGCTACTGGGCAGTAATACGGTTTCTATGCTTATGAAGAAACCTTACGCTGTAGCATTTTCTGATGTAGGAAATCTTCATGAGATGCCTTCAGCTCTTTGGGTGCAGCGCCCCGACATTCGACTCGCACAGAAATCTTCCATGATGTCCATATTACCTAAAGTTAGAAGAAGGGCAGAGTGAAGAATGACAAATCACCTGAGGCATGATGATTTTAACCTACTGCAACATTTATTATGCATGCCTATTCATTTAGCAACTCATGTAGGTTACTATATTATTATGACATCAATTTATTTACCTTGTCATTCAATTCAACTTGAGGTGTAAAAGTTATACTGCATGCAGGGTGTAAAATTAGCTGTTTTGTCTACCAGCGAAATGGTTAGTGAACCAGCCACTCAGACTAGATTTTTGGCTGGTGAGTCAACAAAGCCTCCCAGCCATATGTCTTCTTAATTTGCACATTTTACCAGCATGTGGCTGGTGCTAATTTTGCACTCTGACTGCATGGTACAGCCAGACCATATTCAACCAGAAAGCAACCTACAAAATATGTAATATTAGCCCAGTAAGGTATTAAGTTAATTATATTTAGCTAGGAGTAAATTAAGCTAACTTCAGTTACATTATGCACAGTGGTTTTATCAACAGTTTTTTTATTTTTTACAAAGTTATTCTTCGAGACTCTGCTTCATAATTAGTAACTCATACAAATACTCTACCTCATTTTTGGTAATAACAAGTTGGAAATAATCTTTTGTAGGAGGTGGACCCTGCCCCCTGATTTCAAATAGATGCTCTTCGAGTAAGGACGCCATTTTGGACGCAGAATTTTATTGTAACCATGACAACCGAAAAGAAACTGAAATAAACAGTATTTACGCAAAATTTAGAGGAAACTGTTTGATGGATGTTATGTTACATTTATGTGAGGTGATGCACAAAAAGTAATGCAGGACATCAAATAAATTAGATAATTGTTTTATGTATGTTTATGGGGGGGGGGGGCACGACCCAGCGGACTGATACTTTGTGTTTGTGACAAGCTAATGTTCCCAGTGACTTCAGTGTTGCAGTGATTATCTTTTAAAAAACGAGAAATATAGCTCCATCTGTTTCGACTTAAGAGCATATAGTTAAAGCTACATATATAGGTCAATACAGACAGTGCTCGCTGCAGCATCGTTGGTAAAAATAAAAATAAAACCAAATGCCAAAAGCTAAAAATCAGAAGTAACTAGTCCCTGAGCGGATGAATCACGCGGATGTATATTGCAGTTGTAGGTCCCTCAGCTGATGTGAAACTAGAAGGGGTAGAGAGAGAAAAGAGGAGCTGGTGCACTGTCTGTTACAACTACAACACTGGAACAAATAGGTAACAACATTATACAAAAGGTAGAAATTTTCAGTGACATCTCAGCCAACAGTCTCTTGGACCTTCGAGACTATTCAATATCGAAATACATCGGAGGAATTATGAGTCAGTGTTGCGAAAATATCTCGAGTCCCGTTCCTGCTTTCCTGTTTTTTGTGTCTAAAAGGTATCAGAGGCCATTTCTTTTTGCTAGCTAGCGTTAACGTGCTAGCTGCTAGCTAGACAACTTGTAAAATTTCAACAAAACTTGACAAAATTGTTCCCAAAAGACTGAAATCGTGAGTTGTAACGGAGCTGTTGTTTGTCACATAAATCCCATTACCATCCTGTCGAGCTGGCAATGCGTTAGCCAGCGACAACAAGGCTTGCTAATATTAATTAGCTTGCATGCCAAGGTTAGCTGGTAATAACGCTCTTGTTTGGTTTGACAACGTTTAACGTCAGCTACGTGACTGCTCTGCAGTAGCTAATTCGGTATTGATAAGGTCAGTGGTTTATTATCAACGGTATAGCTAGCTTAACTAATACCAAGCAGTAACAATAGCGTGTCTAGCTAATGGTCAACTGTTTATTTTTGTCAGTGTTTGCGAGTGAACCGTCAATGATGAAACGTTCGTTATCTTATTTGGCTAAGCTAGCATTAGCTTGCTAATAATTAGCCTCGGTACTTATAAAAATGCTTTATTAAATAAGGTACTTGACATTGTTCGACCCCTTTTGACCAAAGTCTAAATATTAATTATGTACTTTGTTGACACGTCGCTTGTAAGTAGTCAACGTGTTTTTCTGCCTGGCTAACATTAACGTTAGCTAAACGCTAGCCTGTAGTGAGAGGCAGGCATTGGCCTTAAGTGAGCTTGGAAAACATTAGTGATCCCCAGAGCCAGCGAACTTACTCACAATCGCTTTGACAGTTGCTAAGAGAGTGATACTGGATCTTCCTGGTTACCTGTCGTCCTGACAGTTGTGTTATATTCATATAATCACCCCATCAAACGGTACAGAAGGTGAGCTAACTGGCGTTTGAGACGTGTATATTTTTTTCCTTTAAACTTGATCGTCAGCCAGACACAGACCAGTGTGTCATGGCAGTCAGAATACCAAGTTAGCTTACGTTGGTTTACTGGTAGCCTGCTAGCTATATTACATTAAACCGCTTTCGAAAGACGGTCCAGCCGATGCTGCCATTTTCGATGTGTAATGTTAGCTAATCTCAGGTGAACGTAATCAGTATTTGCCATTTAAGGGACTGTTCTTGGCCTTTCCCTTTAATACCACAACAAGGTGCAAACAAGGTAACGTTAGCAGTTAGGATTGGACAGCGCGTTTAGTTAGGGAGCTAACTCTAAATAGGTTAACACACCGGTACGCCAACTACGCATTTCCATGTAACCACTGCTGCGTTAGCCAACGTAACTTCAACAACGAACCTCTGGTATGTGGTTACTAGCCTTTTAGCGTTTTTTATTCATCCTGTTCAATATCCAGCGGTTAGAAGATTCCCTATTGTTACGTGGGAGTTTTTTGTGTGGATACGTATGCGCCTAAGCTACTGTCAAAATGTATGGGACCTGCTAGGATATGTGTGGCTAAACATGCTAGTCGCTGGTAGTAGAGAACTACGTCAGAAATATAGGCCTCTGTAAATCATGGGTATAAAAATTGGACACTGACGTTCTTGTTTAGTGGTGTAGTAATAGGAACTTTGTCCCGGCGAGTTTTTAAACCTGCCGATTATTCGTCTTATGTGCTCAACTAATCACATTATACGCGACTGTGGTGCAGCAGTTGTCAGAATGGACGAATAAACAAAGACGAGGATGCACTGTCAGTGCAGGCCTAAAATGGCCCTGTGAGCTTGCCAAGTGTGGCGTATTTTTATGATCAATGATATCATGATTTAAACTCTTAACTAAATTGGTAAATTGCCAATCTTTGTTTTCTAGATGGCAAAAACAATTCAGGTTGTGATTCAGAAGTTTTGTGTATCAGTTCCCTCATGTCATTAACTCATGAGAATTACAGATAAATTACACTTCTTCATATTTAAAAGACGCTTTCTTTGATATTCTGACAAAAATGATTAGTACAACCTACCCCAACAGCAAACTCTTTTGGTCAGGTATAGCAATAGTTTTTATGTATTAAGAGACTCTTTGAAACTTAATTCTCTTTTTATGTGGTATGTTTGACTCGCAGTCAGCCCAATGGTAGGTTTATTTAGATTTTTCTGTGACCTTGCTCATTATTATTCAGAGGAGTCTTGGGGTGTTCTATTAATATTTTAAAGTGATTATGATAATGCTTTAATTTTGAATGCATTGATGTCAGTTGTCCTTCCTGTCAAACTTGGGGTTAGTAAGATAGCTTTACAGTATAGGCCAATCTGTACTCATGATACAGGGTGAGACAATTGTTGTCTGAACTTCTCTTTTAAATGCGGTCTCTTAATTTATATTCAATTTTATATTAATTGATAGACAGAGTTAATGTTTATTCATTTGGTGGGTTAATGTAAGTGGTTCACATAAGTATCAATTTTGTGGTGATAAATATTTAGAGATGTGTGTGGAGCTTACTATTTTTTTTGTTTGTTTTTAGAATGAAGTATACTACTAAGAAATATATTTGATTATAAAAACAAATCATTTGAGTCTTCTCCCACAGCTAACGATTATATCAATTTTGAGTTGTCTAGTTCCTTGGTTGGTTCCATCTTTCTGGCAGCCTGTTTTTGCCACTACACGAATGGTAGTGATAGGATCGGTCAGTTCTTTTGTGATTGGAGTTTGTATGGTAAGTATGGAGATGTACAAACTTAAACTTCGTGAGATTCATGCCCCGATCATCTGAAATGGGCTAGAGAAGTGAGCTTCATCAGTCACCTTCGGCACAGCAACTTATTTTAAACCACGGACAACCCAGTGGATCTAGGAGAGCATAGGTATATGGCTTGCCATTGCGTTTGTTCAGGATTCTTATGTTGTTTGTATCTTTTATTGCAGTGAATGGTAGTGTCTAGAAAGGGTATGTCCCTTCAGGAGAGAGGTGCCAATGTCCAACCGGCCTAATTCCAATCCAGGGGGGTCACTGCGCCGTTCACAGAGGAACACTGCTGCGGCCCAGCCACAAGACCATACAGTCACGGGAAGGTGAGTGTACCTGTACACATGTCCAGTTTTAAGTAAAATTTCAATCCCAAGTAAAAGGCACTACTCATGGCTTGTGGGGAACATTAGTTGAGCCTTTCAACAAATGAGGACTGTATAGTACAGGGGTATTAATTCACGGGTGGTATATGTCTGTAGTTACTTGAAATTGTAATTTAATGCAGCATGATTACATTGGCCTCTTGATCAAAGGGGAAGCTTATCATGCGTTATTTTATCATAGTCAAATGGTGATTAACTCTGCTTTAGCTGTGTTTCTTGCTACTCCAGAGATGTTAATGATCAGAGGATATGCAGATGCAGTCAGCCGAAATGATTTGGGGATTGATCAAGTCTCTCTTTTATGTGACTTGATTACGGAAACCCACACTGTCACTTGCTCTTTAATTTCCAACCTTACAGGTTGCAGTCAGAGCAGGTAAAACATAAAGCAAATTCCCCACCTGAAAGTAGAAGACCTAATTCTAAGGCTTCCAAAGCCACAGCCAGCTCAGCCACTGGCCAGTCCAGAGGGCACAGCTCAAGAAGGTACCCCTCCTCTCTACTTGGTGCTTATTGTGTGTGCGTGTTTGTGGGTTTGTACTTTATCCAATAATATCCACTTAATTTGATTAAGTAAAATTCATAATGAAGAAGAAAATACAGTATTGTATACCTTTTTGGGTTTTGTTCTAAATCTGAATGAGTACAATGAATGTGGCACTGTAATTCACCACTTTTCACAGTTTGAGGAATTTTCTGAGATGGTGTTTTGCTGTCCCTCTTGCTCCCTGGCAGAAGCGGTCTTACTCTCTCCGTGGCTTCATTCGTGTTGCAAGACGAGCCAGAAGCTGCAGGGACATCAGAACAAGAGCGACCAGTCCACCAGTCAAAGAGTGAAGGCACCAGAGGGCTGAAGAGAAGTGAAGCTCCTGACCAAATTAGTACCTTCGGACCGACCCCTGCCAAGAAACCCAAATCGCTCCCACCACCCAGAGACAATACCTCAGAGACCAAGAAAGGCGCAGCCAAGTCCAAGAAGAGATCACTTGCTTCAGAACCACCTGCATCGTCAGGTCGAGGTCAGAGCAAGAAGAGCGGGGCCGCTGGGGCCTCACCAATCCAGAAACGGAAGAAATCGGACTCTCTCCCCGGTCTAAGTAGCACCGCTGGGTCCCTCCCCAATCGTACCGAGGGCAGAACTGCAAAACCCACCAAGCTGGCGTCTAAATCGGCCGCCTCAGCCAAAGCTGGGTGTAGCAACGTGACGGACTCCTCCTCCTCTGCATCCACCTCTTCCTCTTCCTCCACCACAGGCACAAATAGCACCACCACTCAGGGTGCCCGAGTCAAACAGGGAAAAGATCAGACCAAGGCACGACGCTCTCGCTCAGCCTCAAGCCCCTCCCCACGCCGTAGTACCCGCGATAAGGAGCAGGCCAAAACCGCCAGCTCTTCAAAATTTGAGTGGGCAGCACGCTTCAACCCCAAAGTCAACCTGCCAAAACCTAAACTGTCCTTACCCGGATCCTCCAAAACTGAGACCTCTAAACCTGGGCCATCAGGATTACAAGCTAAACTAGCAAGTGAGTCATTAACGGTGTATGGATCCTCTGCATTCATAATAGAAACACCACTGTCTGAGCTGAAATCTCTTTTGAAGCTTAAAGAGAACATTTCAGTACTATTTTTAGTTCTATTTCAGAAAAATTTGATAAGTTCATATATCCCTCTTGTAGTGATAGGAAAGGTTGAGCATGGTGAGGAAAGTATCTGGAAGGGTTTGCTTTAATGGGTTTGTAATTATATGAAAGATTTAAGGGTTTAAACAGGGTTATGATTTGGCTTGTAGTCGCAACATTAGCCATACGTGCTTGGATGGAGGTGACACCTCTAGCATTAAATGTCATAGGACCTGTGAGCCAAGCAGCATCAGTTACCAAACCTCACTCTGAACCGCTCTCATGTTAAGCCTCATAAAGTAGTGAGCAGTAAATTGATATTCCAGACACTTAGTGATCAGAATCATTCACAATCAGTCACAAGAGTAGAGTCTGTAATTTTCATTAAATAAAATGTGATGTATTGTGGGATTGTTAGTAGAACTTAGTTTACATGACATGTACAGCTTTTGTTTTTTCTATTGTGTGCGTTTTGATGACACTATATAGTAGGGGTGAGAGAAAAAATCGATTCGCAGATGCGATGCAGATGTGGAAGATTCTGGCTCGATTCAACAATTGTCAAAAAATCTCTTGTTTAAATGTTAATTGATAACGTAATGCTGACATAACGCAAAAGACAGAACTCGCGGAAGTTCAGCGCCTGGTCCGTCTGTGGCGGAGAGATAGACGAGAGAGACCAATGTTCCTCCTGTATTCGGCACACCGCTGCGGAATGAATAACCACCCTACTTAAATGTCACACAATCATTAACATCAATGCGTAAGTAATGATTTTAACTCGCACACTGCGAGCGTGGCAGCACTCAAAACTTGGCAGCCCTCTGTATATCCTGTGTATGAGGCCGAGCGAATGAGAGAGAGAGAGAGGGACAGCGGCAGAACATGACGGTGAAAGTTTGCAGAGAAAAAATATTAGCAGTAACATTCAGCCTGGCGGTAAATGTGCAGTGTAGGTCACCGTGTGTGTCCGTTAATAAGTCTGTAGTTTCCCCAACTGCTGGAAAAGCGAAGGCTGTCCGCACTAGCTAACATCTCCCCTGTACAGCATGTGTTTTGGCTGCTTATAACGTTAGTTAAATTAGTAATGAAGTAAAATGAATTAGCTCAGCTGTATGTCATTAGAACTTACCTACTTGTCGAGGGTTGAGAGCATCTGGTACAAGCTTAGACTAAACTGGTGCACAGCTCTGTCCTGTATACATACTGGACATCCTGATTATTTTAATTTTCAGAGGACTCTGAGAACTGGTTGTTGAAGAAATGATGGACCGTGGAGCTGAGGTTAATGAAGTAAATTAGGCATGCAAACTAGTCCTTTTAAGCTAATTAGGAAATGTTTCTTTTAGATTTTTATGTACAAATGAAATGCTTAGTAATTATCCAGAGATCCTGTATAGAAAAGAATTATGCATCAAGATGCATCTAATTGTTTTATAATACCTCTATAGAAGACCTCTGAGTCGTAATTGATCGTGAGGTGCCAAGAAATTCCCACCCCTACTAATACATTTGCACACGGAGAATTCGGACACTCAAATAAATGGCAGATGGTAACTATAGTGCACAAAATTGTAAATAAGGAGTGATTTCGGAAACAAAGCTTTCATCCAGACATTTGTGTAACTCTAATGATGTATCATTTATAAATACAGTTGGCGACACGCTGCATACAATAAAGCGTGTGTGTCTTGACTACCGTGTCTAGTTCACATGTGGTGAGTGTTGGCTTGACTGAGCCGGTGAACTTTCTCAGATTTCAGACTTAAGTACCAGTAGCCTAAAACTGAAGAATAGCTAAATACATAAATACTGCTGGTCACTCAGTTGTCAGTGTGGAACAAATGTTTGTTTGATTTCGCAGGTATGGTAGACACTCCTAAGAATCAAATTTAGAGTTTTCAGTAAGATCTTTATGGTGGCATTTATATAGTCTTGTGATTTGGTTGCTTTCATGAATACTGTAAAGAACTCGCTAATTTGATGCTGTCATGTGGTATTGAGGTATGATTATGATTTCTTTAAAATGTATTCTGTTGTTTTGGGCTAGTAGCTAGGTTGTCGGATTAGCTTTGCTTTAAATTTTTAATGGCTGTGTGAATTTGGCCAGGTGTTGCTTTAAATTTTTAGTGACTGCAGCAGTAGAAAGCCAAGGCTCAGTACTAATTACAGCCAGTTCGATACAGGTTTTTAAATTTGTTTGTATCTTAAACTCATAACACAATCACTTTTGATAAAGAGCGTGCATTTTTGTCAGTGCTCTTTGGTGGACAAAATGTGTAATGGCAACAGTGTCTCTAAATTCATATTGACAAATTTTTATCATTTGTTGACTGCAGTTTCTTGTTTCGTATCAACAGGCATGTACACTACTGCTATATATATATAATATATATATATATAAGTTAAAATCTGTCAGAAATATCAGCCATACCGATGTATTGGTCAGGATCTAGTAACAATACCAAAGTTACTTTATCAAATACCATACTTGGCTCAGTAAAAACACACCTTTGACTTTATGACAGAATAAGTCAAACTTATTAAATGCATCAGTGTCAAATTTCGTAAGACAAACTGCCATACAAGAACTCAAAATAAGCCTAAATAAAGTACAGCAGACAATTAACTATACATTTATTTAAATAAGGCAATATCTGACCAACTTTTGGTACATTGTAATTGGGACTATGCAATGCTAAAGCTGAAGTATGTATTTAGGTTTGATATCCATCCCTAATAAGAAGAAGGCAAAGTTGCAGCTCAGTAGTTTAAATACAGAGATATTACAGTAAAATTTGGTGTGTATGGTGATGTCAGTGTAAGCTGTTCAGGTCAGTTTGGGGTCACGCTGTTCTAGGTAGGTGAAAGGATAGGAACTGAGGTGGGCTCTGTGCCATGGGCCCTAGGCCCAAATGGAGAGACCCCTCCTAAGTTGGCTTAGCTTGTTGGCCCACCAGCTGACTAGGGGTATGTTTGAGGGCAGGGGAGAACTCAAACGCTTGCTTCTGTCAAGAGGAAAGAACTTCATCTCTCTCTCTATATACCTTTTATCTGTCAGCCTCTAACATCTTTTAACACAGACTTTGAGCTGAAATGGTGAGTAAGCACATATTATGCAGTTAACTTGTGTTATTCTGCATGGCTTTTCATTGCACAGTGTCATTTTGATCATGTTTAATGTTACTGCAGCCTAATCATTAGGAAAATATGACCAACATTGAGTAGCTCTAGATAATTTGAGCTTCATTTGCAATCTCAGGGAAACTAGTGCTGAGATGCGTGTGAGGGATTAATACTTGACCTGATATAATTCAAAGGTAAGGTCAAATTAAGTACAAAAAGGAAATTAAAAAAATTATTAATTAGTGTAGTTCATTGGGTCTTAGCTTTTTAAATGTTTATTTTTGTACTACAGAATTATGAGTCACAGATCCAGCATGAAGGTTGTTCTGTCATAGGGCCATGGCTGGGTTACTATTAATACCCACCAGGTCAGTGGTACAGGGCTGTAAAGAGCCTTTACTGTATTTAAAAGGTAACGCTGCATCGACCTTTGCTAGAACAGCGACATAGAAGATTTTTGATGAACCTTTGAGCAATAATCAAGATATGGAGGAATGTTTTCTGTTGAACTACCACATCCAAAAGATACTTAATAGTATGCTGCGGTCTCTAATAATTTAAACCACATATTGTCTGATAGTTACGATAGCTATATGACAAATGATTCATTTCATTGGCCTAAAAATCACTACAAATATCACGCATGTTTTGATTGACCTTTTATTGAGAGTGTATAGCAGTCAAAAGAATTTGACAGCAGTGTTGGTGCCTAGTCCACAGGCGGGTTATATGTCACCTTTTTTCACCCAAGGTTTGAGAAAATCCACTAAGAAGCGCAGCGAGTCTCCTCCAGCAGAGCTCCCCAGCTTTCGGCGGAGCACACGCCAGAAGACCACGGGCTCCTGTGCCAGCACCAGGTACAAATCACATTGATGACTTAGAGTAAATATTCATGTCTTAAAGTACGTGATATTTTCATGATTTGTGCACACCAATGAGAGTAGACTAAATATTAGAAACAACCCTCTATTATTCAGTATTCAGCTCTGCAAACTTTAGCCTCAAATGACTACAGGATTAGTTTTAGCTAGGTGTACCAGAGTGTATGAGAGTTTAAACAACATGAAACTCACAGCACTAATAAGGTGATGATGGCACTGGCATTTTCTATTGAAAGGTTCATTTTTATTAAGTCATCATAATGCCAAGGGATGTCACAATATTTTGTTAATTTGTTGTCTTTTTTTTTTAAATGTTGCTTTTCTGTTGATCAGATAATTGAACAAAATACTGAACATTCGATTGTTGAATAGTGATGTTTTGAAGCAATTGTAACTGAACAGCCATCACAGGATAATTAGCTTTAACCAAGATGGCATTATGGAATAATAAAATCAGCCTAACAGACATGACAATTAAAGATAGAACTATTAACAAAACCAAATTAGGGTATTGTTTAGCCCAGGATCCAAAAATCCTAGGAATAGCCTTGGGTTGACCAAACGTAGAATCCATTGAACGTGTCTGCTGTATGGACAGTGATCTAAAATTTCCACTGGAAGATGTATAAAGCTTTATATGTGCTGTTTTTGAGCTGTACAGTGTCCATCAGAACAAGTAAAAACCCGGATGTTGATGGTAGCAGGAAACCCAACCAACATCTTTTGAAAGCATCTGGCTGCAGTTTTTGTTAAAACAGCAACATGGTCCTGCAGGAGTCTTGATGCATCTTAGTTTTGTTTCTCATACCTTTTTGTATGACACAATTAGCAACATTAATATCCAGCATGGAAAAAAAACATATCCTGGGTACTGCTGTGTATTTATTTGATGTAGACTGGTAATACTGTATTTTGTGATTACTCTATCACTCACATTGTCATTCTGTTTTTACGTCACAGTCGGCGGGGCTCAGGCCTGGGCAAGCGCGGGGCAGCCGACGCACGCCGACAGGAGAAAATGGCAGACTCTGACAACAACCAGGATGGGGCCAACTCTTCAGCCGCTCGCACTGATGAGGCATCTCAAGGGGCCTCAGGTACCCATCATGCCTCCTTTCTTATTTATTAATTCTGACAGTAGAACATGTCTGTTGGAATTAAATCTCCCATCTGAATAAATTCACAAAAAAACACTATTAAAGGAAATTAGGCTTTTGACTTAAAAGACTTTTGATTTAATACTGTTACTGTGTCTAGCTTCAAGCTCAGTTGCTGGAGCAGTGGGCATGACCACCTCTGGAGAGAGTGAATCTGATGACTCTGAAATGGGGAGGCTTCAAGGTATGTTGATATGCCCCTCTCAGTCGCTGCTAAAATTCACCATTATGCAGAGTATGTCACTATATTCTGGGGCAAATGTATGTAATGGGTAAATGTACTTGTGGTTAATGTTATAGCTTCAGGTTTAATAACATCACAAGCACCAAGTTGCTCTCTAAACCTTTTTTTTTTGTCCCTTTAGCCCTACTGGAGGCCAGGGGTCTCCCCCCACATCTTTTTGGGCCCCTTGGACCCCGAATGTCGCAGCTGTTTCATAGGACCATTGGCAGTGGAGCCAGTGAGTAGAACCTTCCTACCCTTGCATCAGTGTTCTTCATCCTCTGAATTACTGTTGAAAAAATCTGCCCCTCTATTTCTAGGCTCCAAGGCTCAGCAGCTACTACAGGGCCTGCAGGCCACAGGTGACGAGTCTCAGCAGCTCCAAGCTGCTATTGAGATGTGCCAGTTGTTGGTGATGGGCAATGAGGAAACACTTGGTGGCTTCCCTGTCAAGAGTGTGGTGCCCGCTTTGGTTAGTCTTACTTTGTTTGGTCATTAATCTCTCAATTATACTTTTCTTGCCTGTATGTTTTGCGGCTATAACTCACCTACACTTTCATTTGCTTTGTGAAATGTTAAACCCATCATATATACATACATGGTACATTATAAACATGCTAAACGTTGTCTGTCGTTTTTCAGTTCCCACTAACCTCATTGCATATTAAATATTTCTTTCACAGATCACTCTGTTACAAATGGAGCATAACTTTGATATTGTGAGTATAACGAACTTTCATGGCCGTAAATGTAGTTGTCTTTTGATTGACTTTTTCATTTTTGTAATGCCTCTGCTTTCTTGCATGCCTTTTTATCCATGCACACAGATGAATCATGCCTCTCGGGCACTCACATACATGATGGAAGCACTCCCTCGATCCTCTGCTGTGGTGGTCGATGCTATTCCTGTCTTCCTGGAGAAGGTAAGACACTACACTCTCTCACTAATTGTTTGTTAATCTGTAATAGTGGCCTTTTCATGTAATTCTTTGTTCCACCTTCTTGTCTCCAGCTTCAGGTGATCCAGTTTATTGATGTTGCGGAGCAGGCCCTCACTGCTTTGGAGATGTTGTCAAGGCGACACAGCAAAGCCATTTTGCAGGCTGTAAGTGTTGCACTTTTGCTCTTTTTGTCATAGCCTTAAATCTGTTTGCCACCACAATAATGGTATTATTTCATGCCTCACAGGGTGGGCTCGCTGACTGCCTCCTCTACCTAGAGTTCTTCAGCATCAATGCTCAGAGGAATGCCTTGGCTATTGCAGCCAACTGCTGCCAGAGCATTACTCCAGATGAGTTTCACTTTGTTGCTGATTCTCTGCCGCTATTGACTCAGAGACTCACACACCAGGTATGTTTTTCTCTGTATCATGACCTCCGTATACTGGTGCTTTGCAGTGTAAACTATTGTAAAGATTCACTAATGGCTATGTGAATTTATTAATTTATAATTTACCTCTTTCAGGATAAAAAATCTGTCGAAAGCACTTGTCTCTGTTTCGCCAGGCTGGTGGACAACTTTCAGCATGAAGAGGTTTGTACCTCAAAATTAAGACTGTTTCTGTAATGTAATGTTTCTGTATTCTCTCCATTAACCATCAAACTTCTCAGCTAATGCACATGCGTGTGTGTCTGTTTAAATCAATAGAACCTGCTGCAGGAGGTGGCATCACGGGACCTGTTGACCAACATTCAGCAGCTGCTGGTAGTGACCCCTCCTGTGCTCAGCTCGGGAATGTTTATAATGGTGGTGCGCATGTTTTCCCTCATGTGCTCCAACTGCCCCTGCCTGGCAGTCCAGCTTATGAAACAGAGTGAGTAACACACACCAATGTGCCCCCCCCCCCCCCACTTGCCCCCTCTGTCAATACTGTTAGCAAATTTATATTGTACTTGGAATTGTAAATTGTGTAAAAGTGTACAGTAGCAAAGGATACAGTTTTTATTGCGGTCTCAAATTTTGATTCAGGACAAAATGTTGTGGAAAAACATTTTCAGTCTTAAACTTTCAGCGGAAGTGTTGTAGGAATATTATGTGTTTAAGATGCAACAGGGTAACTAACAGAAATGTCTTTGTTACCTTTTCTAAACAGACATAGCAGAAACACTGCGTTTCCTCTTGTGTGGTGCGTCAAATGGCAGCTGCCAGGAGCAGATTGAACTGGTACCCCGGAGCCCCCAGGAGCTCTATGAACTGACCTCCCTCATATGGTAAAATCTATTTACCTGCCTTCTTTTCAGTATTATGTGTTAGTGCATCACACTGAGCAGTATGGGGGGAAAAATATTCCCTCTTTTGGTATTTGGGGGCACTAACTCTTTATTAAATTAGGAAAAAACACACATGTCTTATGGCTAAACTTGGAAGCCTATAAAATGTTATATTGTCCTCTGTACAATTTACAAAAACTTTTAGCAGTATTCTCTGCCGCACTGATGGTCTACAGCAGTGCCACACGTTATTCCCGCTTCTCTCTGACCTTGAACCTCAGATAGTATTCTTTACAGAAAAATTAAACCCATTTAACTTTCTGAAACCACTCTTCTTCATTCAGTGAGCTGATGCCCTGCTTGCCTAGAGAGGGCATCTTTGCAGTTGATGTAATGCTGAAGAAGGGCAGTGCCCAGACGACAGAGGGAGCGATCTGGCAGTGGAGGGATGACAGGGGACTGTGGCATCCTTACAACCGCATCGACAGCCGCATCATTGAGGTAAATGCATCAGTCAATCAGTGTTGAAATACTAGTCAGTCATTCAGGACCTCTGTTACACTACAAGATAATTATCTCTAAGGTTGACAAATGGATTGAATCGTTTAAAATGTTGCATTACATTACTTGACAACATTCAGTCTATTTATACAGTGTGTTTGTGTGTATATATATAGATATATAGATATAGATACATTTACACACAGTTATGTGGGGCTTATCCACATCTGATAGTGACGTTAGGTATATTTGGTGATTATCTTGCCCTGCAGACAGCCCACCAGAACGGGGAGGATGAGATTAGTTTGTCAACCCTGGGTCGTGTGTACACAATTGACTTCAACTCTATGCAGCAGATCAATGAAGACACAGGAACAGCACGCGGTATCCAGAGGAAACCAAATCCTCTTGCCAACCCCAATACAGGTAATACAGTCATCTTTGCAAATTACGGTTTATGTGGAAAAAGCTGGTGTTTTTTCTATTTAATCTTAAAACAAAAGAGCAACCAGAAACACTTGGTGGGTTGACCCATTTATCAAAGTCTTAAAGGAAAGGCCCACCAAAAATTTGTGTATTGAGCTCTCAGCGTCTGTGACCCAGTTTCATGGCAAACAAAGAGGAATGTTTCATTGTTAACTACATTATTTACTTGTTATTTTATCATCAGGTAAATATCCATGCATGAGTGTCTGTGAAATTCACAAGTTGATTCCTGTTTTTTCTTATATAAAAGCAGCTGTTATCCCTGCTTTAACAGAGATGGAGGAGTCAGCAGCAAGCTGCAGTCAGTCTGTTGCCATGTCTTTTCCAAATGTGTGCATGTGTTTACCTGACATGTACCTGATGTGTATAACACCGCTTCTCCACTGAGTGACAGCTGATGTGTGACAGTCGCAGTGGGTTGGAGGAAATAATCCTGACCTGTTCATTGTTTGTTTGTCTTCAGGGAGCCACCAGGAGGTTCGTCGAGAAGACGCTCGAGCCCAGTTGATGAAGGAGGACCCTGAGCTGGCAAAGTGCTTTATCAAAACTCTGTTTGGGGTCTTGTATGAGGTGTACAGTTCATCGGCTGGCCCTGCTGTCAGACACAAGTGCCTTAGAGCCATCCTCAGGATCATCTACTTTGCTGATGCAGAGCTGCTAAAGGATGTGCTGAGGAACCATGCTGTGTCCAGGTAACAGTGCCTGGGCTGTAACTTCCTTTTAACATTGACATTAAAGCAGGATTGGAAGATTGTCTTAAAGGATGTTAATAATTTGTAGTATTTCTAAGACACCAAGAAATTACTAATAATAGTTGGGTTTAAACCGCAACACAGTTCTATTACAAATGAGCGAAAAACATGTCCGCCATCAACCAACAGGAAATTGCCCATAACTAATTAACAGTTTGTCCAAGTATAATATGTCTTGGAAGATATCTTCAGTCTGTGTTTGGGAAAAGTCAACTTTCAACTAAAATCTGAAGTGCCATATTTATTGGTGTAATTGGGTGTGGCCAACCACACATTTGCTCATAACTCAAGATGTCTTGAGCAATCCTGATTGAAAACTCACTGAATGGCGACATACTGCATCTCCCGAACACACACACTGAGGTTTGTTCAAATCCGAAGAAGGGGGGACAAATGGCTGAACTTTGAGAGCGCAATCCTTTAAACCCTGCATACATTGTGGTGATGAAACAAGTATGTAATTGGTATCACTCTTTCTTCAAGCAGAATTAAACTAGCTGAAGTGACTTTGCTCCGCTTTGTGAAGCCTGAAACCTGCTCGTTTCTGCCTGCTGCCTTAATTTTGGCTGATCAAGCTGCTTCCTTCTGTTGAGCGGATAAAGGTCTGAACCTGGAATGGCCGCTTGTGGCTCTGTTTTGTATGTTTGTTTCTACAGTCACATTGCCTCCATGCTGTCCAGCCAGGATCTGAAGATTGTAGTGGGTTCTCTGCAGATGGCTGAGATCCTCATGCAGAAGCTGCCTGATGTCTTCAGTGTCTATTTCAGAAGAGAAGGTAGTGTATAATCCCACAGAAAACCCATGTATCACCTTGCTTGCTCACCAGAGTGGATGACCTACAAGTGTTAGCCTGAGCATCTCCTAAAATGCATGTCAAAGTTGCTTCGAATATGAACAGTATTGAACAGCTATAAACTGGTCACTTTTTGTATTAGGCCGTCTTTGGTGGAAAATGTCGCAGCTGGAAGCTAGAAGCTTTAGTGGTTGAGATTCACCCCCAAAATCAAATTTTTTATTCATAACTACAGATGCCATTCCACAGTAGACAAAAAAGTCCACAGGGCAAATGGTTTCCTGCAGTCTGTAAACATTTATTTTGTCAGTAAAATCAATTACCAGTGTTTTCCTTTCCGGTGCATTATTCCTCTCATTGCTGGCATATATGCTGACACATTCTCCTCAGCCAGATCCATGTGATTCTTGTCTAACAGACAAGAAGCTGCTGTGTATTGTGCTGTTTTTGTAAAGACTGTAGACGATATGAAATGCAATTCTTTCTCTTCCAGGTGTGATGCACCAGGTGAAGAACCTGTCAGAGTCTGAGAGCTTTCTAGTCACTAGTCCCCCGAAGGCTTGTCCTAGTGGTACTGCCAGTTTGTGCACTACCACCATCAGTACTGCATCCACCACATCTGCAAATAATGCAACTCCTGATCTGGGTTCACCCAGCTTCCAGCACAGCATGGATGACTCACTGGACCTCAGCCCTCAGGGGTGAGTATGTGGCCATGTGTGGCTTTGGCTGTTTACAGAAGTGTTTTAAG
The DNA here is from genome assembly GCF_021292245.1 of Micropterus dolomieu. NCBI lineage: Eukaryota > Metazoa > Chordata > Actinopteri > Centrarchiformes > Centrarchidae > Micropterus > Micropterus dolomieu. The sequence continues at coordinate 18,107,205 of NC_060166.1, read as the reverse complement.
AATACATTTCTAGCTCCGGTCCAAATTCAGTGTCACACTGGAAACTAAGCTCAAACACAAATTACATCCTGTGTTAAACCACGTAAAAACAGCTGGAACATAGTTTCTTGTCTGACAACTAGCTCTACAAATTGGAAACTGAAAATCCAAGTTTATTAGACGGTGTCATGTCAATTGAGCAATCATGTATGCTGCTGTTTCTCAATGTATTTCTTCTTTACCCCAAGAGCATTCTGTTAATTGCTTTCTCCCCCACCAAGGCGGTTAAGTGATGTCCTAAAGAGGAAACGGCTACCTAAAAGAGGGCCCAGAAGGCCCAAATACTCTCCCCCTAGAGATGATGATAAAGTAGACAATCAGGGTAAGTGTTGCTGCCAACATGTGTGTGATGTTTAAATATCCCCACTTGATGTGTGAAAAGCACAATTGATATTTTGTCCAATATCATTTTTCCAAAAAATAACTATCGAGTAAGGCTTTAAAGCACAGCTACTCCTTTGTTTTTGAGAATAACCAAAACCATGAATATGCTAATTAAGGACCACCTTTTATCCAAAACACATCTCAAAGGATTAACATCACAAACACCATTGCTACCAAATGTATTAAATGTATTTTCTCTTTTGTAATATATTTTGTATCATTACATAAGCAATGAGTGATGGACCCATCACTACACGATCGTCTGTAATGTTGCTGTTCAGTGACTTTTGGCAGTGGTCCTGAAATGATATGACATTATGTGCTCTTGGATATATTCTTAGCCTGTAGATGACCCTCCTAATGTACCTTTTTTGTGGTCTTTACAGCCAAGAGCCCTACCAGTACTCAGTCACCCAAATCATCCTTCTTGGCCAGTCTTAATCCCAAGACCTGGGGCAAGCTGGGTGCCCAGACCAACAATGCCAACTCAGAGCCCTCACGCACAGCGGGGGTGAGTGGCCTGGCAAGGGCACCTCCCAAGGACTCTATTTCAAATAACAGGTACGATGAGAGTAAATGAAGAAAGTTTCCACTCATATGATTAAAATTTCAGAATTGTCAGTCACAGGCTGTGTGTGTGTGAGAGAGAGCGGGGTTAATGTATGGACTCTAAAGGTTTTTTTTTTCCTATCACTCTTGTGTAGAGACAAAATAAAGGCCTGGATCAAAGAACAGGCAAGTAAGTTTGTGGAGCGCTACTTCAACTCTGAAAATGTAGACGGCAGCAACCCTGCACTGAATGTACTCCAGAGACTCTGCACAGCCACTGAGCAGCTCAACCTGCAGGTAAAACATAAACTCTCCTTTTTATTGAATTGCAAGCATGAGATGACAAAAATCCCCATGTATGCAAAAATGTATTATACCGCATTCAGACCAAACGCAAATTTTCGCCTCGCGACGCTTTCCTCCCGTGAGTACATTCGCTGCAAGTGTTCACACACAATGCGAGAAGGCGATTTTAATGCGATGACGTGAATAAACACAACTCGCCATTACTACAACTGTATGAACCCAAAGTAAACATTTTGCTGTGATTAAATTGCAATAAACGGATCCAACTGATGCCGAAATAACTACAATATGATGCAGTTTTGTTTAAACATATGAATTCATGCTTTGTCAGGTTTGTCAGCAAGACAGCAGGACAACAACTTCTAAAATGTTTGTTTTCTGAATGGAGTTCAGATCGCTCAGGGCTATGCTATGCTAACTTGGTCCCAGTAAAGTACAACAATAGCTGGAATAAAGTTACATACACATGTTTTCTGAACTCACCAGGTAGTTCAACCTCCTCGCTTTCTTTTCTCCCAGCAATGTCCAGTTTTGTACGTGGTGTGTGTGTTTTTTTTTTTTTTTTTTAATATAAATATGAAGTAGTGCCAAACGACGCTAACGACACTGGAACCGGATGTGCACGGAAGCTAGCTGCTGAGATGCTCGATTGAAGATAAATCAACGTTGTAATAATAAAAACTAAAGTAAAAAGCTAATTTACTAAAAGCGGTTTACTCCGAGCTCCTCCCTTGAGCAAACGGCGTAGTTGTCAGAGGATAACCCAGTCCAACCACGGGTGTTTATTTGTCCGAAACCTGGAGTGCTGCTCCCTGCTCCTCTAGCCCAAGTTTAGCAGCTCTCAGCCGGCCTGCAGATTTTCAATTGCCCGCTCTCCCTGGCCCTCTCCACACAACGCTCTGAAGCTGTTGGTGACAAACAGACAATCTCAACATTGATAGGCTATCGCGACTCAGCGTCATGCGAATTCCTTCGCGTCGCCAGCCCTGCCCCCTTCACGCCGCCTGATAGGAAATCGTGGCTCTACGCGTTTTTGCATTGACTTTGCATGTAAACTCACCACCCCGAACGCTCACTTCGCTTTTGGTCTGAAAGCACCATTACAAAGATTTGTCCTTAAGAAAGATGGACAAACCCTGGGAAACCCAGAGAGATACAGACATTCAAATTGTATTTATTTGGATAAAATTGAGTGTATCAAGTAATGTTGCTTAGCAAAATTGAGACTTCTTTTCTGATGTATTATGTTCCCGTTTCCCAGGTGGACGGTGGTATGGAGTGCCTGGTGGAGATCTCCAGCATTGTATCAGAATCTGATGTGTCGTCTTTTGAGATCCAGCACAGTGGGCTGGTGAAGCAGCTCCTGGTCTACCTGACTTCCAGTAACGACAGAGACTTGCTCAGCCGCGATGTGCGGCTCAAGAGGTTCCTCAATGTGTTTGCTGGCTGTCCGGTGAGACACTAGAATGTGTTTGTGTATTGTGTGTATTGTGTGTGTGATATTGTGAAGTAGATTATGAAGAATTATATAACTATGTTATGGTTTTGGCAGTGTCATTTAATTTTAATCTTTTTTTCCACCTCCCATTTGTTTTGCAGGTTCCAGGACTGGAGCCTGTAGGTCGTCTGGACCCAACAGAGAACGGGCCTTACCTTGCACTGGTGCACAAAATAAACAGCTGCCTGAGCCAAATTGAACAGTTCCCTGTCAAAGTGCATGATTTCCCCAGTGGTAACGGCAATGGCAGCAGGTTTGTGGGTTTATCATACATTTGTTGATCAGAATAACTTTATATTCAAACACTTCAGTGTGTGTGTGTGTGTGTGTGTGTGTGTGTGTGTGTGTGTGTCTGTGTTTAATTATTAGTAGTATTTTTTTTTTTCTTCTTTTTTTTAAACGTGTGTTTAATTTATGTCTTCAGGGGCTCTCAGGCACTGAAGTTCTTCAACACACATCAGCTCAAGTGTCAGCTGCAGAGACACCCAGATTGCACTAATGTTAAACAGTGGAAAGGCGGCCCTGTGAAGATAGACCCCCTGGCCCTGGTGCAAGCCATCGAGAGATATCTTGTTGTCAGAGGTGAGAGATCATGCCATTCATTTAGGAGGTTGTAGACTACCATGTGCTTTTTAATACAGATTAGCCCACTAGCAGCTCCTCTGAACAGGGAAGAGGTACACCAGAACTGTGTGTGTATGAGACTCAAGCTGATCCCCTGCCAGCTTTCCCCAGGTGGAAAGCCTAACACACCTGTTCTCCCTCCACATTTTCCAAATGTCAAGTTGTCCTTCTTACCGTTCTTATAATGGGTTATTAATTTTTTTTTTTTAGTTGGGTTGCTAACTTGATATCTTGTACAGGTTATGGTCGTATCAGAGAAGAGGATGAAGACAGTGATGACGACGGTTCAGATGATGAAATCGATGAATCACTGGTATGTGATGCCCTTCATGCCATACAAGGCTCCTCTTTCAGTTTGTGCAAACTTAATCCTGTGTTGATGTGTATTGAGAGCCAAGTCCTGCTGTCAGTTCAGTATTATCAATAAACCGTGTATGTAATTTATTGGTTACTCAGGCGGCGCAGTTCCTGAATTCTGGCAGTGTGCGTCACAGACTACAGTTCTACATTGGTGACCACCTGCTACCATACAACATGACAGTATACCAGGCTGTACGGCAGTATAGTCTTCAGGCAGAAGAAGAAAGGGAGTCGACGGACGATGAGGCTAACCCACTTGGGCGAGCTGGTATCTGGACCAAAACGCACACAATATGGTAAAAATGCCAATGAATTTTTTCTCTTTTAAATCTTAACTGGTTCTTTACGTATGCTTTTAGTCTGTTCTGTGTCTTGCAACTTTCTTAACCTTCACTGTCGCTTCTTTGAGATTCAATGGTGTAAATGTCATGAGCGAGTCCTTGAAGTGTCAGACATCTGTGTTCTTCATTCTTTCTGAACTTAACTCTTATTAATAATATTTTTGATATCGGGAATATTTTTTTTACTGACATTCTAGATTTCTTTCCAGTGAGAGATTATTGAGTGAATATAGCATAGTGATGATCTAGAAACACTATTCAGTTAAATTCAAACTATAAATCCATTATAATCTTGTTCTGAATTATTAAAAAAAATTAAACAAAAAACTACATTCCAGAAACCCAAAAAACGCTGGCTGTGATTTAAATTCTTTTCTAGAGCACAAAATAGTTCTTGATACATCTAGCCTCTTAATGTCGATTCCTTAGATTGATGCATTTCACTTTTAAAATGTAAAAACGTTTCTTCTGGGGGAGCATGGCCCCAGGCCCCTCTAGAGGGTCTGAGGTCGCCCCACCACAGTCTCTGAAAATCCTGTGGGATACACTGTAAGTACATGGACACTGGTTAACCACGTGATTGCAAATGATTATTGGCCTTAGTGCTGTTGTTGAGTTGAAACGAGGCATTGATCATCAAAGCGTACAGAGACCCAATGTCCCGTCTTGTTTCCGGACAGGTATAAGCCTGTCAGAGAGGACGAGGATGGCAGCAAAGACGCTGTGGGTGGAAAGAGGGGCCGAGCCCAGACTGCCCCCACCAAGACCTCACCTCGCAACGCCAAGAAGCAGGATGAGCTGTGGCATGGTAACTAGCTCTGAAACATTACAGCTGCTGGTCCAGTGCAGATTGAGACAAAATATGTTTCATCTTCTTTTCTTTTACCTTTTAATTAGGGCTTCACGCTACCCTTTTTCCCAAGGAGCACATTTAGGATCACACAAGGGTATTTAGGTGCACAGCGAAAAATGTTTAAGTTACAGAGGTTATAAATAATTTATATACTGCGTGTATGTGTGCTCCTTCTTCTCCTTGTGTGTAACTATCATGGGAAACCATTGGAGGAATATGGAGGTGAAGACCCTGGTATCTGGACACTTGGCATGGGCCTTTTTAAAATATTGTCAAAGCTTTTTAAAAAATAAACGGCTTTCAGAACGATCGCTCATCACAGAAAACTGAACTGTGATTGGTGCATTGCGGCTTGTGGGACTTGTATTTTTTGAACCAGGGACGGATACATGACACACCAACAGCACCCACCCAAACCACACCACACTTAATGCAAACACGATTACTGAACAATATTTGTAACTTGAGTGAAATAGAACAAGGGAGAATGTGTTGCTCACAGGAGGAGGCAGCTAGAAGGAGCACACATTGGTGTCCTGGCTCTGACTACATTTACATCTGTCCACTGCAGATGTATTATCCACATCCTGGAGGAGTAACTAGTATAAATGACTGATAAGTTAAATATTGGCTTGCGGTAGTTAATATTATTACGGTAGGTTGTAGTCTTTGCTCTCTCATTGTACTCGTAAATAATTTTTCTGGTCCGCACGTAACTATTTTTAGGTGCACATGCGAGTGAAATGGTCGCACTGTAGAGCAGTGGCCGTAAATTAACTCTCAAGTTTCACATTGTCAGGGTATAGGCTCAGCAAAGTTATTTTTAACTGAGGAATTCCCAGTTATGATGTTTACAAATAAGAAAGGAGTTAAGTGACCAGATAGAGACAATATTCTAAGCATGTGGTCAGTGTTTAAATCACACAGCTTCTCGTTGTTTATTTCTTACAAAGCTCAATCTGTACAGTCAACCTTATTACTGCTGTTTATTCCCATCACTTCCAGATGGTGTGTGTCCCAGTGTCATCAATCCCTTAGAGACATACCTCACTTCGGAGCCACCAGAGACCATAACCTTTGATGACCCCTCTTTAGAGGTCAACCTGCTGCTGAGGGTCCTGCACTCCATCAGTAGATACTGGTTCTACTTATATGAAGTAAGAACTACAAGAGCAAGGCCGCTTGTTTCTGTCCAACATGCCATGTTATCACATACTAACTCCGCTTGTATCAGCTCCTAAAGCTGTGAAAAGTTAGCAATGGTTATATAAATATACAGATCCATTTTGATATTGCTCAATTACTAAATGAAAAATATTGTCTTGATTTATGGCTTTCTCTATATGTAATGTCCCAGGCTTTAAATTGACATTAAATTTCTTTAAATATACATAAAGTAAAATTAATATTTATGGTTGTTTTGCAGAATGCTGTGTGTAAGGAAATTATCCCTACCAGTGAGTTCATCAACAGTAAGCTGACAGCCAAAGCTAATCGTCAGCTACAAGACCCGCTCGTCATCATGACGGGCAACATCCCTACTTGGCTCATTGAGCTTGGAAAGACCTGGTAAAAGTGGTTTTATACTTTTAACCGAAAGGAGGAAATTTTAACCCGATCTTTCACCTGTATTCTACAGGTTGACTACAGATATTGGCATTGATGTGTTTGGCTGACATGACTTTGTTCACACGTACATTGTTGTCCTTCTCTCTCTACAGCCCTTTCTTCTTCCCCTTCGACACCCGGCAGATGCTATTCTATGTAACTGCCTTTGATCGCGACAGAGCCATGCAACGCCTACTGGACACAAACCCAGAGATCAACCAGTCAGATTCTCAGGACAGCAGAGTTGCACCTCGTCTTGACAGGAAGAAGGTAATTGTAGTGACTCATCTAATGGAATCCACCAATTTCAAAAATGATATATCAGGGGTATTCAATTAGATTTCAAAGAGGTCTAGTTAGAGAAAATTTCCTGAAGCAAAGGTCCGGAACATCAAAACGACGAACTTGCGTTATCATTCAGTACTATAACCTATAGTTGTATCAACACATGTTTTTAGTCAACAACGGACTGTCAAATCAAATAATATTTCAGTCAGTTTTCACATCAAACTGGAGGGATAATAAATAATAACTATTCAAATAATAAATTCTAAATTTAAGTAAACTAAAGTGCCTAATTTTTAGAAAAAATGTAATAAAAAGTGTAGCTTGAAGTGTAGTCTTAACCAATTTTATAATAAACACTCAACACATCATAACAAATGAACAGCTGTAATGCCTCCTCTTCTCTTTCATTTCCTCTTACAGAGCTACCACTTTCCTACTTTCTGTTGTTCA
>NC_060166.1:18082861-18099805 GCF_021292245.1 Micropterus dolomieu | reverse complement strand
ACATGAGACGATTGGAGCACATGCGATTGGTCTGTGAGTTTCCTGGTCCTCTAAACCAGTACAGTAAATGCTAGAAAAGCTGCGCGGGTTAAAATAGAAACGCTCCGTCACGAGGTAGTAAGTCTCAATAATAAATGGGCTGTAGGTCGGTGGTCCGGAGAGGACGGCGGCTGGGTCCGGATCCGGACCGCAGTCCGCCTACTAGTGACCTCTGTGATATATGATGATATGAGTATAAAGCAAACTGATGACTGTGTTCTTTCAAATTTGAGATATATATATATATATATATATATATATATATATATTTTTTTTTTTTTTTTTTTTTTTTTTTTTTTTTTTTTTTCTTTTTTGATATGTTTATTTTTTGGAATCTATATTTTTTTTTTTTGGGTATATCTGTATCAATTTTTTCTTTTCCAACCTGACTTAATCCTCTTTTTTCCCCTCCCCTTTTCATGCGTTTTCAGAGGACAATAAACCGTGATGAGCTGCTAAAACAGGCTGAGTCTGTGATGCAGGACCTTGGCAGCTCCAGGGCAATGTTGGAGATTCAGTATGAGAATGAGGTACCTGTAATATCTGCCATGTTAGAGCCGAACTATGACTTGCACTACGGTGCAATAAAATTATTGTCATTATTTCTAATTGCTTTCTCCTTTCAGGTGGGCACGGGTCTCGGGCCCACTCTGGAGTTCTACGCTTTGGTGTCTCAGGAGCTTCAGCGGGCTGATCTTGGCCTGTGGAGGGGCGAAGAGGTCACATTGGCCAATCCTAAAGGTACCACATTCTTAAAGTGTAAACCCTGACCATCACAGGATATTAGCTTTTACTTTTCACTTGATATCCAGAGTAAAATTCCTTTAAAGTCATATATGCATCCCCATTGATGCTGTTGTGGTGTATGTAGGTAATTTTACCTGACTTACTCTGCCCTAACAGGAAGCCAAGAGGGAACGAAGTACATGTTCAGCACCAGAGGACTATTTGCTGTTCCCTTCGGCAGGACAACCAAACCAGCGCACATAGCCAAAATCAAAATGAAGTTCCGTTTCTTAGGAAAGCTGATGGCCAAAGCCATAATGGACTTCAGACTGGTAATGGTTTCTATTTTCTGCTCTATCTTTGTTAATAGACTCATGTTTTCAACTCAGCATAGGCATTTTGCAGTGCTCCTCTGGCATTATATTTCCTGCAGTCTGATGAAATATTCTGCACCTGTTTATTGTGATTTAATTCAGGTGACAATTCAAAATCTTTAGCCTAACTTTAACAGAATATAATGCAGTGCAGCTCTGTCATTCTGTGTTGCTTTCAGATCGGTGTCTCCTGTAGATGTACTTTTCTCATTTTAAAATCATCCTACTGAGTCATGATTTACTTTTCCCTCCTGTGAAACACTTGTGATCAGGCAGAAATCTCACCACAACTCCACACGTTAACTTCAGCAGCTCTGAGAAAGTGCAGCTCACAGTCCCAAACAGAGCAAAGTTGCGCGTCAGCTTTTAGATGTTTGTTGCAAAACTCTACCAGTCAGTTACCACACGTCACAGCTGTCTGGACTCGCAGCGTGAGCGGTGCGGTTGATTTCTATCAGGGCGTATGCCAGTGTGGCATCAGCTGGGCAGAGTTGATTAGCTCCGGAGTTTATCTTATCAGTTATACATTTGTATTTAACTGCATGAGGAAAATTAATGTGTGGCTTGACAGCATGTGAAAAATGTCAATTGCGAGAGTGAGTGAGCTTTTTACCCGACGAGAAATCTTGTCACAATTTAATCTCACGTCACACCCCTAGTTTTCAGGCATGATTAAGGTGTCTGCTTGACAGGTTACAGCATTTAAAACATTCCTTTTTATGTACATGTGTTGCCAAATGTGTTTTTATTTAAACTAACTTTCTGAAACACTTTTCCTCCTGCTCCTTTTCCCAGCTGGACCTGCCGCTAGGGCTGCCATTTTATAAGTGGATGCTGCGACACGAGATGTCTATAAGCTCCCATGACCTGGTGAACATTGATCCCGGTGTGGCAAAGTCCATCCATCACTTGGAGGATATTATCCGCCAGAAGAAGAGGCTGGAGCAGGACCGATCACAGGTGAAGCACGGCACAGAGCACTTCTGTAGTCCTGGAGTCTCTCCTAGTGGTGCTCCAGGTTTTCATGAAAGCATTTGCTATCATGAGTCTCCATTGTAGTACTCTACACATCACACAATTAAAACTCAAGTCTGCTTCAGTATTTCTCAGTCTGTTTCTTGGCTGACCTGTGTTTGTGTGTAACAGACGAGAGAGACCCTACAGCAGGCACTGGAGAGCCTGAACATGAACGGCTGCTCAGTGGAGGACCTGGGTTTGGACTTCACCCTTCCAGGATTCCCGAACATTGAGCTGAAAAAGGGCGGCAAAGATGTCCCAGTCACAATCTACAACCTGGAGGAGTACCTCAGGGTACGTCATACAGTTTTAGCAACTCTACCTCTTTGTCAGTCTTTATTGTTCCTCTGGAAGTGAATCTTTTCTGTTCTCTTCTCTCTTTCCAGTTGGTGGTGTACTGGACTCTAAATGAAGGAGTGTCCAGACAGTTTGAGTCTTTTAGGGAAGGGTTTGAGTCCGTCTTCCCCTTGCATCACCTGCAGTATTTCTATCCAGAGGAGGTAAACAAATGTGCGGTTTTTCATTCTTCTGTCAGTCGGGGCAACAATAGTATGGTGCAGTCAATAAAAACATTTATAACTACATTAACTGATGAGCAGTTGCTCTAAATTCAATAGAGATGTTGGTTGGTGCACAACCAACTGAGTTCAGGAACAATGTTTTGGCTGGTTAATGAGAAGCGGTATTGTTTACACTGTTGGATTTTTTGCCACAGCAAAATTTTTGTCTGTGGCTAACTTATAGCAGCAGTGTTATTAGTGTCCCGCTGTTCATTGTCCCTCTTCTCCTGCTGTAGCTTGACCAGTTGCTGTGTGGCAGTAAATCAGAGACGTGGGACGTCAAGACACTGATGGAGTGCTGTCGACCGGACCACGGCTACACACACGACAGGTAAGACCGACGAGCCCATGATGCTCTTGAAAGACTGGAAAAACAGGAAAGGGTTGCCTCAAAAAATACCAACGAAGTCACATAAGCCTCAGTTGTTTGGCTTTTGCCGAGAGTTTACCAATGAAGAGGCTTCATGTAGCGTGTTACACCAGCCAGATGATCTTTATGTGACATTTGAGGTAGCCATAGCAGATCAGAAACTCCAAATCAAATGTGGCGGTCATGTCCAGCAGTCAGTCAGCATTGCTAGTGTTAATGGTCAATTGTACCAGTTCACCACAATCAAACTCCATTTTATTTATTGTAGAAATCCATATAATATGGGTCCAGGCTACTTGTTCTTACTCACAACATAACACACTGTAGGTGTAAGTAAACACTGGCCTCCTGTTTCATCCATTGTTTTTGCAGTCGCGCCGTACGTTTCCTGTTTGAGGTGTTGAGCAGCTTCGATGCCGAGCAGCAGAGACTCTTCCTGCAGTTTGTCACAGGGAGCCCCAGACTGCCTGTCGGAGGTGAGTCATCTCACATAACAAAACACAAACTCATCAAAGCAGGTCAGATGGAAACGTTGTTAAACAGCAGTGTCATAACATGTAAGGAGATCCTTGACTTAAAATAGCCTAGCATTAGCCAAAATTAGATGTTTTATGAATATATAAAATGTGAAGCCGTGTACTACACCTGGCCTGACAACCCGGTGTTGCTCTTGTGTCTCAGGTTTCCGCAGCCTGAATCCGCCTCTGACGATTGTGAGGAAGACATTCGAGTCGACAGAGAACCCGGATGACTTCCTCCCCTCAGTCATGACCTGTGTCAACTACCTGAAGCTGCCTGACTACTCCAGCATAGAGACCATGCGAGAGAAACTGTTGATTGCGGCTCGCGAGGGCCAGCAGTCTTTCCACCTTTCCTGATCTCGCCACATCTCACATTCAAATGCCTTCTACAGCGACTGATGAAATCATGACTTCCTTCTTAGTTTTTTTGTAATCACACACATTAAGGCTACGTGTACAGCCTTCTTGTTAGAGAAAGCAGCTTGCAGAAAAATTAAGACTTTAAATATATATTTGCTGGCCCTGTCTCTCAAAAAAAATATAAAAAATACAAACATGGAAAGGTGTTCCATGACTCACAGAACTTAAAATATAAAAAAAAGAGAGAGTCAAACTTATATCAGTAGTTGAGTAATGTTAAAAAAGATGAAAACATCTGGGTGACATTTTAAATTGCATTGCTATGTGATATTTAAAAAAAGGGATGTCTCCTCTCCAGAGTGGCGGACAAATGTCACTGGGTGTCGGGGAGAAGGGGAGGGGGGTCGGGGTGGGGGGGTCCATTGAGCAAGCTAGGTTTACTTTAGCTCCAAAGATCATTTGTACAGACAAATTTGCAGACTTTGCTCATTCTACACATTTGATAGAATAGCTCTTTGTTCTCATGTCTCTCCCCCTCAGTTTGTCTGTTGGCATTTTGTTCTGTATTATATTGGCCCCAGTTTGTGTGTTGCATTTTGGTTCTGCTTCCCCCCGCCCCCAGTGTGTCTTTGCTTCAAGTTGTGGAAACGAGAGTTGCAGTTGGTTTGAATGCGGGTAGTGATGAGCGCATATTATCTTTTTTTTTTTTTTTTTTTTTTTTTCTGTCTTTTTTTCACCCCCTTCTACCCAAGTTGCGATTGTGTTCTGGCCTCCTTTATTATAGAGAGCTTCAGCTCAGATGAAGACTTGTAACCAATGTGTTGATCAGGTAAATTTGTTTTGCTCTTATTTTGATAGAGTTAGTGTCTTTCTGTTGGGCCCTACCGGATGTATAGGGTTATCTTGGTAGACCAAGCTCTGAGCAACCCTCAACACACATAATGTAGCTGGGCACAAATTTGGCTGGTCGCATTTTATCGTTTCATGGCCAGATAGCATTTCAAGTTCATTTATGGAATAAAGTTTATATGCAGTTTCACACCCGGTTTGAGGTGGGAATGTCTGCTTTACCGTTCGTTCTTCTTTCTTTTTTTTTTTTTTCTTTTTTTTAATTTTCTATATTGTCTTTATTTCTTGCTGTAGTTGATAATTATTATTTTTTTCTTTGCACTGCTGGCTTGGAACAAACCGTGGTGTGCACCTGCAGTCTGTGGCCAGGGGAGGGCGCCACTGTATGTTCTCCTGGCGCAATCGTTCATGTGCTGGTTTCTAAGATCTGCAATAATTTACTGCATCAGGTTCATGTTTTTACCTGAACATAAATAAAGTAACTGTTTGACTCATGTTTGTTTTGTTGTTAATTTTATTAAATTTTCTTTGCCGTGTTGCTCTGATGAATACTTCACAGCAGGTGGATCATTGTTTTCAGTGGATCCTCCTTTAAAGCTGATTTATAAATCAGTTGGTTACATTTTCAAGACAAATCTTGATCACACTCCGGTTTCCTAGGGGACTCGACTGTTGAATAGGTTTAGGTGTCGTGGAGATGGCAAAGGTTATCACCTGGACTGTTGCTCTTTAGATCTCAGCAGGGTTTAACAGCACTCGGCCTCTAAGCTGTTCCCAAACTCTTCTGAACAAGAGAAAGCTTAGCCTCAAACATTACATAGGATGTGTATACTGTAGGTGTTTTAAGTTACTGTTTAGTTAATAACTGGAAAACTTTGTCAACTTTACTGAAACCTTTTAGGCTTTTAAATGCGAGACAGACAGAATGATTGTATTCCCTTTTTTATTGTAAACAGAAAACAGTGGTGTAAGGTGACAGATTTATTGCACTATGGGAGGATTCTGTAAGGAAATAAGGTTTAGGCCAGAGTGTAAGGCTGACATCTCATTAGCCCCCAGGGTTTTATATTGATCACACTGAACACCCCTCTCTGAAACATGTAACTACTTAAACCAAATAAATTGAGGTTGTAAATCTCACACCAACCCTTGAGAGTCTGATGGAGAAAGACAAAGCTAAAACTGCTTCTTAATATTGAGAAGAAAGCAAGGTAGTGTGTGTTAGCGCTGTTTATTTTGTTTATTTTGTCAGTACATTGATTGTTTCCCAACAGTTCCACATGTGATTAGTACACTAATATTGTCACAATTAATCACTCGAGTGATTTAATACTACTTCCATAAAGTGGGGCCCAAATATCCTGACTTTTAGTCCCTTGTTTTAAAGGACCGTGTCACAAATGTTTAGTCAAGTCTTAAAACCATATTCAGGTGTCTATATGTGTACATTAATCTGTTCATACTGGCCATTAAAATGTCCCTTCTTATCATGCGTCCAGTGTAAGAGATGGGGGTCAAACATACTTTGCTGAGTCTTTCTGAAGTTAAAATGGGACTTCAGCAGTCTGAGTAAGACCAATCAAGAGGATATCTTCTAAACTTAAAGATTTTTTGTACAAAATTCCCAAACCCAGGTCACTCAGGTCCAACTGGTAGCCTACTTGTCTGAAAAGTAGTCTACATTGTGTAAATGTAACATGTAAAATCAGTGGTTTGCCCCGTTTTAAAGTCCTTGAAAAACCACTGATCTGTAGGGCCTAATAGGTTATTCAGTCTGAGAACAAAAATACTCTGTGACCACCCACTGCAGGATTTCTAACAAAGGAGCATTGCATCAGATTAGGGACTTTGTGTACTCAAGGGAAAATCCACCCCAAAACAGAATTCATAATGATTTGAGTGAACACACACAAAGAGAAGACTACACAAATTCATTCTGGCAGTTACTGACCAGACAAGTGAAGTCTGAATGTAGCCCCCCTTTTCTAAACAACAACCCAAAACATGCCTGTCTGTTCTTAGATTCATGCCTATAAATAGCCTACTAAGCTGCTGTTGTGATATAGAAGATTTGACTGGTGGTGAAACGAATATGTAGGCCTGTGTCTATATTGTAACTTTTATGTCAAGACATTCTTGCACATCCTTGTCACCCAGGTGAATGAATGCGTTGTGATCTCTTACCTCTGGGACTGCACCATCCAAATACCTACACTCTGCTCTTAGGGAACAGTTTTATGAATAGCTTTTTCCCAGCAGCTAATCTTAAGGCAAATGAGCTGATGAGGATTTTCTCCACCATCACCACCATCTCCTCTTCCTCTTTCCGACTATACAGACTCCTCCATCCCTCCCTGAAGGCCCGGATTCAAGGAGAGGCTGTGGATGATGACTCTAAATGAGGTGGGTGCAGAGCTCCTCCGCGCAGTGCGTATGTGAGAGGAGAGAGGGAGTTTTTATGAAGGTGATGGTGGGGAGGGGGGAGTGTCGTCAGCTATCATCGTCACTGTGACTCGGAGAGAGAAAAGAACCCAGAGCCCTCCCCTTCTCCTCCCGCATCTCTACCTTCTCTCCCTCAGCCTCCACACCAGCAGCCAGTCTGCTCTCAGTCATTCTGCCTGCGCACAGCTGAGGCTCAACATCCTAACAGCCTCCTCCTCCTCTCTCTCTCTCTCTCACACACACACACACACTTTCGCTCAAACAAGGAAAGAAGAGAATACAACAACAGAAAGAGAAGAAAAGAAACCAGAGTAAGAGGGATGAGGATGGGAGTCTATAGTGTGCCGGCAGTTCCCTGCTGCCGTCCCACGCAGTTTGCACGGAGCTTCATACCCCCCGTGCTTCTCCTCCTGCTCCTGAGCATCACCGGGGCCGTCCCCTCTCCGTTCCAGCTGGCCCCGGACACCCCAGCCCCTGCCGAGCCCACCCCGACCCAGGCCACACCTCGTCCGGACCCCTGCGAGGGACGACCCTGCTTAAACGGGGGCTTCTGCCTGGCCCTCCTGTCCGCGGGCAGGCCAGAGGACACCTGGGAGTACACCTGTACGTGCAGCCAGGGCTTCACCGGACGCAACTGCGAGGTATGAACCCATTTAGTCTGTAGCAGTCTGCGAATGAGTCTGATCTTCCTTAGTTTTTGCGTGAGAGGATCAGATGTTGAGTGAGCACGGAGTGGAGGACTAGGGGTTGTTTGTGCGTTAATTTTGATGTTTGGGCACAACCTTAATGCCCCTTTTAACCTAGGTATTTTAACCTAAGTAAAATCTGAGTAGGTACCAAAAGCGCTCTATAAATAAATTGATCCTATAATTAGTAACTGCACAATGCAGAGAAAATGGGCGTTTGGTCCAAGTGTTAATTAGGCTAGCCTACTTTACAAAGCTGAGAATAAAGAGCTGTCTTTGCTTATTATTTTTTTTAATGGATTTTTATTTTGGTTTTGTATTCAGCACATTATAGTCACTGGGCTCTATTATAGGCTAATTTATTTCTTCTATCACTTCTACTACAATCATCTCTCTGCTGAAACTAAGGAGGGCTCAATCTCAGATGATGTGTGTGATAAACCTGCATCACATCTGTGTTTTTGATTAGTATGAGTTTCCATACATAAAGGTGTGTCTGAGTGCATTGTTGCTCTTTGCTGTTGGATGTTTTTTTTAAAGGGAGCATGTGCTGTCAGTGAGACATGGAGAGGAGTGCTGCGTTTCTGTGGCAACAGGAAGGATGGTGCTAGGGAAGACTATAGATGTGCCTGTGTGTGAAAGAGAGAGTATCTAATCATGTACTGTGTGAGCTGAGTATTTTGGACACATTCTCCTGGTGAAGTTTTGTATTTACATCTGTGCCAAACTAAAAGTAATGCAATGTTAAAACAGCAAACTCTTTGGGGATGCTACATGCATTCATATGCTGCGATCTAATTTGCATGTGTACTGAGCATGGGTGAATCTATTAAAATCTGGGATACTGATGATCAGGCCTAAGGACCCCTCTCCACACTTAGGTGCTGTTTACTTGCAGGTTCCGCAGCATCTCTGAAGTGCCTGAGCAATGCTACCTGTCCCTGTGAATACAATTTTGCATGATAACATCATAGTTCGTACCCAGCTGATACTGGACCAGGTCTGCAAAATTGTCAGACTGATGCATACAAAATAGATTTGGGCATCAAATGTCCACTTGTTAGCTTTTTTTTTTTTTAGAGCTTTCAACTGCTTCTCATTGTATTTAGATTTGGTTTACCAAAGAATTTAATACATTTTTGTTTAATAGAGATTGCAAAATGTAGATTTGAATGCAGATCGCCCCAGAGAGTCCCTGGAAAAAATGCATGAATATGGCTGATATTAAAATATTAGACTGTTAGAGGAAAGGCAGGATTGTTTCAATTGTATCACATTGCTGGTTTGGATTTGTACTCCATTAGAGAAATGATTTGTATTATTTTTGTTTAAGAAAGCCCAACAAGGACGGTGTCAAGTAGAGACACACCACCTCCATGCTATGGTACATGTACGTGTCCCTGAAGTTGATATAGCCTACACACTTTTGTTCTTCCTGCTGCATTGGTTTTTACACTTCCACCTATTCAAGGACACCTGAAGTTCTGAATCAGCTCTCTTTTATTTTGATTTAGCACTTTATTGATCTGCACATAAACCTGCTCTTCTGGTGGACTGCATGAATTTCATTTGGGCTTTACAATAAAAGGACTGTGGCTGAGCCTCTGTAGCAATGGGCTCAATAGGCAGCCGGGCCTCTGAGTCATGCTGAGGTGAAGGAGAGCATCCGCCAGCTGCACAGAGGATAAATGAGTCTGCTGCTGCATCACGGAGGGAAACGGCAAGGTGACTGGGTGAGTTTCAGCAGAATCACCAACAGGTGGCAGCCATATCCCCCCCTTGTGTTGACATGTGAATATGCATACAGTATGCTTGCTTATCTTGTATATGCATGCCCCTATATATGATAGGTGAGCATGCTGGTGGTGTGCAGTCAGGATTGAAGCCTTTTAGTGGACCATTTAGCCAGGGACCCGATAACCGTCTCCTTGGCTGTCCTGGTTTCATGTCTCAGAATAGAAAGCAACTGCAGCCTGCTTCACTGCGCTCTGCTCCACACAAACCACAGAGGACGATGTTGTCACACAGCCTGAGCTGAGGCTGGACAACACATGGAAAGGGAGGGGTGGCATTTTCAATTTTCATATTTTTCATGCTGCAAAGAAAAAAGACATTTTCTCCTTGAGTGCTGTGCCCACAGTTGTCTTCTGCTGTGAAATCCTGAAACAACAGCATTCACTCCAGCGTTATCCCTCCTATGTGCCAAAGCTCAGGTCCTGCATAAGCCCTGAGCCGGGCCCGAAGGGAATCATCGATTTGTGCCTCCCTCCCCCCCTCCCGCTGGTTGTTTCTTCTCCATGGAAACTGGAGCATCAGTCAATTGAGATTTGGTAAATGACCTGATTGGCTGATTTGCATCCCCTTTCCTCTGCATGCGTCACAACGCTGATGGTCCAGCAAGAAAGGAAAAGGGGAGATCAAAGAAACAGATAGACGGAAAGAAGCAGGAGAAATGATTTAGGGGGAAAGAGATGGAGGGATTAAAGAGCGGGAAAGAGGATGGGGGAAAAGGAAAGAAGAACTCTTAGAATAAAGTCCTGGTTTTGGAGCTCAATGAAGAAATAGTGTAGTCATTTACTCATCCTCCTTTGTCTCCTTTTATCTCAAAATGCGTCAAACCTGTGGTGCTGTACACACAGCAAGATAAGAGCAAAAACCAAGCTGAATAGTAAATAGTAGGTTTAGGATTATCACAGCACCATGCCTGTTGATTTCAGGATACTTTGCAACATTTTCTTTCTGTCTTTTTTATATTATCTAGCTATGTTGCTAATCCTGCTTTGTGACTTACCCCCCTGGCTGTGTTTTACACTGCAGGAATCACAGCAGCCAAATGCAAACCACCAGCAGCAGGCACCAGGGGAAAACAAACCCACTCTACTTGTTAAACCCGCTGAGTTTTAATATCGGCCTGCACCTTTTCCCGGATGGCGGCCCTGTAAGCTGTCCTGTTGGAATTCACTTCCACTGGCCTTTCCCGCGAGTTATTAGCTTCTCAGCCTCTAGCTTATTCATTATTGAAAGGCCTGTTGTGTGCCCTGATGGATTTGGCAACTTGCTCTACAACACAATAGGGCTGTGGCAGCGCAAATCAGCCGTCTGTCATGAAGCATGTCCCGGTAGCACTTGCTGGGTTTGCTCAGCCATTCAGCAAAATGAAAACAGTGGATCATAGCAGAATTTGCCGGCTGAAGTGAAGTTTGAAAGCCACAGCATTATGAACACAGGATGTAATTTCTATTTTACTGTTATTTGGAGAGGGGATGTGGGGCTGGAGGTGGTGAAAGAGGTGATATCACTAAGGAAGCACTGAAGTAATTTAGCTGTTTCTGCAGCAAATAGTTTTGCCTCAATTTAATAAGCTCGCACAGAGCATGTCAGAGCTGTGATGGACTGGAGGCCTTTTCATTCTTGTGATGAGGATTTTTAGATCTCAGCTGAGACTGTTGCTTATCACTGTTTCTTCTCTCAACGTGCAGAGCTCCTTTCTTACTCACAAGCTCCTCACAGTTTCACTGTTTAATGAGCATCAGATTTTTCCCTTTTCTATCACCTATGACTCTGTAAGAACATATTAAAGTAGTAGTTTGATATTTTGGGAAATTATTTTGAATTGAATTATTATTCTTGCCCAGAATCAGGCTACAACCTCACTACTACGTTATAGTTTTAAAACGCAGCACTTTTGCTACATTTACTCCTTCAGTCCAGACTAAAACAGCGAATCTGAACACCTAAAATGGCGAAGTTTAAAAAACGTTGCCGACTCATTTTCATTTTTAAAACTCCGGGGTAGATGACGCAGAGAGATTTTGGCATCCTGTATTATCATGGCGTATCAATCACTGAGGTGGTTCTTTGCCATTGCTTTTCTTCTATCATCAGATCTTCTGCAGCTGTAGAGTAGACAATCTGCCTCCTGTTTACACCGTCACGCGCATGCCCAGTGCCTAGCCGTTTTATTATCGACTGATACGCAGCTAAAATGCTAGTGAGGACGGAGATCGTGTTAGTTTTAATACTTTGTTTTAAAATGAAAACATAGTAATGTGGATGTAGATCGATATCACTCTCATGTCTGTACGGCAAATATAAAGCTACAGTCTGTAGCTGGTTAGCATAGCTTAACTGTGACCACATGACTTCAGGAAGTCACTACTCCCAGTCAAGAAACAGCCCCAGTTAGCATGCCCTATTGTAGGTGGATTTCCTAGGACTTCTTAAACCTTTGGACAGAGCCAGGCTAGCTGTTTCCCACCACTTCCATTTTTTATGCTTAGCTAAGGCTACATCCACACTACTACATTTTCATTTCAAAACGCAGACCTTCTGCTATGTTTGTACTTCCCATTCAGACTAAAACGTCGAATCCAAAGACCGAAAATAGAGAAGTTTGAAAATGCTGATGACCCAGTTTTTGTTTTAAAACTGCGGGGTAGCATATTTGTGTGGACAGGTGAAAACGTAGAAATGATGATGCAGACGCTCACATTTGGCTTCCTGATTGGGTCACATAAGTCATGAAAAGCAAAAGCACAAATCTACTGACAGTGTTTTAGTTTTGGTATTTTCATTAAAATATTTTGCATTTTGCAAATAACACTTAATCACTTGGCCACTTCATGTATGTTTTCAGTTGTTTTAATATAGAGGAGATCAATTCTGAAACCCAGCTAAAACGCTGGTGTGGAAGGAGATGGTTTTCATTTTAATACTCTGTTTTTAAACAAAAACGTAGTAGTGTGGATGTAGCCTAAGAAAACATCTGGCTCTAGCTTTATAGCTAACAAGACATGAGCATTTTATATCTTGTTAGTTTAATTTAATGTACAAAAACAATCACAAAGTTCCATCACCGGGGGTTTTTCTGAGGGTTATGTGCCAGACTTTATCTTGGCCAGGCGCACTGACTTCCTAGCATAAATTGTAATTTTTATGTTTCTGTTCATTGTACAGATTTAACAAACAAGATATAATATGTTAAAAATTGAGCTTCAGATGCGCTTGAAGGCAAATTTTGTCACCTTTGGACAGAGCAATGCTAGCTGTTTCCCTTTTTCCAGTTTTTATGCTAAGCTAAGCTAACCCTCCAATGGACCACACATGAGAGTGGTATCAATCTACTCATTTAACTGTTGGCAAGAAAGCAAATAGACATATTTCCCAAAATGTCAAACTGTTCCTTTAGACTTGTTGCCATATGCAACAGCATGTAGACATATGATGCACCACCCCCAGTAAAAAACTAGATGCACTTCAGCCAAATTCTTGAAATAATCTGCTTTGCATTGGAAACAAATTAAATGATCAAACGCTTGGCAGATTTTTTAGTCTCAGCAACAGACTAAAGATGTTAATTAGATGTTAAAATGGGAATGCAGTGAGAAACTTGCAATTTACATCCAAGATCTTTTCACTTGCAATCCAGCCACTGAAAAAACTGTCAAGTAGAAAGTGACATTCATTTGGTAAAGACAGAACATGTATTTTCCTTTAGGCTGGATGTGACAATCGTCCCACGCACTTTAGCATTAAAAAACATCCACTTCCTGACAGTGAAGGTAAACAAAGCCGAGTCCTGAAGCTGTTTCATTGTAATTGGGAGAAAGGGGAGTTTCTGTGTTTGTGTGTGTGGCGGTCAGCTCTTGTCTCCTAGGACCATTCCCTCTGCTGCTACAGATACAGCCTGAACCGCATCCAATTAAGCAGAGCTCAAAGCTCATCACCAGTCTTTGGTCTCTTTGATATCCCTGGCTTGTCAGTAAGAGGGAAGATGGAAGCCATGAAGAATATGTCTCTCTCTCTCTCTTTATCTATCTATCTATCTATCTATCTATCTATCTATCTATCTATCTATCTATCTATCTATCTGTCTATCTGTCTATCTATCTATCTATCTATCTATCTATCTATCTGTCTATCTGTCTATCTGTCTATCTATCTATCTATCTATCTATCTATCTGTCTATCTATCTATCTATCTATCTATCTATCTATCTGTCTATCTATCTATCTATCTATCTGCATAAACAGGCTTTCCAATGGTATAGATTTTTTGCCAAGAGGCATTGTTACAACAAAGAAATAATATACCAAACAGAAATTGCGATTTACCATTAGTAGGGCTAAACATACAGAGTTTGTTGGATTATGGAGCAACGGGAACAGATGTGGGATTAATTCACGTAATGTGTCTTACATAATAAGATCTTTTGTGTGCAAAGTTGGCATTTTGGCCTGAGGGTGGTGCTGGAGACAGCTAATCAAGTGTCCAAAGTAGAAAGAGTTCTCTCTTAAAACCCTATATGGCAAAGACAGAAAGAGATTCTGATTTCACTAAGTAATTGTTGAAGTTTTGACGGTTGACTTGGAAAACGTGCATCATCATGTAATCAGTTACTGATGGTTTGATGAAAGCCGGGATGCTACTTTGGTAAAGGATGCTTATAACCCTGCCGATAATTTTGATACATCTACTAGCCATCAGCAATAAACAGAGACACCCTCTAGCTATTATCACTGAGCTATTCATATTGATGTTCTTAGATGTTACGAGGCGGACCGTGCTGCCTTTGAACAGGAGGGTTTGTGCCCAATCACTTTGGTCATTTCCATATCACACATCACCTGGGCTTTTGATCTTGGCTCAGTGAGGCCTGATACATATGGATAATACAGGAGATGAGTGGCTCAACACCTTGTACTTATGCTCTACATGCTGATGGATCCATTATGACACCTGAAAGTCATGTATTGGATTTAGTTTCACGTAATGTATTTGATCCGGTTTGGTTGTACAGTAGCATTTGCAATTTGGATTCTATGTAGGGTTAAATTCTTAGCCACGCGAGCAGCGAGATTCTAGAGATGACAATCTCGACCCACAATTTTGGTTATTGAAAGGATTGCTGTGACATTTTGTACAGACACTCGTGGTCCCTAGAGGAAGAATCCTGCTGACTTTAGTGAGCCCCTGATTTCAGAGTGAAATTCAGTTTAGACTTTCATGTTCCCGTCATGAAGAATTGTAATACCTTTGGTGGTCAATTAACTTTTACTCTAGCACCATCGTCAAGTCAAAATTTCACTACTTCACTACTTTGATTTATGACAAAAACATGAAAAACTCCCATCAATCTCAGCTGATCTTGTGTGATAAGTGCTTACAAGTGTTAGTGTGTTAGCACCAACTAAGCTGAACATGTTAGCATGCTGACGTTAGCATTTAGTTCAATTAAAGCACTACTGTGCCTAAGGTCAGCCTCACACAGATACTGCTATGTAGCATGGCTGGAGAGTCTTGTTCAAATAGTAAATCTCACTATATTTCAGGTCACTTTACGACCACTTAGATCACTAGATCACTAGAAATCACTAGAAATGAAAATGTATTTTGTGTTATCTAACCATAAGGCAGTTAGGCATTAGACAAGTTTTAGACAGTATTCACAAGACAATTTCTTACAGAACAGCACAGAATTCATTTTGGAGGGAACGTGTACACACTCCTCTGCAACAACTTAAAGATAATAAAATCTGTCTGACTGCGGCCATGTTTCATCTCTGCTTCTTTCTTTTTTAATATTCTTGTTTCCTTAAATACAGTCTAATAAGTTGCCTTTCTCAAGCACTCCTGACTGCTCACATATCTGCTGCCCATATTTCTTATTTTATCGTCGCCACTCATCATGAAGAGGGCTCTTACGTCCGTGTCTCTGGCTTGTTAATTTTCCTTATGTCTGCCGCTGAAACTTCCCTCCCTGTCCTGGATAGAAGAAGTCATTACACTTCTCCCAGTGGTTTAGTTTAGGTGTTTTTTTATTGCTTTTTGTCTGCCCTCATTACTATTTATATCTTTAATGGAGCAGCGAGTTGTGTCACCATCCACAGAATAATGTCAGAAAGGGCAGAGCAGCTCTTACTCAGCAGCAATTCACCTCTGTAATAACCCTCTGCTCTGACACCATCATTGTACTGTCGCTTCTAATGACTAGTCTTGTTGTTGTTGCTGATAATGAGTGTATGTGGCACAAGGGAGGTGTGTGTTTCACGTTTACATATCCCGGTGGGGACTTTAACCTTAATGCACATTAACTGATGGGGACTCATGGGGACGCTTTAGAGATGTTTTTTGAGGGTCAAGATTTGGTTTTAGGGTTTAGGGTACAATTTGGTTAGGGGTAGGGTTAGGGTAAGGGCTAAGGTTAGGCTTGTAGTTGTGATGTTTAATGTTAGTGTATAGGGAATGCATTATGTCAATGAGATGTCCCCACGGGGATAGAGGAACATGTGTGTGTTTGTGTTAGAAGTGGAAATCATGAATCACTGCGCTGATCAGTTTCCAAGCTAAGCGGTTGGATCACTGTTTCAAGGCACTTTAGTACGTACAAGCAAGTGAACGCATCACCGTTCATACAACGTGTGCTTGTGCATGTTAGAGTGTATGTGCATGTGTTCATACAAATCCCCCCTCCCAGACCTCTGAATCTCCGCCAATTCATCTTATCCACAAATTTCACTGTGTCTAATGTTGTGCTCATTAATAATATTAAATGGGAATTAAGAATGGGAAAGTCATCTGCCTACATAGCTAGCTATCTACTTAGCTACATCTATGGAAAATAGAAAAAACAGCCACAAAAATGCTGACATGAGATCGACATACTGTAGCTGTACAGGCTGTTGTAAGTCGACATAAAAAAGGGGCTTCAGGTATGTTCAGGTAACTACTTGCAGCAACTATCACAGCTTATGTGTCTTCCTCCCTCAATACATCATGAGAATGAGTCCTATTATAAGAATAAAAAACCCCTCTTATAATAACCTTGTTCTTTGTTGTCTTCCTTGGATTCATACCAATAAAACACATTATAACTAAGAAATACAGTATTAAAATATGCATAAATACACAAGTACATAAATATTCCCTCATGTCGTAGCCTCGAAGTGTTTCTGGCGTAGTCCTGCCTACACTCAAATGTTGTTTTTGTTTTGTGTTTA
>NC_060166.1:17993020-18082761 GCF_021292245.1 Micropterus dolomieu | reverse complement strand
CTAACCATAAGGCAGTTAGGCATTAGACAAGTTTTAGACAGTATTCACAAGACAATTTCTTACAGAACAGCACAGAATTCATTTTGGAGGGAACGTGTACACACTCCTCTGCAACAACTTAAAGATAATAAAATCTGTCTGACTGCGGCCATGTTTCATCTCTGCTTCTTTCTTTTTTAATATTCTTGTTTCCTTAAATACAGTCTAATAAGTTGCCTTTCTCAAGCACTCCTGACTGCTCACATATCTGCTGCCCATATTTCTTATTTTATCGTCGCCACTCATCATGAAGAGGGCTCTTACGTCCGTGTCTCTGGCTTGTTAATTTTCCTTATGTCTGCCGCTGAAACTTCCCTCCCTGTCCTGGATAGAAGAAGTCATTACACTTCTCCCAGTGGTTTAGTTTAGGTGTTTTTTTATTGCTTTTTGTCTGCCCTCATTACTATTTATATCTTTAATGGAGCAGCGAGTTGTGTCACCATCCACAGAATAATGTCAGAAAGGGCAGAGCAGCTCTTACTCAGCAGCAATTCACCTCTGTAATAACCCTCTGCTCTGACACCATCATTGTACTGTCGCTTCTAATGACTAGTCTTGTTGTTGTTGCTGATAATGAGTGTATGTGGCACAAGGGAGGTGTGTGTTTCACGTTTACATATCCCGGTGGGGACTTTAACCTTAATGCACATTAACTGATGGGGACTCATGGGGACGCTTTAGAGATGTTTTTTGAGGGTCAAGATTTGGTTTTAGGGTTTAGGGTACAATTTGGTTAGGGGTAGGGTTAGGGTAAGGGCTAAGGTTAGGCTTGTAGTTGTGATGTTTAATGTTAGTGTATAGGGAATGCATTATGTCAATGAGATGTCCCCACGGGGATAGAGGAACATGTGTGTGTTTGTGTTAGAAGTGGAAATCATGAATCACTGCGCTGATCAGTTTCCAAGCTAAGCGGTTGGATCACTGTTTCAAGGCACTTTAGTACGTACAAGCAAGTGAACGCATCACCGTTCATACAACGTGTGCTTGTGCATGTTAGAGTGTATGTGCATGTGTTCATACAAATCCCCCCTCCCAGACCTCTGAATCTCCGCCAATTCATCTTATCCACAAATTTCACTGTGTCTAATGTTGTGCTCATTAATAATATTAAATGGGAATTAAGAATGGGAAAGTCATCTGCCTACATAGCTAGCTATCTACTTAGCTACATCTATGGAAAATAGAAAAAACAGCCACAAAAATGCTGACATGAGATCGACATACTGTAGCTGTACAGGCTGTTGTAAGTCGACATAAAAAAGGGGCTTCAGGTATGTTCAGGTAACTACTTGCAGCAACTATCACAGCTTATGTGTCTTCCTCCCTCAATACATCATGAGAATGAGTCCTATTATAAGAATAAAAAACCCCTCTTATAATAACCTTGTTCTTTGTTGTCTTCCTTGGATTCATACCAATAAAACACATTATAACTAAGAAATACAGTATTAAAATATGCATAAATACACAAGTACATAAATATTCCCTCATGTCGTAGCCTCGAAGTGTTTCTGGCGTAGTCCTGCCTACACTCAAATGTTGTTTTTGTTTTGTGTTTAGCTCTATTTTTACATACTAAACTGCTAATAAACAGCAAAAAAGAGTGGTGTCATGTATTAAGTGGATGGACAACACTCACTGGGGATGCAGTCTGCAGCTGTGAGGGAGAGTCTTGGCTGATAAAAGAGTCGATGAGGAGTTGGTACAAAAGTGATGAGGTGTCCTCCTTAGTATAAATAGTGGCCAGATTGCAGGTCAAGTGATGCCCACTAACCCACACGAGACTTTTTTCTCTCCATATACAGTGATATAGCTGCAAATGATGAGTGTGTTCTAAACACGCTTACTTTTGTGTCGATCAAAAGAAAATAATTAAAAAGTTTTGTATTAGAAAATAATTTTACTGTTTCTATTCATGTGTGGGGGTGGTTGGCAGGAAGTTAGCAGGTTCGGCCAAAGTAATGCTCTAGCACACATTGTTCCTGTAGTGTACTAACCCAGGGAACATTTGATTAAAATGAATCAATGGGCACTATCTTTGAACACAATACTGAGCTCTCTAAATACAAAATGACTTCCTCCTCAGACTGGAACATGAATGCATCATCAGCAATGGTGGAAGGATCCTTTACTTAAATAAAAGTAGTAATATAAAACTGAGAAAATACTCTACTTCAAAAGTGCTGCATTTTATACCTTACTTAAGGAAAGTATTATCAGCAAAATGTACTTAAAAGTACCAGAAGTAAAAATGTTCATAGTGCAGCAAATGTACCCTGTCAGTGTTTTATTATTATAATGTTTTTGGATTAATGATAGATAGATAGATTTGTCAAACAAGCATGAGGGAGGGTAAGAGGAGTGACTTCCTGTAGTGGTCCTTATCACTGTAGAGCTGAAGGAGTCTCTGACTGAAGATACCTTCTTGTCTGAACAGTAGTTCAAGCAGAGGATGTAAAGTGTTCCATAATTTTGAGCAGTTTGTGCAACATACATGCACCATGATTAATATCCCTGCTGCATTAATGTGTATGTTAGGATTTAGCTAATTTAACCTACTTTATATACTGTTGGGTATTTTAATCTACAGCAGTGCATCATATTCTGTAAGGTCATCCCGTTTAGCATCGCTGTCCTCTGAGAACTACGTACTGTATCTCTAAAAAGTAAAGTAAAAACAGCCGTTTCCAGTTCACTTTTAATAGCTTATTTACATTAAGAAGTAGGATCGTATTCTCTACCCTTAAAGGAGCACTAACAGTTCACCTTGAGTTTAACAGAAAAATTAAATCATTCCCCACATTTGGAGATACGTGGTTTTCAATGGACAGGAAAGTTATGAAAAAAAGTAAAGAAACTATTAACTGAAGCTGTCAGACAAATGACAAAAAGAGTAAAAAGTACAATATTTGCCTCTGAGATGTAGTGTAGAAGTATTAAATATTGTAAAATGGAAATACTCTAGTAAACTATAAGAAACTTTTTCTTGAGAAAATGTACTTTCACCACTGCTCATCAGAATCCCAAATAAATATGGTGGTCTGTGGTTGGGGGACCCTGGGAGGAGGTGGGCCAGCTTGCGAGTGCCAGAAGACTGTTCCCCCTCGAAAACTGAATGTTAGCGTAACCTCCACATTTGGGGTTATGGCCCAGGAGAGGTTTTGGTTAGGCACTGCAGAGATAGGCAGGTTAGGGTTAGGGCTCAAGGGAAGAGGAAACACAAATCCATGAGGAAACAGACTTCGACACATTCTCTGATCCATACAAGTGTGTTTTAGTGTGTGGAGGAGGAGGAGAGGGGCTGCCAGCAGGGTCTGTGTGTGTATCATCCACTGCTCTGTTGCCCTTCTTTCTTCCAAATGACGGTGACTCAGTAACAGATGCAGAACTGACTCCTGCTGTCTCCTCCTCCTCAGACAGACACACACAACTTGTCAGTTAAGTTGATCTGACAATATGTTATTTAATGAAGCCAACTGGGAGACAAGCCAGCGTGCTGCGGTGTGTGTACTGGTGTGTGTTGTGAACGTCTTCTCTTATAGCTGTAGACAATACATGCCAGCTTAATCCAAAAAACATCCCTTCAGGACCAGCAGAGCACCTCCAACAGGGAGCAGAGCGAGGCGCAGTCACCAGCCTCAGGCTTTAGACACACAGATTAGCCTGTATTAACAGCTGGGCCTGTCTGCCAGTTGATAGCAGAGGCGTTGTGGAAAATCTGGCTGTCGGCTAGGCATTGTGCTCAAAATGTATTCATCAAAAAGTTAAATTTTCGACCTGAAATAATAAAGTTTACCTAAAATTGGGTCTTTGTAAAAAGCAATATTGATTGCGGGAAGAGGGCGCTAACTCAAATGGACACATTGAACTTAAAAAGTATTAGCACATATGAGTATTAACTTTTTACATTTAATTAATCTAAATTACTTAAATATAGTAACTTCAGTTTGAGTTACATAAACATATTTTACATAAATCAAATGTCATCAAAACTTGGAAATTGTATTCCTGGTGAGAGGTTGAGCAAATAATTGAGTTACAACGAACCGTTGTCTTTGAAGAATTTATTTAACAAAAGAGAATAAACAGAGAAGTACTACAACAAAATCAGCTGGACCAGAGGTCACTAACGTCTGGCCCAGAGCAAAGGGCTGCATGATCATTTACACAGTCTGAGCATCTATGTTTTGGGGAACAAAAGATCCTTGACTGGGACCAGTCAAGGAAGGAGAAGAACAGCTAGTGAGGAAAACAATCAACAACCCCACATCCCTGACCTAAAACCCACACATGTGGACAGACTGGAATAAGAAGAACAATAATAAAGATGGAGCAGGTAAAAACAATATATAAGACATAATAAAAGGAGAAAAATAGCACTCTTATAAGTACTTGCATAAAAGATGATAAGTGTAAGAAGAAAACTATTTTCTGCCCTTACAAAACTCAACTTCAAATCAAGTAAAACTATAGTGAAAACTGCATAGTACTCCCAAACAAGACTGAGACAGAAGGTTTATTAGATCCCCTATTACATTAAAATGGAAAATCCTTTCATACAATTATTTATAATATTTCAGCTTTCAGATCCAAAGTTCAACTTTTCTTTTATAATTTTGTCTTTGAAAATGACAGAACATTTTACCTCTATTGGGCTCCATCCTCCCCATAAAAGCAGACATTATGGTTTAATTCATGCATGATGTCCACTACAGTGGACAGATACTGTATTTATTTTGAACCATTTAAATTGCCATATCCCAACCATCACGTGGCGGACCCCCAAAGTGTTGTCTACAATTCCATTTGATTATAATCTTTTACTTCTCTGTCATTTTGATATTCTGCATCATAAATTCAAAAAAGGGAGGGAAGTGGATATGCACCAAGTACTTTAGAAATAACTGTAAAATCCTTTTATTCTCATTTTACCTATGTAGATTCAGCCTTATTTTGTGTGTTTTATGTATGTATGATGATATAATTTGCACTTGAAAAACTTTTTTAGTAAATGTTTTAAAAACATATAGTTAAATATATTTGGAAAACAGTTTATAGGCATAGTTTTTCACTTGTTCAAAAGTAAAAACAAAATTAAAAATAGTTATTACATTGGGATTTAATAATTCGTGCATGAAAGGAACATATCAAGTGGTCATCAGCTTCTGTATAAATCTGTCTTCATAAAAGCAGTCAGTGTTTATAATGGGATTTGAAAGCTTTTCTTTAGTGTGTTGGGTAACCGGTGAGCAGTGATTTGTGTTAAACATGGGTTTGAGCTGTGAGGGAGAGTCGAGCTCTCTGCCGGGAGGAATCAATCCTGTCTGGAGCTTCATCTCCTGCTGATTCATCCACATCCAGCAGCTCTGCTCTGATCACATCCATCCTCATTGATCAGCAGTAAATCGTTGTTTATCAGTGGGAGTGTTACACATTTATGAGAGTGCCCTCATTTGGCTTTTTAGAAATGTTCACAAGATTTCATAAAAGTTTTGAAACTTAAAAAAAAAAAGCTGCTAATGTTTTTGACAAATATTTGAATCAAATACGTGAACTGAATGATGTCCACCCAACAGATCTAACCGGGCATTTGATTTGTTTTAATGTACGCTGTGATATTAAGATATTTGAACAATGTATTTGTTTTTAGAGTACAAATAAGAGGCATTTAACAATAAATGCAACAGTTTTCTTTAAATGTCCCTTTGCTACCTTCTTGGAAACAGTGTAGGCTATCTTAGTGTGGTTACCTCAACTCGAACAACAGGAACAGCAGGATTTAAACAGGAAACACGTCAAATTAAACATGCTGTGATTTTGTTAACAGTGAGCCTGGAGGACATTCTTAAATTTAGGGGCGGTATTAAGAGCAAGAAACACTCATTGAACAAATATCTACAACAAGGCTGCTTGTCATAACAATGCTTAGGAGGTTTTAATCTTCTTCTTAATCTAAATCTATCCAGGCAGTCCTGGGATAAATGTGCATCAATATACTTTTTTTCCTCTCAAGTAAGTCCAGTAATTAATGAGAGAAAAGCACAAGTATTCAATAATGCTTTATCCCACAATGTTTAGTTAATATACTCTAAGAAGAACTATTTTCCTTCATTTCCATGAACATGGAACATGAACATTAATCTGCAGCTGAAAATAGTCCCCATCAAAACTATTTACTCTTGTTTTTATAATGTTTGAAAACTACAGCGCTTTTTACGAAATTATTCAGCATTTTTTAAGAAATGTAACTAAATATAATAAGTTTTTAAAGATTTTCATCTTCAGGTGGTTCCAATAGGTTTGGGGATATGTTGACAATAGCAAAATAAGAACTGAGCTTTAGAGAACAACACTGTCACCTTACATTATTAACATTTATTATATTTTGTATTTTTTTCTTTGGACAAACTGAAAAAAGAAACACATTAATCTACCTCAGATCTTTAATACACACTGCTCTGAGTGCCCTGAATCCTGTTTGTTATTGTCGGTTCACATCATCCTTCCTGTCATCCCTCGCCCTCCCTTTGTCGTTGTTTGAACATGTTCTGTAGGCGGTGTTGCAGATCACAGTCAGATGGTCTGGAGCTCCTCAAACAGAATGAAAAGCTGCGTCCTCACTGTCCTGGCTTCTGAAAACATTTTCTCCCCCTTTGGGGGAAAAATCCGGTGGGAGAACAGCGATGACACACGTCCGGTCTCGCCTCCTACCGTGAGGCCCCGTTATCATTGCTCTGCCCCCTTTCCTCTTCTAGGTTCTCCATGGCAACAGGGCAATGACAAGAGGAGCCAAAAGATCAACAAGTGGAGAGTACATAACACAGAGCGGAATCCAGACGTTTTGGCTGCACTTTTATTCGAAGGCAGAAATATGGATTCACAAGGGATCTCCGTACGATCCAGGTTTATACAGAATTATATCTGTGCACAATAGCCATCCTGCTGTTACCCGACTTCTTGAGAGGCAG
This sequence comes from Micropterus dolomieu, assembly GCF_021292245.1. Classification (NCBI taxonomy): domain Eukaryota; kingdom Metazoa; phylum Chordata; class Actinopteri; order Centrarchiformes; family Centrarchidae; genus Micropterus; species Micropterus dolomieu. The sequence continues at coordinate 18,075,754 of NC_060166.1, read as the reverse complement.
GTAAAATGAATGGTGATAATTTACGTCAATCTTTTTTGGTGACAATGGGAACAGGATGTTCCATTTCCAGTGTTTCAGTGACTAATTCCCTGTGGCAGCAAGACCAGCTCCAGACCCATTTTTAGCCTGACATGAAGCACAGAATGATTCTGGTTATTTGAACATTTGCTACACACCTATTTAAAACAATAAAATGTGACCTGAAAAAGCAACAAAAGCCTCAAGACACTTCATGTCTTTGATTTAGTTCCAGAAACTGTTTTGCTTTCATGCCAGCGCCCGTTTAATCATGTCAGCAGTAAGTGTCACCTTTTTTTTCATACAGTGGATATCTAGTTTTGCAAGGAACCTTCTGTGTATGTAGGTCAGAGCGAACAGCGAGCTCGTAGATCACCACACGGAATGACATCCATCTCTACCAGCTGTGGCCTGAGAATGGGAGACCTTCATATTGCATTAGAGTGTTTGTCTCCTGCAGAAAGAAATTTATTCACACCATAATTCATCCTTTCGACACTCAACCTACACAGTATCTATATCTAATCACGTTACAATAAATTTACTATATAATAACTAATGTTCCTGTTCCTCAATAAGTCGGCTCACAGTGGGCAGCAACTTTTTATTCAGAAAGTAATGATGAAACAACATGTCATACAGAGAGACAGCTTAAAAGCTAGGAGGAGGGCATCCATCCAAATCATTAAGTCTTCTGTGTTGCACAGCAGAGTCTGCATCTGATTTAATGGTTCAGAGAAGGCAGCAGAGAGAAAATACAGAAAAAACACATGCTGACCCAGTGGTGTTGTTGCTATAAAGATAGCGTACCTGTGAGTGGCAGAGAGAGTACGGGGTTTTGTTTGTCCTGTGTAGGTGGGAATATAAGCAAGAGGCTTGTTTAGAGCTAACAGCACAGTTAACTCTTTTTGTTTTGGCGTTGGCTGTGGCCCATTAGCCTATCTGCTGTTCACTAATTAACTGTCAGCGAAGCCAAGTGACGCTTTTGTTGTCCTTTTCCTGACGGACACTATAGTACTTTGCTGTTCTTTACTAACAGGAAATAATGCAATATGTGCAGCCACAGATAGCAGTCATACTGCATACTTTGCTTTGATCTTTTGCAGCTGTGAGCAGCTCCTATGTTTTCTTTCTGCATTGTTTTGTAAGCACTCTGCATTTCCTGCAATTTTTTCTGCAATCTGCATTTTTAGTATGCATAGGGGCTTTTAACTGATTTGATACATGTAAGTCACTTTACTTGGCATGAGGTGTACTACTCAGCCGGTGACAACAGCTTAATAATGTCTTCTGTAGCTCTGGAGGAGCTTTGTCAAGTCTGAGGAAATTACCCTAATGATATCATCTAGGTTATGTAAACATTTTTAACAGAAAGCCTCTGTTACAAATTGGACTCGAGGGCAAGGAATTTAAAAGAGTCTAATGATTAGCTGCAATCCATTTCAAGTCGTAAGTTGATAGCTCTGAGTGGTTATTCCTGACTTCAATCCAAATGCATTTCTAGCGCATCTGCTCGAGAAAACGAGGACGCAAAAGCATCTCTTAAGGACATATATCAATCACAACAGTGCCATCAGTGAAGAGAAACGGCGTATAAAGTAAGTCAACTATCTTGCTCGTCTTTGCTCATTAAAATAACATATAACAGCTCAAAATGTGTGCCGAGTGTGCTCAATAGTGTGAACCACAGCAAGGGGTATTAACTAGGGACCACAGGAGGGAGGACTCTTCTGTAAAGTTACTGTTTACTGTGTGCACCGCCATATTGCTGTAACGTCAGGTGTGTTTATGTCTGCGAACTCTGGCTAGACGGATCTTACCCGAGTTTCCTCTCCGTTGCACCTTTCTGTGTCGGAGGTCGTTTTGTTTTTAGAAACCACAGTGCAATTTTATGATTCATTTAGCTCACTCATATGTTTTAATTTTGAACTAAAGTATATTTAAAAATAATGAAAAGTAGACAGCGAGCAAATAAATCTTTGTTCATGGCTGTAAGCGATCCACAATTTGTCATTTTTCATATTGCAGCAGTGGTGCTCCGAGCTAAGTTAGAGGAGGAATAGTCTAAATACAAATGAAATATTTCGTGCCTAATATTTCAAGTGATGCAGTCTGTTCTTGTTGTGACAGCTAAAAATACTGTTGTCTCAACACTGACACAGAGCTGATATTAAAGTTGCAGCTAATCAAGAATAACTGTGGTGTTGTGAAGAGTCCTCACCAGAGAAATGATCTATCAAGCAGGCAGACTAGCTGTCATTGTAATGTGAAAAAGCTGCATAAGAGAGATGTAGCCCCAAAGAAAAAAAAAACCTCTGTCTGTCAGTGCATCTGCTGCAAGAGCTGCTTCTAATAAATTCACAAAGAGCTTGAATGCTCCTGATCCATTTTAGTCCCCATCTGATAGAATGGGAAGACAGACAATCATGTCCCAGCCCTCCAGAAGAGATGCCCCATGTCCCCTGCAGCCCCGACTCTACTTGGATAGGTATGAATAGAGGCTTGCAGCACATCATCTCTTAAATCAATCTACTCTCACTTAGTATTCTCTTAACTCCTCCTAGTCTTCTTGGTCTCATTTTCTTTCCTCAGCCCCCCTCTATCTCTCTGTCTGTTTTGGAATTTGGCAGTTGAGAGGTAATTGTCTTTTGCGGGATGGTGTTGGACAATCATGGGGCGTTATTTAATTTAATTTGTTTCATGACAGCACAGGGACCCTTGTGGAGCAAAGTAAGTGTCCTCCTGCTGTGTGTAGGTGTTTGAGTGACAAATTTTGGGCAAAGAAATGAAACTCCAATAAAATATGTAAAGATGTGTAGGAACAGAAGAGAGACAGTGCATCGATGTAAAATATTTGGAAGGGCAGTCTCACCTCATTAGCATGTCTCCCCCCTCTTTCTTTCCAGTGCTCCCTCATTTGCATCTATTTATGCATCAAGGTGAGACTGAATTTATCAAGGTGCTTGGCCATGTTTGCATAGGCTTCATAGATCCAAATTTTAAGAGAGAAGCTGCTCTTTGAAGCCACTGGGACAGGAAGCGATGAGGAAGTTTGAGCGAGAGAGGGAGGGATGGCGGAAGCTTTGATGTGCAGAAATAGATAACATTAAAGGCTAGCTGCTGACAAAAACACACTTTCTGGCCACAACGCAGGCGTCGTCCTGCATTACTGGATGGTTCAACAACTTGGATGAATATGAAGCAGATGGCTGCAGACTGAAGAGTCTTTATCCCAGAATGATGTGGGATATGATTTTGGAAAATTTAGACATAATAAGGGACAATAATATTCTGTGAGCCAATTATTTATCCTTCTTTTGGAATGAACCCCTGCATGGTTTCATATTTAACAGTTGATGGTGAACAAATACTCGGGCTTTGCATGTTTTCTGTCTCTCTCTCGCTGTCAGAGAGATGACAGCTCGTCAATAAGTGTGCTCATTAGGATGCGTCACATGGCTCAGCCTGATACAGTACATACAGTTACATACAGCTATGTGTATTATATTACATAGCTATTGCCAGAATGTTTAAAAAAATGAGAAAATCTGTTTTGGGGACATAAATTCTTCCTCTAAATGCAGTTAGTGTGCAAGTACCCTTGAACAGGCTGTTTAGTGGTATCAGCGGGCAGCTCTCAGGAATGAGTGAATGAGCGTAATCTATCTTTCTCCTGCTACGCTCCCTCAGGCTTTGCTGTGAATAATAATATGTTTTAATGAGGCTGCATGAAGGGCTGCACAAACATTATGTTTGGCTTGTTGGTCATTTTCTCCATCTTTGTATATGTGGTGGAGAGCTTTGTCCAGTCTTCATTTAAGGCTGGATGGTTAGAGCAACAACAAAAAAAGACGGATGTTTAAAGGAACCATAACCAACATTTGGATTTCAGCTCATTGTTTTGATTTCTGGCCCGCAACTTTACTGTTTTGGTTCCTTCTCACTGCTGTCATCAGTGTCTGTTTTCAGTGAACTGTACGCTACCTGCTTAGCACAAACTGGGAGACAGACAGTCAACAAGTAGATGGTGAACATAGTGGAGCATTTAGCTCCAGATACAGTATATACTTTGTGAGTTGGTAGAGACTAAAAACAGAGCTAAAATAAATGAAGTTCCCAGAAACACAACTCCGAATGAATGCTAACTTTGCTCTATATCTGCTGGATGTGTAAATGGGTTACTTCACCATATCAACTTGAAAAGGTGAAAACTTTATGCAGGTTTAAAGCTGCATTAATGGATTTGTTTTTGGCCACTTGTGGGCAGTGGCCAAGTTTCTAATATGAAATGTGGACACATTATTAAATTGTTTTCATGGCCGCCTTAGCAAACACATCCACACATCCAGCCGACACAGAGCAACATTAGCATTCATTTGGAGTCGTATTGCAGAATTGTGGTCCGGGAAAACCAAACTAACGAGCTATAAGATGACTCTGTGGGTTTGACACTTCGAGTGACCCCTTTCTCACAAGTAGTCATTAAATCCATGGTTAATATTTAAAATTCAGATTTGTCCAACTTTAACGTCTAGATGAATTATCTTGTATCAGTTGTTCAAAGTGTGAGTGAGTGCTTTAGCTCTGTCTGAGACTTGTCAATCATTCCCACAGATACCTGGACAGACAGCTGACACAAATGTGATCAGCTACATGTTGGAACAAGTTGGTGAAGTCTGCAGCCTCTTGGAAACACATGCAAGTTAATATACTGAGTAGAAACCTACTTTCCTGTCTTACTGAATAGAGGAAAAGATACAGTATTTACTTAAGGAGATCGATGGAGGAATTGTATTGACAGTGTGGAAGCTGCAGAGCTGGATGCTTTTTTTACAGGAACTGTTGATGTTGCTCCTGCTAGTGCACGGAAGAAACTGGGCCAAAATATTTGAGTGCTTTTTCTACTGGCTATGCCCGACTCTGCAAGAAGCACAAGAACACATCTGGGCATGTGGTTTCTCTTTTCATTTTCTTTTTCTGCCTGTTTTGATTTTACAATATAACACATCGTGCTGATAAAACAACAAAAAAAGCATCTTTTCTAATTAATATTCCCATTCCCAGTAAAGTTTCAATTGATCTCATTTGTTACATGTAAAAAGGGTCACTAGAAAAATCTATTTCTGTTCCTTTACTCAAGTTTCTTTTTATTACAATATTTATTTATTAAAAGGTCTTGTTTGCACCTCAGCTCTTATATCACTTGACAGCTGTCAGTCTCTTCTTTGCTGATGATTTGATTCATGTCTGTCTGATTTGCACTAAACAGGCAAAGGCCTTAGGACTTTTACACTGCTGTGTTTCTTAAACTATAAGACACCGTCCCTAAAATGGGTCACTGGTCTGTTTCTGTTGGTTCGCCATTTCACAAGAGCATTAATATATTTTAATGAGCCTTAGTCCCAAGACAACAACACAATTATTCACTCCCAGGCTCAAAAGATAAAAATGTTATTTTATTTTTATGATATGGAGGGATGAGGCCTTTTTCTTATTAAAATAATGTCTCACTTTCAATGAGATTGTAAAGGAAAGATGAAGTGACAAGAAAAGAAAACGTGCCTTTAGCTTTTAGCTAAGCTAAAGTTTTCCCAACACGAGTAAATCCTACCAGTCTGCTTGCTCCTCCATTCATGACCGTTATAGAAATGGGACAACGTCTCTGGCTGAGTATCTAAAACGGTGTATTTAAGTTGCGTCTGTTTTGACAGCAGACGTGATGAGGCTGGATCATGAGGGGTTTCATGCTAGGTGGTTTTCTGACTGACGGGTGAAATAAATCAAACAACAATAATGTCTGCCTGGGATTCTGACAGGATATTGCTTAAATACTAAACCAGAAGCTCAAAACACTGCATTACCCTGTTTTTGAATATTATTGAGTTAATGTGGTCGATGGCATAAGACAATGGTTGGGCAGGTGAATACATTTTTTTTATTTTAAAAGTGCAGCTTGGTTGTACAAAGGATTGCCTTTTTGGTAGAAGGCAACAAACCTTACTAGCAGACATCGTGGAAATGAATCTATGAAAATCTGTGTATTTAACTTGTGAGGCATGGAACATGCAGTGGATTTGGAGTTTAAGAGACTGTGCTTGTTTCAAGACATGTAAGGAGGCTCCTGTAGATGGAGAACACACTAAATGTCAAACATCCTCTGAGTTGACATGAAATGTTGCTGTACAGGAACACAAAAATACCCTCCTAACAAATAAACAGTTAATACCAAAAATAGTAAAGCATTTATCTCGCTCACATATTTTTCCACATACTTCAAAACTTAGCAATGGTGTTATTCACAGGGTTTGAAATTAAAAACCAGCCACCAGCCAGATCCTAAAATATTCACAGTTGCTGTGATTCATCAAGTCTTTCACTTTTATTCAACACTTACGCAGTTACTCAGCTCGTTTTCCATCGCTTTATTGTATTATGAAAAGAAGCAGAGATTAGACTCGCTTGCAAAAATGTTGATCCTCTTGCTACCATGGCCTTTGAACAAAACCTGCCAAGGATAGAAATGTTCGACAGTCTTGCATCATGATGTGGGAATTACATAAAAAGCCTAAACAGAGCTTGTTCCTTTGACAAGCTTGTAGTCACTTTACAGTATGAGACATTTTGACCGTCTACAAGAGCAAATCCATGTAAAACAGTTCTTCTTCTTTCTCTTACATATGCATAGTGGTACTTTCTTGTTTGTAGTTTTCACAGAGGACAACAAATGTCCGACTTCCAGAACTGTATTCACCCAAAAGCTCTTGTGTCTTCATCACCTACCGTCTGAACAAGTCCTCTCCTTCAGGATTCTTTACTCTTTGGGCTATTTGCTTTATTTTATGCTTCATTCAGTCCACTTCTTCCTGCTCAGCTGCATTTGAATCCCTGAGTCACTCTACTCATAATGCATTGGGGGAAAGTGCAACATTTTCCCAGGATTCACTGTCTGAAACAAAGATACACACTCAAAAGAGTTCCTGTGTCTATGTGAAAGCTGTAGTACACCACAGTAGTACATTTTTCACTTGATTAATACAGTTAATTATGTACCAGCGGCAACTTTCATGTCTTTTTTAATGTAGGCTCTTCTTGATATATTCAGATCACATCCTAGAGCTCAAACCTCATGAGAGTAGACTGTTCGGGGGTGGTCTCTATTGAGGGATGATTTTCAGGGATTATTTTGTCACTATCATGAATTAAATATTTTGTTTTAGCTGGATTGCGGGCGCTCATTATGCACTGCACATTTGAGATAAAAATTACTGCTGGCTATATGAAAGTTTAATTTGGTTCATCTAGCTAATTGCTGTGTGATTTATTATATAATTACACAGTATTTGTTCCCTGGCTGTTATAGTCAAATAGCTCTTGTTGTAATTCTTTAACCGTGGTGATGCAGTGTTTTTTTTAACAGTTATTGATGTAGTTGTGTGTTGTAAGTTACGTGGCTTGTGTGTTGGAGGGTTGTACTTTCCCTCTCCAGCCTCATATTTCCTGATATTTATTTCCTCTGAGATTACACAATGCAGCATGCTCCAGTTTCTATCTGTAGCCTTGACTTCAGCAAATAGCGAAATGCTTGACAAACACACGCTCAGTCTTAAAAACAAGATGGATCTAGATCAGATGGATAAATTTTTAACTACATCTCTCATTAGTAAAACATGAAATGTAAGACCCTTGTAGACACATGAGGTTTCTGCTGATAGTCAAACTGCAGTGAGAGCAGCACATTATCATAATCTGAAACACTGGGTCTGAAAAGTAATGATTCATATTTTCAGTTGATGAACTGGCTTGAAATATCATCCGGAAGTGTAAGTATAGTTTCACTGATGAAACTTAATAATAAGCAATTTGATGAATGTCTTCACTGTATAGGCAATCCAACTTAATAATTCAGAATGGCAATTAAAATGGCATCAAGTGATGTGTTCGGGTCCTCACATAGGTCAAACCATATAGTCATTGTTCAGGCACAATGAGAGATCTGGATTTCTGTGAAGACGTACTTCGACGAGCAGACAGACAAACCACAAGTCAAAGTGCTCAGCTGCCACTGAATTTCACTTCAATTTTGACAATGGCAACTTATTTTGTTTCTGGTCGGGCTGTGAATTGGCTAGCAACAATGTAGCAACACAACACACGAGAAACAAGTAGGACACGGCTCTATTTAACAGCTAACAACAATACCGCAAATCAAAGCAACTTTGGAGATCCCCTGCCTTTTAATTTAGCGCCACAAGGAGCTCAAATTTCAGTTGAAACAGGGTTCTGATCTTCCCGCAGTATGCTGCTGAATCAGATGTTTCTCAGCTCGAAACAAACTTCCAAGCGGAAAAAGGGACTGGAGCATGCTGATTCAGCCTTTAGTGTAAAGCAAGCAGACCGACGTTTCAACACTACTGTGTCTTCATCAGTCAATTTCAGTTTGTCGAATGCTTTGGTTTATGAATATTACCTGCAAAGACATTCCCATCAGCCTCATCTGTACTTAGTTTTCAGTGCTAATTAGCAAATGTCTGTTTATTTAAAATCTTTATTTTCAAATCTTTTTGCCTTGATGTGCAATGTGTGCAATGTCTGTGACACAATAATTTCCCCTCGGGGATCAAAAAAGTATTTCCAATTTCTGATTACGGTAAACATCAGCATGTTGGCATTAAGGGAGAACAAATCAGACAGGAAGCATGATGAATATCGTTTGTGTAAGGACAAGGTTAAGATCTTAGCATTTCTATGGGATGAATATCCTGCCATGATTCCAAACTGAAAACAAAGTTCTGAGAGGTTGAAACTGTGAAAGTGCTTGACAACTCGAAATCTAACAAAAGGTATTGCAAATTATTAAAATCCCTGCAAACATTTTTTTGTATTTGAGTTGTCCTTCTTCAGAACGGCAACACTCTTTTTTACAATGTTGTGCAAACAAGTGTTCAAATTTGTCACTTTTCTCCCAGTGTATTTTTAGGGTTTGAAACCTTGCAAATGGTGATCTGAAAACTGGTGTGCACATGTTGGCAAAACTTTTATTGTTTGATTTGATAATATGGTAATGTCACATTCTGGATGCAAACTGCCTCTAAAAACCACCGAAGAAGAAAAGAAGAAGAAGCATGTTGGCATTGTCATTGTGAGCATGATAGCATACTGATGTTATCACTTAGCTCAAAGCACCACTGTAAGTCAGGGACAGACTGGGAGTAAAAAATGGCCCTGGACTTTGATCCAGACCAGCCCACCAGAACGAGCCCGGCCGAGGAGATACAGTGCCAGCATATAACATGTGAACACATCAAATGCCAACACCAAATCTGAAGCCATCATTTTGTCTTCCCCCTAGTTCCTGTATGTTTCCCTATTAGGTCATCTTTAGGTGACGTTAACCTAGAACAACAAATTTATCTGATGTTTATACAGGGCTGTGTCATATTGGAATCTATAACTATCCATGAGTTGTACTGTGGAGCCAGTAAGTTCTTGTAAACATTCTTGTAAGACTCAACCTTGTAAGATTCCCAGAGAACACCGATATCTGCTAGCCTGACGCCTGAGCTACTGTCTCTACCTTTTCAGTCTAACTGTTGTCTCCCTAACAAGGACAGTTACATGACAGAAATAACCAGTCCCCAACAAATGCTTTGTCCGGAGAGTGGGCTGATCAAGAAACAAATTCCTGGGAAATTCAATGTTTTTGACTGTTATGATAATCAAACAAAAGACTGTAAGCTATTGTATTAATGTCTCATTGATACCTGTGCAACTGTTAGAAACCTCATTTGCGACTGATATAACGTTAGGAATAACAACAGCACTACAAGAAGTCATTTTGAGGCACTTTGCAGCACCTGCCTCGTGCGACTTATTTTTTTTTGGCCCTCAACTTTTCAGCACCACATTTGCGTTTTGCGGCTAGAGGTTAGGTCTGCGTTTCACCCGTTTCATTATGTTCTGATGTGGATTGTGTAATTGATTGACATAGCCAATCATATTAAAACTGCCCTTCTCTTACCCCTCTGAGACAGTCGATCAAGGCACATACCAATCAATTTCGCAATTTCTAGTCTGTAAGTAGGTCTTTGCTTATTTCCGAGATGCAGCTCATTCAAACAAAAAATAAAAGCAGGAAGGGTCTGAAGATGTTGTGCAGTCAGGGTTCAAACTTCACCAACAGACACCAAAGATGCACCGTGGCATCAGAACCTATCTGCGTCCCTTCATCTCCGGGGGAACGTTTATATGAAATAGATTTTTCCTATCTTAGCTCCTGCAGATATTTTTTCTTATTTGTGAGCAAGTGTTTTCATGAGAGAGTGATTAAGCAAATGCTATCTGCATCTATTCTCCCTCCTCAGCAGGGGGGTGTTATCGCTCTTACTGAGGGAGGAAAAATGGTGATAAACAGCCCAGATGAGGAAGTAAGTGGATTACAAGACGGATCGTCTCTCTGCAGCATGATGGAACTCTTTGGGCAAATATTGATACTGTGTGTGCAGGGAACAGGTGTGGAGTGGGCATGAAAACACACACACACACACACACACACACACACACACACACACACACACACTCTGTGTATAGTACAGTGAGCTAATTGCTCTCACGTTGCCTAGCTACTGTAGCCATGGCAACACATCTTGATCGTTATAAAGGAGCTGTAGAGAAATTTCAGGCAAACTGCCACTGAGTGTCCATGTCAGCTTCTCACACTGTCACCTCTTCCTGTGATTGTGTGTGTTCTTGCATTTGTGTGTTACCTTACATGTATTTTACTGAAAAGCCTACTTTAGGTTAGGAAATTAAGGTTAGATGCTTCATGAAAAAGAGTCTAACAAGCTTTGCATTGTGCATATTCACAAGTTTCAGATTTATTTCTCTTAGGAAAAAAAATGGTTTAGAAAAGGGGTAGGGTTATGCCTTTTTAAAATATTTTTGCTGAAGGCAATGTTTGCTGTTTCCTACACAATGATTGGGCATTAAAGTCCAAACTATAAAATGAAAGATTTAGGCTCTCTTACCACTGCAGTATTTTTTACACAGTCCCTTAGTGTGAAACTTTTTGTTTTCTTCACATGTTTCAATTGTATTTTCATGTGCAGTGTGAATCATCACTGGCCTTCAAACTAAATTTGTGTGTGTGAGAACCTGATCGACCTGGCCATTAAAGTGTTATGACCTACCGCTCAAATGAATCACCCATTGGCAGTAAGTGGGTGATAAACTGCTGAAATAAAGTACCCAGTTAACTGCTGTTATGAAACAGCTGACAGCTCCAACAGGGTTGTAGGTTCACAGGAGCTTGTTGAATTTTGCTGCTGGTCTGCCTGTTCAGAGCAAACCCTCACGTTCCTGAAAGCAGTGATTGAAACAGGGAAGAGACCCAAACATTATACCTATGTGATTGGTGACTGTCTTATTCTAAATACCTTGGCCATTAACATGCTACTATAACCACTTCCACTCCCCTGGGAAAGCTTTCAACAAGATTTGGGAACCTTGCTGCAGGTTGCAAACTACCATAAAATTTAAACAATAACTGATTTTTTTTTTGCCAATTTGTGGGCAGCAGTGAACTTGTTAGCAAACAGTTTGGTCTCTACCAAGTCCTGGGGTACAGTAAATATCTGTCTCTTCATGTGCTAAAGGCTTCACTATATTCACTAGCTAGTCTCTAACTGTGTCTGCCTGCTGTTTGGTCATTAGCAGGTAGTGTACAGTGGGCTTTTAGAGCTTTTTCTCTAAAAACAGCTGCCGAAGGCTACGCTATGAAAATAAAGTTGTGGGCCGGACAGCTAAACAATGAGCTGAAACCAATTTCCTCCCTTCTGGTTTATATATCCCGACAAAATTTATCCCCCCTTCAGAGTGATCTACTTCAATAGTGTCTGTTGGAGTCGCTAATTCCCTTGGTTGAAACTCTTCTGTACTATAAAACTCTGGAAAGCAGAGGGAGCTGTAGATTCATTAGGAGTGACCCTTTTTAACATTGTCATTTGATACATTGTTATTATAAAAAAATATTGATTTTAACCACTTTAAGGTCTCTTCGGTTAAACGTTCACACATTGCACCTTCTTTGCTGGGATTTGTTGCCATTTAGCCACAAGAACATTAATGAGGTCCAACACTGATGTAGGTGATCAGGTCTGGCTCACAGTCAGTGGTGGACAAGTACATTTAGTCAAGTAGTGTACTTTACAAATTTAAAGTACCTGTACTGTACTTAAGTATTTTCTTTTTCTGCCATTTTCTACTGCTACTCCACTACACCTCTGAGGAAAATATTGAACTTTTTATTTTTACTTTTTACAAATAATCAATTGATTAAGGGAGAATATAATCAATAGATTAATTCCCAATGAAAACAATTATTAGTTGCAGTCCGATACAAAATAGTTCAAAATGAGCTCCACCTCAATCAACTACAAAAGCAAAATCCTGTTTTGACATCAATGCATGAGTAATAATTATCATATGATGTAACAGTCACAGGGGACATTTTTCTGCATTAAGAACTTTTTAAAAATACTTTAAGTACATTTTAAGAAACATTTTCAATGCATTACTTTTACTTGTGACAGAGTATTTTTACTGTGCGTTGTTAGTACTTTAGTAATGGATCTGAATACTTCATCCACCACTGGTGTTCTAGTTTATCCCCAAGGTGTCGGTTGGGGTCATGGCTCTGTGCAGGTCAGACACATACTACAACACCAAACAGGGACAACAATTTTCCTCACTGACATTGCTTTGTGCATGGGAGGCACTCTAGGGCGCCCTGGTTTGTACTGCTGCATACTGCATTCAATGAAATGAAATGATAGAAAACTTTTAACACTTATGATGCAGCCTCCACCAAGTAACTGACCAGCAAAACACACCTTTTAGCAGTTTGCACATACAGCATTTTAGCTTTTTTTCCTGGGCTGATTCGGGCAATACACAATGGAGAACTCTCATAACTCCAGCTATTGATCTTTCTTAAGCTTTACTTGAAGGATTACATACTGCTCAGTCACGGTCAGGCTACAAACAAGACTGTTCTTGGCAGCACATGTTTTTATCCTATCCGCAACAGTTTGTAGAATCACTAGTTGTTGAGCAGTAGATGAATAATGATACTGCTGCTTTGTTTTTCCTCACTGCATCAACTAATTTCTAATAATGCGATTAGTTTATCATCACCGCCCACTTACTGTGAGTTTGCTATGTGAACCTTCTGCAGGCTGCAATGTACCCTAACTCACCCTCGGGACGAAGCTAGCAGGCAGTTTTGTAACATTTATTAATCTGTGTGTGCAGAAATCCTCTTTTTACCCTGTCAGAGGTCAGCTTCAGATTTTCTGAGCTGGATTTACTGTAATGACTTGCTCAAGGACACTTCTGCCAGTCTTCCTATGGGAGCTTCTTATTAAAGGTTTGTCTTATTAATCACAACTCTCTTGCCCAACTGCCATTTAATGCTTCAGCACAACAGTGGCTAACATCATGTGAGTGATCTTACAGATTATACACATAGGAAATGTTGGTAACACTTTATTTTATGGGTCAAGAATTTCCTAATAATTTCCTCAAAGGTTGCCAGTGTAGAAATAGGTAATATCAATTTTAAATTTTCAAGTTCAAATTAGAATTTATTTATATATGACCAAAGTTTGACCAAAGTTTTCCAAGTTCATCATATACAACAAATATACACAACAAAGACAGTAGAAAAGTGTCAATACTCAACTCAAATTTAAAAGCCAATGAATAGGGCTGGGTCTTGAGCAAGGAATTTCAGCAGTCCGAACAGTTCTTATTTGGATAGGTTACATTATTCCAGAGATTTGGAGAAGCTAGAAAGCCTCTGTAACCTTTATGTTTTAACCTGGACCTGGGAACATCAAGGTAAAAAAAACATTTTATTAAATAAAAACCCAAAGTATTACCAAAATACCCCAAATATTCATTCAATAGTAATTTAGTATTGTAAACGTTTTGTCTTCATATATGTAAACGTTTTGTGTTTATAGACAGATTTCCCATTTTTCATGTTTAACTGAACACTCTTAATAGCAGTTCATTGATTGGAAGTGTGAAGTGAACATTGTCTCAATTTCCTCTACAATTAAAGGAAAATTAAATATATTTAATTAATAAACAAGATAACCTTTGGGTCACAGACTTGTAAAATAAAGTGTTCCCAAAATGTTAATTCTTGAGTGTTTTAGATGCCATGTGACTGCACTAAGGAACAGCCACGTTTTTGAGTTGATCTTTACGTTTTTCACTCCAGCCTGCTCCCTGGTTAAAACAGCATCAGTTTAATTGCGCAAACAGAGTCTATGAATGTGAATGAGTGTATGCATTTTCTTGCTTTACTCATTAATGAAGCTACAGCTCAGTGACATGGCGCGTCAAACCTGTAGGCTGCATCATCAGAGTATAAACGTTTCCTCTCCTGTACCGGTAAAATCCTTAATAAAAACGTGACACCACATCACCATAACATCTTTGTTAATTGTCAGAAGATGTGAGAAGCTGTCAGGTCGTCAGGTGCGTGGATAAACAGCCTCCTGAAAAGACATTGTTCTGTTTGCTTGCTCGATCTTGCACACTCAGCATTTCATCAAAAGACTTTCAGCTGCAATTAACAAGAGACATTTCACACTGCAACCGTCTGTAGGTGCATTCTCTCCAGGCTTAGTCAGCCTTTTGTGCACATCTAACTTCTTTCACTTACATTATTAATGGATTATCAGTGTGGGGACTGAGATGTAATACGATGGTCACGTGTTTTTTTTAGTCTGCTGAATTAAATTATCCATATGCAGAGTTTCATGTTTAAGTTATGACGTTAGATCCAAATGGATAAACCGGCCGATGAAGACCTGCTCACTTTCCACTCTCTGGTTTCCTGTTGTGATTTTTTGCTTTTTATGCTTCCTTGTTTCATTCCTCTCGCTGCCTTAAATCTAGTCCAATTAAACCCCACTGGGCAGAAATGCATATGAATGTGCTCGCGTGCATAAATGTGTCTCCACACAGTGTGTGTGTGGCATGTCTACAGAAACAGACTCATCCACCCCCTCCACTGGGTTAAATTGATGATGCCAATAGCTTGAGTAGCTTTGCTGTTTCCCCCCATCCAGTTGTATTGATCCTCCCTCCGCAGGGTGGCCATCCCAAATTAGCAAATGGATCACAGCACCTTGTGAAGCAATTAATTTGGCCCTGGAGGATCTCTTCATTCTGTTTGTTGGTCCATGTGGGAATTTAGATAAAGGGACTAATGTGGGTTATTATCAGCTGCTTAGAAGGAATTGATTCACATGGTTTGCCAGAGCCCAGGGCATATGGGCTATTTGGTGCCAGAGCATAACAAGCTACATCATGCAGGATGTAATACAAATACATGAATACTAATGGAATCGAGCACCATAGAAATTGCCATTTATGCCGAATATTAATGCTGCTGAGTTATAAGTTAGGGCTGGATAATAAATGGCACAGGTCCAAAATCTAGGGCTGCAACAAACAATTATTTTCACCATCAGTTAAATGAGGATGTTTTTATTCAATCACAATTTTCTTAGACCCTTAGGTGACATCTTCAACTTGCCCACAACATAAGTAATTAAATTTAGTGATAAAACAGCAAATGTCTGTCTATACACTTTGTCTAATATACAATCAGTGGCCACTTTATTGGATACACCTTTAAAATCAAATCTAAATCTTATCCAATCAACACCTGATCAATTGACACACAGAGAGGTATTGCTTTAACGGTGGTATATGTTTATTATTTTGGTTGTGGTTTGCTGTGGTGTGGAACTGTTTCATAGTGACAGGTGTTTCCAATGTTTTGTCCACCCTATTTACAAACATGAAGGGGGGAAATACAATTAATGCATTACAATATAAAGCAGTCCATTACAACACCACCACTAACTACGACCTCAGTAATAAATATATAGTTTAATTAACGCCTCAGACAGTTTTAATACATACTGGCCATTATAAGCTTTGTAAAGGTAAAATATGAGGCAGAGTTGTACTGGACTGCAATATATTATTTTGGTGTACCTTATAAATAGGGCCATGGAGTGTAAAAAGCAAGCCAGCACAAAAAGAGTTCATGTTATGTGCATTTATTGTTATCTGGAAAATTTGACAGTGTTTTTGTGATACAGATTTTATTGTTCAGCCCTGTTGTTTTCCTACTTGTGCGTTGTTAGAGCACATTCTCTGCAGCCTGGATGGAAACTGTTAGAGTGGAAGAGAAATCAGGAGTGACAGATGAAAAAGGTCATGAGCTGGACTCTAATGCTTCCTGTAACCCAGACAAGCCAACGTTGCTGTATTTTCTGAAGGTTGATAAACGCAGTGCCTGGTGCCGTTTGAGTGGAGATAAGAGCAGCGGATTGTGTATGGTGGCCTGCTGGGATTGTTGGGACTGCTGTGCTTCAGAGCGAAACAGAGAAAGTTTGATAGAGGCATCGCAAGGAAAACTGAGAGAGATTAGCACTAATGAGCTGTGACTTGGTCGTGGAGAGAGCGGACTGTTAATGACGCTCTGCCTCTCATTGTTACTCTCTCTATGTACATTCACATGCACCATCTATAAGCACCGAGGGAGTTGGCATGAGCATCATTATCATCCCTCTGTTCATCCTCTCTCCAGTCTGGGTTTTTGTTTTTCTCCGGGTTTTTAATAAAACTGTTATCTGAACACATTTAAATCGGACGGCTGGCGCTGCAGATACCTGAGGTTGTTTCAGTGAATTTGAGCAAAAAATAAGAGCCTCAGGATTATAGATGTTCATAAGCCTAAGAAGGCTCTGAAAGCCAAGCAAAAGGTAACACGGTGTCAGGCAGTAAGCTTCATAAGCTAAGCTTTGTCCTCTTTCACCTTCAGTATCTGTACCAGAATGTTTTCTTCCAAATATGATCAATTATTGATGTGGGAAACCAGAACGAAAGGAGGCTGTCAAGGTGCATTTTTTTCATTGCTGCATGACGGGGGAAACCTTGTTTGGGGGCAAATTGCAAGTGTCTGTGTGTTTGCAGGTATGTGTATATTCAAACTGTAGTCTAAGTTTGTGGGAAGGTGTAAGGAAAAATGGAGTGATAGAGAGGAAAAATGCAGTCCTGCAGCAATTTATTCTTAGTCAAAATGTAATAAAATAAAAGAGAAGAGCCGAGGGTGTAAAAAAGGAAGCTGAGTCAGAGAGCAAGAAAAGAAGTAGCTGAGTAGTATAAGAGAGAAAATGATCGCTGAGAGTTTGGAGTACTTATACACTTTCTTGTTCTCCACAGTATTTTAAGGACCCTCTTCTTGAGCCAATTTAAAATGAAGCTGAATTTCAGGTTAACATTTTGGGCTTTCATTTTAGAAAGAGACGGTGTAGAGGACAGCAGAGCAGGTGGGGTGACAGGTGAAACAACACTGTTAGATAATATGTTTTTGTTCTGTTTCTCTCTCCAACTCTTCCTATTTTTATTTATTTTCTCTATTATTTCAGTTTTTCACAGATCCCTGTGCCAGCAGCCCCTGTCTCCATGGAAACTGCAGCCGGAGCGGCGGCGGGAAGGAGGAGGAGCCGGCCTACACCTGTGAGTGCACTGAAGGCTACGAGGGGGAGAGGTGTGATCAGATCCTCTTGGACCTGCCGGCTGCCGACTGGGACCCCGCCACCCCCTCTGCTCCTGAACTAGCTACCCCTGTTGCCTCCACCACCACATCCGCCACTCAGCAGCCACAGCCAACCACCATCCCCTCCACCACACCGGCACCTCCCACTCTGCAGCCATGGCAACCCAAACCCGGGCAGAGGCTGCTGGTGGTGCTGTGGGAGGCAGACAGGGTGAGATAACATCCACACTCAATTTAAGCTCCTGTGGGTTAATCTTAACATGTGTAAAGTAAATACATGTTGTGTGTTGGTGTGTGTTTCAGGTGACGGAGGGTCTGCACTGTGTGAGTCCTGAGCTGTGCGAGCTGACATCAGGAACTCTGACTCTGTCCCTGGAGATGCCTGAAGAGACGGCTGTAAAGTAAGAGCTACATAAAGTACCTTTTCTTACTGACTGCTACCCCCTTAAAGCAGGGTCAGATAAACCAGCTGGGGGGCAAAATCTAGCTGGAACCTCCGGGTCTGAAAAGTGAAGCTAGTGCGGAAGTGCCTCAAACCTAAATTCTTTGTAATAGCTATCATGTGACAACCCCCTTCTTGCAAAAGAAGTCAGACTGTATAGAAGTCCATGAGAAAATTAACCTACTTCTCATGTCATTTATTACCTCAGTAAACACTTTCCTAATGAATATATGGTCTCAATCACTAGTTTCAAGTCTTTTTCTTTTGTTCATTTTGTAAATGATGGATTCCCATTTAGAGTAAAATAGATAATAAAGCAGGGTATGCTTTGGGGCATGGCTACCTACCTCAGAGACCTGTCAGTCGATGCAATGTGTTTCTCTTCCCAGCTCCGTCAACTGTAATAATTTACATTGTATTTTAGTGGAACGTGATCCCTGGAAAATGTGCACTTGGTTCACAACTTGGCATTGTATAAAGTCAAAGTCTCCAACTTTACCAGCTGCAAGAATAAAGTGATGAACACTTTAATGCGTCAATAATTCTGAAACAGGCCTTTTTACGTGAACTTTTTTTTTTTTCATCTCAGCTGTTGGTAATTACAGCCTGACCCATATAATATAAATCCTTACTGATGGACAAGTGAACACAGGACGTAGTGACAGGTGTGGTTTCAGCTGCAGAAGACATGAAACTTTCAACCAGAAATGGTCAGTAATACAGTGGTTTTCAACTTGGTGTTAAGTAAGGACACAAAGTTGCCTTAATTAATAAAATTCTTTTCAACTTTTTGGATCCTAATCAACAAGAATAATAACAAAGCAAAGCTGTAAAGTAGGCTATATTATCTGAATAATTACCATACTGAAAAAGATACATTAGAAAATTCTTTCCACAACATTTTATCTGCATATTTTCCATGCAACAACATTTGTTTGCAATGTCATACAGCTTGTACCTTTTGTAACTAATAACCTTCCATTTGAATCTCCTCATGACCCACCTCAGGGACCTGAGACACTGTATTAGCTGTATTACACCACTCCGGATGTATTCCATCTTATCAGAGCGTGTTTGCTCATAGACGGTATTACAATGGCTCTGAAATTAAGGGTCAATGAATAATGCAGAAGCAATGGTCAAGGTGAACACTGGATGTCCTTGATGTCGCCCCTCATTATAGATGGTAGGCACGACTGATCAAGATCGCAGGCTGGGAGCTGCGAGTTAATCAACTGCTGCTGCTTTGTTTTCAAACTGTATAATTACACACAATACCTGAACGCAGACCCAGACGCAGGCAGTGAAGGACACTTACATTCAAACACACATGCACCACTTAGAAATGAAGCAGTGATCCAAAAGTGACATTTTAGAGCGTCTGATAATAATGTAATACAGTTCTTGTATCCCAAAGGGGCTGGAGAGAGAGGAAGGAGAGAGAGAGAGCGAGAGAGAGAGAGAAAGAGTCTGCTGTGTGTGCAAACGGTTACCGAAACACACATTTTATGAAACATCATCATCATATACTATTTTAAATAATAGTCTAATTAATTCAATTGCATTGAAGTAAGTTCATAATAACTGACTGGCCACTAAATCAACTTTAATAAATACAAAAATGAGTTGAATATACCAACAAAATAAAATTTAATGAAGCTTTCCACTTTCCTAACACATATAACATACAGACCTTCATTTTATATAAAAATCCCTCGATATATCAAACACCCAATGGCTCATAGTTGTTCCCCAGATATCTGAGCTCCTCATGTTGTCCCTCGAGGTGAGCTAGACACCCTGCAAAGGAAAACTCATTTCGGCTGCTAGAAGCCTGTCCACCACCTTATTATCTCGGTCACCACTCATAGTTTCACCTTCAGGCTCAGCTCCCTCTTCACCTCCACATTTAGGGACAGCAGTCATGCCGATCCACCTGTGATGCTCCAGCATGCCCACGCTCATGAACACAACCTAAAATATGTCTTTTTATATCCTAAACTGTGCCTACAGGCTTTTTTAGAATGTCTTTTATGGCTCTAAATGGTCTCTTAAAAAAATGTCTGAAATATTAGCTCTTGATAAAGTTTAATTAATGGCCCTTATTTTATTTTTTTTATTTATATTATACAGATGTGCAGGGCAGGTTTGGCTCCAGTATTTCATTTTCCAAAAACAAATCAGCAAACGTATTTACATTTAAGTGTCACATGCAATGCAGCCGCTTTCAGCTGCTACTCTTTGTATGAAGCACTGTAGGGGCAATGATAATAATTATTGTTCTTGTTAGTTATGCAAGCAGTCATTAAAATGCAGGCAAGGGCTGAGAGGATAATCACTGATTTTGTGTTTGTTTTTGATAATATGAGAATGATTATTTCAGGTGTGGGAGTAAGGTTAGAGGGGGTGCTGAGAAGCATTTAACCAGTCAGGAGCCTCATTGAAACTGTTTTGCGTCTCTCTTACAGACCTGGTTAACAGGTCTCACTCTGCCCGACTGTCTCTCTTTCACAGGGACATCTGTCAGTGTGGCAACTCAGCTCCCCTCTGTTTTTTGCCGTCTGCTCTGCACACTGGCAGCTGTTGAAGCTCAGTGTCACCAACAGGAAACATGGTCCGCGTTGGTCTTCTCACTCTGCTCAGATTTTTATAGACACTAGATCATCCTTATGGCTCCATGATCTGCAATCATAGAAGTCATCCAGATAGAGAAAACAAATACCAATGTGTGTCCAGACAAAAGATTTGTTCTCTATATGATCACCATATAGCTTTGTTTGAATCAGACATGTATTTTTAAGATTTTGATGCGTGTTAGGCTTAGTGAGTTTAAATTAGCCCCAACAGTTATTTATTTTTTTATAAGATTTGTTTCTTTAAGTAAGTGTCCTTAACAATCCCTTTGACAACCTGAAGGCTGGCACTAGAAGAAAGCTCATGTACTGCCCAGATTGGGTTCATCCTATAGGGAGCATGAATGTGGTCAGTAAATTTCATGACTTTACGCCTATTTGATTTTGAAATGTCGGATGGCTTCATGTCAGCATGTGGATAAGAGACCGTTGTGTTACCCAGGGATGCTCATTGGCAAAAGTTAAGGGCATTACCTTGCAACAGCATTAAAAATGCATGTCTATTTTTAATTGGTACAGTGTCAATACAAAAGGAGTCAAGTTTGAGTATCAAGTTCACATCCACACTTGTTTTGAACCCTCTCTCTTGTCTATTTCCACATTGAACCTGCTTCTTTCTCAGTTTCTCTGTTGTTCAGTCTTGGTAGTCACTGTTTTGTACAAACTGTCTGAGGTCCTGATGAAAGATCGTTCCGACTACACTGGCTGTGTTTCACAGCTCTGTTCAACATCACACCCACTGAGTCAGACCACTGGCAGCCATTACTCACCAGACCTGACCATGGTGCCAGGTTGGAGTAATGGACATGAATAATTCCTTCTAATCATCAGTCCTGCGTTTGATAAAAATTAAGGATTAGAAGAAGTAGAGAAGTTGTCACAGAGGATTGGTTCATTTATCTCATCTTTCATGCTAAAAGCTAAAAAAGCAGCTGAGAATTGTCACCAATTAAAAGGGGATCAAGGCAATGGATATAAACTTGTGGTTTGTGCCCACAATAATCAGATTCTCGATCCCAATTCTCCATCCCTCTTTATCTCCTCACCCTCCATCCCTCACTCCCCTTCTTTGTCTCCCCATCTAGGGTAATGGTGAATGCCAGTGGAGCTCCAGTGCTGTGGCGTGTGAATGAAGAGGGTTTCCTCCGTTCCTCCATTTTGAACGGCACCACAATGTTTTTCCTGCAGGCCCCTGATGGATTGGTGGTACCAGACCACTCGCTGCCCCTGGGACAGAATTACTTCCTTAGTAAGACACATCCAATCTCCTAATGCATACAAGCATATACAACAGTTTTCAATAACTATATTCATATCAGTTCTACTGATCATATTGGGTACAAGACCGACACTAGTGCCCATGGGTTTTAGCCTCCTCGTTACCACGTCCTCCTCTTGTACCTGAGGTCACCGGCTTAAGTCAGGACCGTGCAGTAGTACAATCTTGGGGAGAAATGTTACATATACACCCAGGAAAAAATTATACACAGCATTTTCTAATTTGCGTCTGCGAAAATGTAAAACAGCAGCAACAAGAATAGTGATGATAATAATGGTTTTCATCTTCACATAATGTCGCAAGTGAAACTGAATGACCAAACAACAACTGAGTGCACAAAAAACATTAGTTAGTTTATGAAACATTTGTTAAATAAGGGCTTACAACTATGATGGGAAGCTGGCCACAAATATTGACAAACTGACCAGAGCACAGATAAAATGATAAATACTCACGTGAGTGCAAACACTGAATGATAAATTGCGTCATGTGTATTAGATCATATTTACATACAAGAGAAAATATACAACTTCAATTACACTTTAATTATCTTTGTTTTTATCATTTCATTTGTATGATTCTTCATCCAACAACCATAGACCTAATGCTAAATGGGAAACATTTTGAAATAACTCCAAATAGCTCATTTACAACTGAGCCAAAAACATCTGAGGATTATTGAATTTAAATAAATTGTATTTACAGCTTTTATCCCTGACATGTCATTGGGGAGAATAGCATAATATTTGCATATGAGTCACAATATCGTATTTGCATATTAAAAAAACCCCACAGATATTTATGCTGATGCTCCATCTGTATTTTAATACTGAGCATCACACACACACAGAGTACTCAAACAATTGTGCCAAAACATGGCATGAACTGCGGTCTGTGCTGGAGGGGGGGTAATTGGAGTCTCACTCTTTGACTTGAAGGGCTGGCTGACCTCTGTGTGTGCTCAACATACCTGATGCTGTTTCACTACGCTGCCTGTCTGTTGACCTTGATTTGTCAGCTAACTCTGAAGCAACACAGCCTCTGCCTTGCCTGAGAGAGAGAGAGAGAGAGAGAGAGAGAGACAGGGGGAGATGACGTTGGCGAGTTAAATCAGAGGGAAGGAAGGATAATGGAGGGTGGGAGAGAGGAAGTGTCAGATAAGGAAAAGAAAAGATTGCAAGACAGAAAGGGATTAGAGAAAAGGACAGAGGATGTGGAAGGAGGGAATAGTGAAGGTCAAACTGCAAGAGGAAAATGAAGACGCATGCAAAGCACTAGTAAGGAGGGAGGAGCAGTGACATTGCATTTCCCTCTTCACGTCACTGTTTCTGAATGCTGGCAATGTACTTTAATGATTTGAAGGAGCTCTGACTCTGCATGGATGACATTCAATGTCAATGGGCTGACGATCATTTGGTCAGGGGTGACAGAGAAGCACGAGATATTTTATGTGCCTTCTGATTGGCTGAGGAGCTTGTATCGTTGATGTCTCTGTCATTGGTGGACTTGCAGCGCATTGGCTCATATTGGGCTTCAAAAAAAATGGCAGTTAATATTCACTATGAGGCTATTTTTATCCAAGTGCCCGTGTAGCTGTCAGCTTTGATTGAAGATATTGTAAGAGATGTTCTGAACTTATAGACCCAGAGAGACAAGATGAAGAGGCACACGCTTTATTTTGGTCAAAATGAAGAGCTGCCTGCTTCAATTCTTTTCTTAACATTTTTAGCCACATGGATATTTATTGTTCTTTTGGCAGCACTTTACAGGCAAGGCATTTATCTTAAATCTTTCCTAGAACATTTATAGGCAAGACTCAAGCCTACAGCCATGCTAGCGGCTCTATGAGTCTGTACTTAGGCTGATGTACTTGGTTGAATGCCGACATGCTTACAATGACAATCCTGATGTTCAGCAGGTGTAATGTTTATCATGTTAGCTTAGCATGTTAGCATGCTGTACACCAAGTACAGCTGAGGTTGACATGAATGTTTTTAGTTTAGCAGATATTTAGTCATAAACCAAACTAACAGGCTAATTGAAACCACATGATAGTGCTATATGAAAAGTCAGGTGCTCACGAAAGCTATGACCCACCAGTTTTATGGTATTTCATTCAGTAGTTCTCAAGACATTTAAAGGGATATTAAGTGATTATAATCCAGTACACTTTTTGTTAAAGGTCCAGTGTGTCATATTTCTGATGCTCTATTCATAGTTTTCAGTCACGTGACATTCGTGGTACCTGGAGGGCAAAACAACAGACCAACATAGCCGCTCACACTGCGGCTCCCCCGAAGAGACTCCGCAAAAGCAGTTACATTTATTTGGATAACCTCTCAACTTAAGAAAAAGAAAGATATGAACACAAACTGCAAGTGTCGGGCACTTCCGATCCACGTTACAGCATCCGCTGCCGCATTTCTATTGTTAAAAAGCGCAGGTCCCTGCTCGACTGCGGTCATGTTTACGTTTACCTTGTGGGGAATCCCTCACCTAACACAGCTCAGGCTTGTCTCTTCCTCAATTTGTGATCAGAAAGTACAACTACCATCCAGCATTTTGGCAATGCAAAAGTAAAAAACTCATAGTAACAGTGTATCACTTGCTTCCTGCTTGGCAGGCAGCGGAAAATAATGTCTTTATTGCCCTCCAAGGGAGCATTTTCCTTGGAACGTCACATCACATGAAAACTATGAATTGACAGAAATGCAATATAAGATCCATAATTATGTTTTCAGTGGTGTGTAAAGACCTTACATAATGAACCATTATGTTTTTATTACCTTAGAATGAGACATTTATATCTACATAACCGCGGGTACCCCCTGCTGTGGAGGTCGCTGTATTTTGTTGTTATGTTTCTACCGTAGCCGTCAACGAACAAACAGCGCTACAGAGCGCGTTTCGTCATCACGGCGTTCTTCTTCTGCTTGTGTAATTCCAGTAGTGTAGACGCCCGTCACTACGTTGAATACCTACAAAGAAGAAGAAGAGGGAATAATAATAATAATAATAATAATATTAGTAATATACAGTCTCCCCGTAGTCTTCTGGTTTATTAGAAGTAAGAAGAGAAGTGACATTTGGACAACTGAAGGAGCACACACGTGTTATTTAGCACGACAACCGACAGCCAGACGGAGTCGGGACAGACAGCTGACGGCAGAAATCAGGAGTTTGTGGATTTTCCCAGGCTATAACTTTAATGTGGGACAGATGTTTTCAAAGTGGAGCTGAAGTTGTCTGTTTTCTGCTGGACAGGTAATTAACTTTGTTTGTCAGTCTTTAGCGATGCAAATGCAAACTGTTGTTTGAGAGCTTTTGCTATTAGCTGGCCATAATCACAGAGAGCCGTGACATGTTTCCCCTGTCAGTGGTGTGAAATATGGATTAATTTCATGTTGCCTACTTATTCTCCAGCCTGTGGTTTGGCTTTGCTGGTTACAGTTACGTTAGCGAGACAATCAGCTGATCAGTAACGTTAATTGGCGATAAAACCGTAACGTTAGCTTAGAGCATGGAAGCATCAGCCGGCTAAACTTTTACTGACTGGTAGAAAAAAATGTTTTGTTAGTTGGATTGGTTTATTGTCCAGCGCTGTTCTTTGGCTTTGTATGTTCATCTTACTGCCCTGGTGGAAAACCTGTATTTCTCTTTACTGCTAATGGTGATATATAACAAGACCGTGTGCCTATCAAGTGACCAATAATAATAAATTAATTAAAATTTGTAATTTGTACTTTCACATGCTAAATGCCCATTAAAAACGTTGCACCATTTTACCACAAGCTGAAATTATTTCTGTCAGTACTACTTTGTGTTTCTGTTCAAAAAATTCAAAAGACATTGGTGATATTTGCAGATTGCTTATCTAATTAAGCAAAGCGACTCTCACCAGCCAATGCCTTTGTAAACTTCATGTGTTATATGGTTTATAATGGGCTGTGGTGCAGCAAAAGTGAGGCTTACATTGTCCTGGTATCTGTCAGTGGTCATACTGGATACACTAGATGTGATAGTTTTTGAGAATTTCTTTATTTTCATGTTAGTCCAGATGAGCCAACCATCCCAAGATGTAAAATAATGTATTACAGGAGTATGAGACATCATGTAGCACTTCATTTCTTCATGTAGCTGTTGTTTGTTAATGAAAAATAACAATAATATTCAAAAAAACATTTTGTTTTACATCATTTATATAATTTCTTAATATATCTAAAAGAAACCTCATTTCTTGACTGGCAATCTCTTTTATCTCATAGATGACATCTTTGTCCTGTCTCAGGCACCATAGCTATACTGCTCGCTTGGGTAGGGGAGGGGCAATTTGAAACCCTCACCACTAGATGTCACTAGAACTTACACACTGAACCTTTAAATTCTGTAAATATTTCCTCATGGTTTGCTGACTCTCCATTTTGTCATCCCTAGAGCCACTCTGCTAGCATGGCTTAAAACTGTTGTTTTACTGCTGTCTGTTTGCAAATTAAACCTTTCTAGCATTAAGTCAATCTTCTCTCCAAAGACGTGGGGATTGTGTATTTACTAATATCTGCTAGTGCTGAACTTAATATGAATGGATGAATAAAAACACTACATGAATAGTTCATAAGGCCCTGACTCTTCTTTGGCAGGTGTGGTGCGCGTGGGTGCCCCCACAGCCCCGGAGGTCACCCTGCGCCTCAACCTGACGGTGAAAGCCAGCAGCTGCGTTGAGCCCGGCAGCAGCTTCAGTGACCCTCAGTGCTCTGGGAAAGGCAAATGCATCACACAGCCCTCTGAGGTGAGAAAACACCATGTGAGATTTTAGTGTGAATGAAGCTGAAAGGAGAACAATCCTGCAGTATTAGGCCAAGTGACCTCAAACATAAATTTGGTACTGAATCAACACATCTAAATGCAAACTGAAGCATCCAGATCGACAGTGATTAATATGCAGCATCTTCATTCAGCCATGTTTCTTTTCGCTTATTGTATAAGCATGGTATCACTCACTTCACAACTGCAAAATAAGCAAAAGCAAAGTTTCCCTATTATTATAATCCAACATTATTGCTGCAGCTGCATCAATGCATCCAGTGATGCAAGCGCCTTCTGATCATTATTCACAAAAGTATAGCATACCCTGGTTTCACTTAGCAGAGAACAGTGCAGGGAATAACAGAACAATGCAGTGCAACGTGATCAAAGGCTATTTTGAATTTTATTTGTTGGGTAGTTTCATTCATTATCTGCTGCTGATAGTCAAAAATGTTGCACTTAAAGACATGTAGCAGCAGTGACTCTCACTGGGCGAGCTCAAAAGTCAACAAAGTATGTCTGGGGTTTTGAAGAAACCTTTTCACGGGTTTTGTCTTTAAACTCACTTCCCATTATCATTCCAGCTCACTATTTCAGAAAATCAAACAGTGCCACTGCTGCTTGTTATAGCATTATGTTTCTGAATTATTTTGCATTCTCATTATTCCTACTCCACATGTTTCTCTTCTTTTGATCTCCCATTGTTCCTCCCTGTTTCCCCACTGTGTAACCTTTAAGGCTCATTTTCTCTGTCATGAGAAATGTGTTTGTGTCTTTGTGCTGTTACAGAGCACTTTCTTTTGCGACTGTGAGGACGGCTACACTGGAATCTTCTGTGAGGAGTTCGATGCCTGCCACCACCGGCCTTGTCGCAACAACGGCACCTGCACCGATGTTAGACAGGGGGGTGAAGGACGCAACTTCACCTGCACTTGCCCTTCAGGTGTGTATGTCCATGTGTGCATCATGTCTTATATGTGGCCTCAGGACTGTAGATGTCTTTATTTCAGGGCTGTTTGTGAAGTACGGTTTCAAAGGCTTTGTGATGATGTGTGGTTTTGTTTTGTTCGATTAGAGTTTTGCAAATGTAAAAACTGAAATCCTCTCTCTTTGTTTTAGAAAATCTCTGAAAAAAAAATACAGGAACAGAGGGTGTATTGACCCTTTTGATCTTGTCAGATTTATTTTAGGATAGGGACTTGAAGCGTGGGCCTCTGGCAGGAAGGTAAATGTCAGAGGTGACCACTGACTGCCTGTCACTTCCCATTAAAGAATTGTGCTAACAAGCCCTGTGTGTGCAGTTAATGAGAAGCAACATTGTCAAATTTAGTTTAACTAGGTGGCTCAAATCAGTGCATTTTGTGGACATTGATGACTTTTTTGCATATTCCTACCGTTGCTGCTGCTACTCTTCCTTGGGTTAACAGCAATTCCATATTATAGACAACAAACAAACATTTACAGGCAAATAATAAAACATAATCTTTCAGAATGCACAGTTTCAATCAAACATTTAAAAGCAAGTGAAAAACAACAAAACAAAATTCCAACTTATATTTGTAGCTGAAACAGGTATCATAAATCATGTAGTCGGTTTATAAACTGTGTGTTTCTCAGGTTATGAAGGGGAGCGTTGCCAGTTGCTGGTTGACCACTGCGTCTCTCAGCCCTGCAAGAATGGAGCCACTTGTTTCAGCAGCCTAGCCGGACCCAGGTGCTACTGTCCCGAAGGTAGGAATCCAATGTTGGTGTGTGTTTGCTTTAAGTGAATTTGAAGGAATTAGTGAGAGTGCCAGAAAGACGTGGTTTGTTGTGCTGTAACAGAAGTGACTGACAGCTTGTTATTTGTACTAAAAGAGTGAAGTTCAACATTTGTGATGTTTGTGTGTCGTTGTTAAAAAGGCAAAGAGAGGAACCTATAGACTGAAATAAGTGTGAACATCCTGCAATAGGGTGGATTCCAGTCACTATACACTCTGTGTGTCTGCTGTATCACAGTATCTGTGCCACAGTGATGCTTAATTTAAACCTTCCTCCTCTTGTCTAATTAGTCTTCGTAGCCTCAGCGACCTGCATCACCCTCTCTGGGGAAATCTGTGACCGCAAAACTTCTTGCCGAAACAGCATTTCTCAACAAGAGCACACTAGTTTGCGATTAATGTACACCGTGTCCCGACAACAGTGTATATAGACCGTGTATGCACACACAAAAACACACACACATACAAAATGCAAGGAAAACACTGGGTTATAATAGAGCTCACCACATAAATAAAGTCACAGCAAATTGATGTAAAACCTGGCAGGAAGGCTGTTTCATTGTTCCAGGTACAGCTCCCAGCGGTCAGTTCATTCTTGATCTGGAGGAGGCCTCAGTCACACTCGCAACATCTGACTGTGTTGCTAATCTGCAGCTGCCAAAAATACATAAAGGTCTCCAATAAGGAAAGGCATTCGTAATCCATCGGTTGTGTATTTATTTTTAAAAAAGGAGAGAAACAGCGGTGAGAACTGTGCCAGCACCTCTTAATTAGTGTGAGAAGATTTTGTTAAAAATTTCATGAACTTATTAGATAATTTTGTGTCTGAAGGAACTATTGGACAAGTAATCTCTCTGTGTTTATTTACAGGTAGCAGCATGGTAGAATAATCTGGAATGCGACATTGGATCAGGGTGTCTGATTAATAAATTGTTATTTAGCTTATTTTAAAAAGTGACTAATGGTACGTTTATGATATGTGCAGTATAATAAACCATTTAACCATAGGCCTTTTTCACAGAAGACATTTTGACATGTCACAATAGGAAAAGCACATCAAATGTAAATGGCTCAATTCCAGTTAGCAGCTTCAGTTTTAGGGTCCTGGTATTGTTCACATTGGTTCTCTGTCACAACTTACTGGGATTCTTGATTAGAACAGAGCCATTGTTAATGTTATTAGTAACACCTGTGCTTTTCCTGTTGTAAAAATTCAAAATATAAAAAGGAGGAAATAAACTCTATATAAATATTTCGATTGTTTAGAATAAATATAGAAACACGTCAGGATGAGAATAATTATCTGCATTAATTGACCAGAAAAAAGGAGAGCTCCACTCATACAAGCTCAAAATGGGAAATCCATACAAATGGGTGTCTCAGTATAGGACACGCTGGTTAACAATCAATCAATCAATCAATCAATAACTTAGTCAGAATGCTGAACAACACTCACAGTCTTCTGCAGGAAAACACACATTGCATAAACAAATATTCTCAGTCACAGTGTGCTTCATGGGGACTCAATTGGGGCATAGGCTAGAGTTAAGGTTTATGGGACTGTTAAATGACAACACGGCGTCATTTCTTTGTTCTAAGATGAAAATCTAAAAAATAGTGTAGTATTTCTGGTTAAGGTTAAGGTAGGACTTCAGGGAATACATTTGAGTCATTCAAATGTCCTCCTGAGTGACAATAACAAGTTTGTATGTGTGTGTGAGAGAAGCACAGAGAGATGAAAAGAGATGTGCGTCCATACTGATGAACACATGAGAGAGAGATGATTTAAATGCCTGTTTGAATACCCAGCCTAAGGACAAATAATCAAAAGCAGAAGAGATGTTTTTCATCCAGAATGATGTTTTTTTTTTTTTTTCCATGGCTGCTGTAAAGGAGATCCTTTTATAGAAATGTAAACTTAGTATATAGTATAAGAGAACATTTCATATGGTATCAAAAATGGATTTCATCTACACTCCAAGTCCAAGAATGCTTTACCTATACTTTGTGAAAACCTTTCAGTATTTTGGACAGGCAGAGAGATAACAAGAGGATGTGAGAAAGGAGAAAGTTTGTAAAAAAAAAAATAAAGATAAAAGTTTGATCTGTTATTCTTTTTTGTTCCTCCTGCATTCATTTCCCTCAGGAAGTCTTTGCCTCTTTGTTTGGAGCAGAAGTCCTTCATTGTTCTTGCTCACTTTTCTCAAGGACGGAAAACTGATGCTTTACAGTAAATAATAATTAGGACTTAATTTTCACAGTAGTGAAAGAAATGTGAGCACATTCAAACAGCCAAATCAACGTGCACGGAGGACAGCTTTCTATTTTTGCATGCTGCTCAGTGCTTATCCAGGATCTGCCCTCTCACCCCCATAAATTGTCTCCAAGCTTTCTCGCAATTTTCCTGCACAGACACAAGCAATAAATAAAATGATGGATGGCATGCCAACTGTAGCAGCTGTCGTCAGAGATGTATCAACTCTGTGTTAACCAGGCCAACTATGAGAGCAAAAGCTGCACATTTATTTGCTACATTGAAGATGGAGGCTGGGGTATTTGAATACATTCACCCCGCAGGGACAAGAAGTAATATTTTCACTCCTGTTTGTTTCCTTGTCAGCAACATCTCTCTATTTCCAAAGAGAGCTAAAGTAAAAACTAAATGGGCTAAGGTGTTTGGGATTGGTTTTAACCCATAATTATGAAAGTATTAGATAGTCATAACATTTATAGCTTTTGGTCAACATCCCAAAAAATGTTTTTTAAAGGATAAACAGGATAAAACTTAATAAACTTATAACCAAACTTATCTTAGTTTATCACCAACACTTGAGTCAATAGCATTATAAGAACTAACTAATGACACAAACCGTCTTTGGGGAAAATATATTTGACGTGCAATTAGATGTTTTAGCTTAGCCCATGTGTCCCATCCACTAACATGGAGGGGGGCGGTGTTGTATGACCTATACTGAAGCCTACAAGGGTCAACATGTTTTGGCTGTCATATTGTCCAGTCTATAATCAGAACCAATTGCTGCTCCACTGTACATGGAAATTTTAATGATACAAAGGAAACTCTGGGTAGAACAGAAAATTGGAGGATCGGGTATTCTTGAAGATCTCGGCTCTCTGACTGCCTTCCAGTTTTTACTCTCAAACTCTCAGTTCAAGGTAAAGTGATGAAGAAGTCAAATCTGTATGAATACCATTTTAAAAATATGAATTTCATGGATGTGCTCAAATAAATTTTGCACTGTGACTCCTCAACAGAGACTAACACACTCATATTAACTTTCTTTCAAACACACTCTTATACACACTGACAGAAGAGGAAAGTGTGAGTGTCAGTACTGTGACTGCCTCCAGTCAGAACTAGCAGGGCGTGGGAGCTAAATTTAAACTGTGAACTCCTTTTAATGTTGGCAGGTTTGAATGCCAGCAGCAGGAATGAACAGACTCCTCTATGTCAGCCAGGTCTCAGGTGTGTGAATCGTTAGATAGATAAATGCATGAGACAAATAAACAGAAAATAGGGAAAGACAGAGAGAGAAACTGAGCTCAAGACGTGGAAGTCAGGAAAAAAGATGGTACACAGAGTAAAGGAGCTAAGCGTAGAGGAAAGAAGGGGATTAAACCATGTTGTAACAAATACAAATCATAAGATTAAATATATGCAAGAGCGAGGTGCGTGGGCTAGCATCTGTGTCTTTGCAAGCGCATAATAGAAAGGGGGAAAGGGGAGAAGAGATGAGAGAGTTTGGAAGGAGGCAGCGAAAAAGGAAACGATGAAGCAGAGCGAGGCAGTGGACAAAGAGAAAAGGAGAGAGCTTTGGGTGAGATTTTCCCCTGACTGCTGCAGATTACTCCTGTCTCTCTGCTGCTGAATGATAAATATCCTCCTCACTCTGAGAAAGTCTTGCAGATCAATGGATGCTTGAGAGAGATCTCTTCATTAGCTCAATGGAGCGTGCACTCCGGTGCAGTCAGCAGGGGGATTTACTACAGTGTTACTGTAAATCAGAGGACCCACACGCACTATACTGCATCAGAGCGAGGTATGTGCATGTACACAGCGGAGTCTTTCTCCGCTCTGCAGTACAATGGCAGCTCTCATGGGAGGTGAAGTCAGAGGAGGAGAAGGGGTGGAGAAAAGAGGGAGGAAGTCATTTTTAGATGAGGAAGATTGATGAAAGTAGCAGAAGCTCATAAACTAATGAGATGAGGGGAAAAGAAACCAGTGGCCTCAACACACAACCAATCACCCACAAAGCAGTGCAGGGGTGTGCACAAAACAGACCCCCACACACAAACACAGATGGGCATTGTCACACAGAGAGCATGTCAGAAACTTAACCACGCTCCTTCAGAGATACTGCTGTAACACAATAGTTAGACATTCCTGTCAACAGCAACAATTCAGTCTCTGTGAAGCTGCTTTCACTGCTTATTTTTATCTCAACAATGAAGAGGAGGGGATAAAAGAAACAACAATAAATTTGCTCTAGGTGGTGTTTTTAGGTGTTGACATGTAATGACATAACCAAACCACTTGTTTTTTCTCAGTAAATTTCTTCGATCAGTGATGTCAATCTCCCCACACCTGCCACAAAACTGGGCGTGAAGTTTAAAGGAATAGAATGACATGTTGTATCTTTCAGTTCAGTTGATTCAGTTCTGCAAGAATGCACATTAGCGCTTTTCCCAAAATGTCAAACTATTAGTTTAAGACCTTGATAAAGCATAATCTTAAACTATGTCTGCGGACTGAAACCAAGTCACAATGCATATTAAATTACACAGACTTATAAAGCTGAATTCATTGCATTAGAAAGATAATTTGGTTGATAATGTGTAATTTGTTACAGGATTGTTTTGTGCAAGCTTGTTTGAAACACTACATAATAAGGCATCATTAAATACAGGCTCTACCTTAAAGGCATTAAAAATCACATTTTGATATGTGTATATATATGTGTGTGTGTGTATGTGTAAATCTTTTTCTAAATTTAAGTACAGAAGAGAAAACCACTCCTTACACTTAAATCTACAGGTCTTTGTGCGTGCCTCTAACAACTAAACCCACAACAATATCTATGTTAGCTTATTTCCATTTCCAGTGGTCTTAGTGGGCAGAGGAGTAGGTACAATTTCATGCAGAACAGATGTCACATATCTCACTGCACACCCTGATTTGCATAAGTACAACACTGCTGTGCCACTCTGTGCACCTTGTTGCAAGTAGGTTCATTTGAATGACTAAACTTAAGAAGAGTTTCATCTGAATTTTGCCTGCAGAAAATTGGCAGTCTGCCTGCACTTGCACCTCAGCTTTGTGCTGAAATGTTGTTAATGTAAATAATATTAAAGGTACTGGTAGCCATCTTTCCACAGCTTCTGTTTTCTTACAGGCATATGAGGACTAAGTTGCATTGTAGGTACCGACATATTTGAGTCAGTTTTCCATGATTTTCCTTCTCTTTCCTACCATTTCTCACTCTTGTCTCTACCTTACCCCTCTTGCAGGCTACCAGGGTGCTACATGTGAGCAGAAGGTGGACCCGTGTGCCTCCAGCCCCTGTCACAATAATGGGACATGCTATGCCCAGGGCCCTGGACCCCTGGGGTTTGGCTGTAGCTGCACAGCAGGCTTCACAGGCCCTACATGTGCCCAGCTGGTGGACTTCTGTGCCCTAAACCCCTGCGCCCATGGGGTCTGCCGCAGCGTGGGAAACAGCTACAGATGTCTGTGCGTCCCAGGTGAGCTGCAGTGTCAGCCCTCTCAGTGACTGATGCTTTTAATAGGCTTTTAGCTTTCTTAGGGTGCTGCTGATGTCATGGTGCTGTTGTCACCAAGAACCAGATTTAGCCAAAAGCAGGTAGAAGGGGGACAGCTCACTTCGTTTTAAGTTATTTGAATAGAATCAGAACTTATTGTCAAGATACAGCTAGTGTATTTTGTTCCAGGCTAGAAATGAGAGGCTGTTAAAACCTTTCCCAAAGCTTCCTGCCACCGCTGATCCATCCTGACACTCCTTTCCACAAATGTCATACAAAATACTATAACATACTACAACACATATAACATATAAGAACATATTATAGAAAACCGTCAAAGGAAATCTGTGATGCAAGTTAAAATTCTATCAAGGAGAAAAAACATCTGCTCAGACTCAATATTTGGTACTCAATATTAAAAGATCAGGAGCTAAAAAATTAGCCCTTGATATAAAGTCACAGGAGGTCTTGCTTTGGGGCCACGTGAGCCCTCAGACCCTCTGGACCTGTGCCCAATATGCCCATTCAAAAATCCATCCATGGCTAAGATACCTTCTGAATTTTATTTTGAATCTATCACCGCTCTAAGTCTGCAACCAGCATAAAAGCTTAGTGAAAAAGTAGGTGACTTTTAGCCCTGGCTCCGACTCAAAGTAGCAGTAAATATCGTGTGGCTGAATGATGAGTTATTTTTAGACGGGATGACCTGGCGCTGGCACTGATGCCCCTGTGATGAACTCAATTGAGTGGAATGATGACTTATCATTATTCATTGTCTTGCAATTACCTTGCTGGGATGGTGAGATAGATGACTTTCTCAGTTGCCCATAAACATAATTTGACATTTTGCCCCTTCTGCTCTCTGTTTATACCATCTGTCAGTCAAATGTGTATGAGACAGCCATGATCTTAATCTCTTATTTGATGCTCCCATTCATTCTCCTCTACCAGCAGCCTCTACAGTTACTTCTCTACAGCACGCA
Organism: Micropterus dolomieu; assembly: GCF_021292245.1. Taxonomy (NCBI): domain Eukaryota; kingdom Metazoa; phylum Chordata; class Actinopteri; order Centrarchiformes; family Centrarchidae; genus Micropterus; species Micropterus dolomieu. Next base: position 18,040,411 of record NC_060166.1, on the reverse strand, counting down.
GTCATAGCTTTAACCAGCTTTAACATCTGGTTATATATACATATACATATATCTTGGAAGTTTCGCCTCTGATGAATTGCTTATTGGTTTGGATTTGGAATAATGTATGAGTTTTGAAGTTGAGTTTTTTTCAAACCTCAGAAAACTCTTTCCTAAATATTTGAACTGTAGGAGTTATTGCTTGAGTTGATAATCCCTCCATAAGTCATGTTCTTCGTGTTTGTTCAAATCCTTTCACTCTTGCTGTATCCTGGCTTGCAGAGCAAGCCTCCATTGCTTTCCAATTATTCAGTTATCTTCCATTTTCTTCTCTGCTGTCTTATTATTTTTTTCTTATTTTACATTTCTTTAATTTTTTCAGTCTGCTTGTCCCTTTGTCCTCCCTCGTCTTTATCTTCCTGCCGTTTACCTCACCTAATTTTCCTGTCATCCTCTGTTGTCTGGTTGCCATGGTGAAGCAGCTGCCTTACAAGTGTGTGTAAGTGTGTGTGTGTATAGCTCCCAATCCATTGTCTGTGTCTGTGACTATTCTGGTTGAGCAGATGCTGCCATCCAATAAAATGTCTCCACTCAGATGGCCCTGTCTAATGGGATTGGTGAAATTGGTGATTTGCAATTAGAATCATTATTACATTACACATTACAGTGATATCTCTCACTCTCTCTCTCTCTCTCTCACACACACACACACACACACACACACACACACACACACACACACACACACACACACACACACACACACACACGCACAATGTTTTGGACCAAAATTGACCTTCTCTCCACCTCATCAGTATGCCAACTGGTGTCTAAGGTATGAGCGTGTGTGTGAACGTTTGTATTTATGTGTGTCTGTGTGAATGCATGAATATAGTAGTTTGTGTGCTGGCCTGCCGTGTATGAGTGTGTGAATGCCTGCTGGCTGTTTGAAAGAAGGCTGCTGGGGAGCTGATATGTAGAAGGATCCCTCCTCCAGTTTCCTGTAATCCAGCTCACATGAGAGGCTGCCAGCCCACCAGCCAGCCCAGCGTCTTGGAAAGGCAATTGACATTTCACTGGCATTTCACAAAGAGGACCCTAGAGCCTCTGACCAGGCTCCTCATTAAGTCTTCCTCTCTCCTTCCCCAAACACACGGGGAGGTTTTTTTTGTGAAATTTTGTCATCACAAGGAACCAACTGAGAATTTTAAATTTGGAGCAGAGCTAATAAAACCAGACTAGTCATGTAAGGTGTGAAGGGACATTGGTCCTCTGGTGATTTTGGTTCTCAGTTGTAGATGGTAGAACATCTCTGTGAAGTGTAGTGGTTCTCCTGGGAGTGTGAGCAAGTGTGTGAAGGTACATCAAACGTTAGATGAGTGCATATACATACATTACAAGATTTAAATACACAGTGAGGCCAATTTTATTGGGGGATTATTAATACACATCTAGACAAACATACACAGACTTACAAAACATATTCTGACATTCACTCTATCCTCCAGTCTTTAACTGTGTTTCTAAAGTTGTGTATCTACATAAATATCCCACAGACTGCAGCCATAGTCTCTTTTACCTGCATGCACATTGCACTTTGTATTCTTCTTTTTAGCTTTTAAATATTAGTGGAGAAACAGAAGAGTAATTGATTGTCTATTACTCATGGACTGACCAGATGTTGCAGGCTCATTCTGCTTCAGTACACAGCTGCCATCCAATGGAAAACACAATACACTGCACGTCATTTGACCTTATGCCCCATCCTATTGAAACTCAGTGGTAGAACACTGGGCTTTTTCATACACTTTTTTCGACAATTAATAATTGTTTAATTGATTGATATCTGTAGCTGACTGGTGTTGTATTTGTGTCTAGGCAGATCTAAAGGCACCAATTAAATTACTACCTGATTTGCAATTAGCTTTGACCTGCCAGCTAGGATGTTTGGAGGTGAAATCCAGATCAGGTGGTGGCCGAAGTGCTTATATAAGCTGCTGTTCAGTTCTAATCACCTGCAGTATTCATGATGCTTGCCAATAGCATTCATACACACACATGCACACTTTCCATCTGTTTGCAGATATAAATACACATGCACAGAGAAGGAAAACGTTAAATTAAATTTAAATTGTCATGAATGTGGTTGTTCTATTGACATGCAAGCCCCATAGCAGCACAAGCTGGTACAACACATGCAGATTTGAGAATTACGGTGAAGATCTACGTGAGTATAGTGTATAGTATAGTAGTAGCATTAAATTTACTCACTAAGAAATGAAGTGCTGACTTTCTGTCATGACAAACCTGCTGTATGTTTTTGTAACTGAATGGAAACTAGACAGTCTTTATAGAGTAGATAAGGTTGGTTAGTATGCTCCCTTGAATCTGCCTCATTTATAATTCTTATTGCTCGTATTTGTAGTACATACAATGGATTTATATCAGTTGTATAAGTGTTTCACTTTTCACAAATCAAATGTGTGAAAATATTTTATACTTTCACATTAAGCAGTTTTTGCAAATCTACATATTATTAAGTATATATATATTATTCCTTGTTATTTATATGTGTGAAGGAACATGCTTTTTCCCTCTCAATAACTCAGCAAACAGTGTTAATAACACAACAGTATGAAAATCCTCTATTTGTTCCTAAAATACGTGTTTTATTAATTATTAATTTTCAACTATTGAGCTTAAATAAAGACTTAAACTTATAAAACATGTGTGTCATGTTTGGCCTATTACAGCCTGAGTGTGTGTGTGTGGGTGTTTTGTTGTTTGTGTGTTTCTGTCTCATTCCTGGTCCTGCTTCTCCTCTTGCTTATTGTATTTGCCGCAGTGTTTTGGAGTGACAGACTTCTTCAGTCGCCTCCACACAGGCGACCTTGCCTCCATCTCCTGCTCAAGGGCCTTTTTTTCAGCTTTCTGCCTTTTTTACCAAGTTTTTTACAAGTCATTGGAGACTCTCTCCATAAACTGAAGCCTGACTTCCTCCTGTTCTGTGTTGTGGATGTCAGCCGTTTTTAGCCGCATCACGACTTTTCAACTCTTTCGAGTCCCTTATGAGCTCCTTTTTGTTTTTGTCAGTGTTAGTTGACTCATCCAGGGGCTCAGCTGGAAACGATCTGGAGGACAGACTCAATTTTTTGATGTCTTCTTTGAACCCCTCCACCTCCTTCTCATGCTTGAGTCTCAAGCTTTGCTCCTCCTGCAGTTTTTTTCCCATTTTCCCGGTGCCTGCTCCTCTCTATGGCTCTGTTGTGCTCTGCCATCATCCTCATTTCTTTTTTGCTGCTTGAGATTGTATAGTTGGTTACCTGCAGATGCTTTTTTAAGAGCACTACAGTAGTGTTATCCTGTACTGCCCCTTCATCATCATCTCGGTGCATCAGCAATGTAGCAAAATTACATGCTTGATTCTTATATCTTTATATACTGTACCCATTTGTGTGTCCCATTAAGGTTACCATGGCTTGTACTGTGAAGAGGAATACAACGAGTGTCTGTCCGCCCCCTGCCAGAACTATGCCACCTGTAGGGATCTCATCAATGCCTATGAGTGTGTCTGCACACCACAGTTTGAAGGTATGTATGTGTAAACGTGTATATGAGTGAGTCTGCGATTATTTTTAGATGCAGGCACACATTTGTAAAGTAGTTTTAATGCTCCATAGACTATCGTGTGTGTGTGTGTGTGTGTGTGTGTGTGTGCAGGCAGACACTGTGAAATCTACAAGGATCCATGTCTGAAGATGCGCTGCCAGAATGGAGGCCACTGTGAGAGCACAGGAGTCAACGTTTCCTGTGCCTGCCCACCTGGATACCTGGGTGAGCGCTGTTATCATGATCGGCCTGAATAGCAGTAGACTAGCTCCCTATTGGTATGATTCACATGACATGGTTATATGGCTAAAGGGTATGGTAAATGTTGCTTTTAACAGGCTGCACAACCACACACATTCAAGCTTAATAAAGAATAAAATTAAAGGGGTGCCTGTTAGCTGTCTTGGTATAGCCTGTCTCTGTTCAGCTGTTCCTATCAAATAAATGCAAAAGCCCAAAATTTATGGGTCTGGGTTTAAAAATAACTGCATTAGGAGTTAGAAAGCTGGGACCTGTAAGCCTCAGTTTCTGCTCTAGGCTTTGTTGCTCGAGTTATTATTGAACACAACCTTACCTGTCCACTCAGGGGATAAGTGTGAGGTCGACGTCAACGAGTGCGAGAGCAACCCTTGTCACCATGGAGGCACCTGCATTGACCAATCAAATGGCTTCACCTGTCACTGTCCACCTGGGTGGGTGGGTCCCAGCTGTGAGATCCGTGAGTCAGCCTACCAAAAAACTTCTGTTCAGCTATTAATCTAACGTTTGACCTGTGGAAAGCTATATATGTGTGTGTGTGTGTGTGTGTGTGTTTGTGTGTGTGTGTGTGTGTGCGCGCGCGTGCGTCAGACCTGCAGTGGAAGCCAGCACACACTGAGGACACCCTGACCAACATGCCCCGCCACTCCCTCTATATCATTATCGGAGCACTGTGTGTGGCCTTCGTCCTCATGCTCATCATCCTCATTGTGGGCATCTGCCGCATCAGCCGCATCGAGTACCAGGGCTCGTCACGCCACGCCTACCAGGAGTTCTACAACTGCCGCAGCATCGACAGCGAGTTCAGCAACGCCATCGCCTCCATCCGCCACGCCAGGTCAGTGACAGGATTTACATGTGTTGATTGACTTACAAAGGAGTGTTACAGAAATGTTGTGGTAGGTTAATTTGTCTTATTCCTCAGATATCACAGTTTTGTATTTTCTGTCACTAAACAGCTTTATCTAAGTAGTCAGCACTTTTGCTGTATTTAATGAAGCTGCTTGGGAATTAGTTTAGCGTTTTAAAAGGGAACTCCCCCATTATAACAGATAGTCGGTTTACCAGTTGACAAAACAATTTCAACTCAAGGTCCACATACTCCTAACTCTTTTTACTTACTTGTCACTAATTGCACATATCACCTATTCATTAGTTACTAGTAACTTCATTAGTTACTAGTAACTAATGAATATTTTCTAGTATCTATAATTTAGATACTAGTGCTTATTTTTTAGTTACTATTAACTATTCCATTCTTACCGGTCAACAAGCCATTTTACTAGTAATTAATGAATGACTAGTAACCAAGGAAAATTTACTGGTAAGAATTAAAATATTACCAGTATCTTTTGGAACAGTTACTAGTAACTAAAAAATAGTTACTAGTAACTAATGGATAAGTTACTAGTAATTAAAAAATTGTAATTTTGTAAATGAATTGTAATTAACTTTGTTAGTAACTAAAGATTAAGTACTAGTATCTAATCAGTTGTTACTAGTAAAACGGAAATAGTTACTAGTAACTAATAAAAAAGTACTTTTAAATAGCGACTAGTAAGTTTCAAGGAATAAATGTTACAACAAGGATGGGTTCCACTGCTAAACTGTTACTGACAATTTGACATTGATGCACTTGTTGGTGTTTACTCTTTCTTATTAGATTTGGCAAGAAGTCCAGGCCTGCCATGTACGATGCCACTCCAATCGCCTATGAAGATTACAGTCCCGATGACAAGCCTTTGGTTACACTCATCAAGACAAAGGATTTGTAAAACACAACCATCCCAGCACGTCACAAGCTGTACACATACAACCACACATGTACACACAGAAAGTCAGTATGAATCTTAATGTATTTCTTAAGAAAGAGAAATAACAGCAAAATAAAATTGAATGTATAGTGGAGAAAAAAAATCCAAAACATACTCTGTTGGTTAAAAAGAACAAATCTGGAATTTGATACATCTATTTTCCTGTCAAAGTCCACAATAATGCTTTATTGTAGCATAACAGCATACTTTGCATTACTTATAAGTTATTGATAATGGGCGACACTACTAGTAACCTCTGCTGTACAAGAGTGATGACTTTAGTCTGCACCAGACTGTCTGTCAGTGGGGCCAGCAACCCAGGAGCCTAAATTTCTAAGTGTAAACTCAGCAAATGGTGCAGTCCTCACAGGTGTTGTAGAAATAGGTGCACTCCTCTTGGTGCATACGCTGTATCTTTTTCTATATCTAAAAATAAAATCTGCAGTAGGTTGCCTTACTTTGTGCATGGTTAGATTTGATGTTCTCTCTGCATTATTTCAAATTCCTTTGTACTTGGTTGTTGGTTGTTTTTTTAATTGAAGTTTGCATTGCATTGTCAAGATTGTGCCAAATATTTTCTTTGGGTAATTTGTGGTTAACAGATCAAATACACACATGTATAAAATACTAGTCACAGGATTTTTCTTTTTAAAATACATATTGTCCTGTTCTTTACATGCAAGTTTCTCAGTGGTGTATGAATAGTAAAGAAAGTGGGTTTACTGGAGTACTGTGACCCTACCATCCTACTGTATGTATTTCAGTGATATTTAGGATAATAGGTAGGTATATTTCTCAATGCACAGAAAAATAGTTGGTTTTACTCAGTGTACCTGTTTATGCCAGTGTACAAATTCACCTCTAGTGTTGCCTGTGTTGAATAGCTTCTGGATGAGAGTTGCTGGAGTGGCCTCTTGCTGGCTTTATAGGGTAGAGAAGAGGGAGGAGGAGGAAGAGGAAACTGAGAAGGATGATATTTACTCCAGAATATATGTGCTTCTGTGTCCTGCCAATGGAAAACCCCCTGTGTGTGCAGCTGTGTTGTTCCTCTCAAGGTCAAGCAATGTTTTACCAATAGGCTCAGCTAATCCTTCAGATTTTTTCTCTAATTTTAAACACACCTATTACGTATATGTTGAATGATGTAAACAATAAAGATTCAAGTGAACATAATCTACAGTACACACCTGGTGTCTCGTGTGAATTCCTGTTATACAAATGCAGGGAATCGTACAAAACATTTGCCACGCACAAAGATTTAAATCCAGTACGGTCTGATAAAAGAATAAGTTAACAAGAATAGAAATCTGACTGGACATTTGGTGACAATGTTTGCTACTTGACGTGCTTCAATATCTGTTGTCATGGACACATTTCAGTAGGTATAAAAAGAATATTTAGGTTTGATACCGAGTTCCAATCAAAATCGTCAAAACAGTACTACACCAATTTAAATAAATAAGTGAGACAACATCAGCCAAATTTAAATCACTATTTATTTGAGTGTGTCTTGCATTTTAGTATGATGGGGAAATGTGTACAGCAGGTGAATTTAACCAAATGAGTAGTTGGTTACCTTAAAGGATAATTCCATTTTTTTTCCAATCTGCCATATTTCAGATGCAGTTAGCCATATTGGCCGTTTCAGGCGGCTACTTCCTGTGTTTACTTTCAGTCAAACTCAGAGACAAGCTTTATAATGGTTCATGTAAAAATGCTGTTTATTTGGAAAGCTGTAGGAGGCTCCCGCAGTTTGCCCTGATACATGCTAGTCCTCGTTTTCCCAAATCTCTACAATGGAGGTGGCGAGAGCAAAGTTAGCATGACCCATAAAGCCTCACCTGGCACATTTATGGGAAAAAACAGCATGCTTGAAATACATTGGAGTTTTCCCTTAACTCAGCCATGATTAGATGACACAATGACATGCTGCAATATGTTTTGGGCTGAAATGATTAAATTGTTTTGAGAACATGGATCCTGTATTATTTTTTTGTTGTTGTTTTTAAAGGTGTAAAAAAAACTAGAAAAAGAAAAAGCTAATTCTGCACAGCGTCTGTTTTTCTACACTTACAAGGTCATACCCACCAGACTGAACTGTCGTGGCGTGGGAAAGACCTTTTATGGAGTGTTAGTATTGTGAACACCCTCAGTGACCTCAGGCTTTATCCAGATGTTCCCCATGTAAACATCTCTAAATACAGACAACGACTCCGGAGTCATGTTGCTCAACACACCTACATATATTATGTGTGTACACAAACACGCACATACACACACATTGCAGCACCAGATGTCATTGATGCCTCTCAGCTTTGCTTATGGTCTTCTTTTGAGGCCTTGTTTTTGACCTTTGTCCTCTGTGTGCCATGGAGGGTCTGTTTGGGCTTGACACAGGTCCCAAAACACATTGTCTATTTCAGAGATTCTCCGTCTCATTCAAGGCCTCCACTGTGATAAACTGAGATTCTCTCACTGGGCTAGAAACATTTGTGTGGTTTCATTACAAAACTATCACTTTTAAGAAAAAAAACAGTAGAATATGTACAACATTTTGGCAGCAGTAAAATTAATTTAACATTTTCCACAAAATAATAGATTATGCTTCTGTGGATTCCCAGACCTCACTTTCAGAATGACAAGGTTATACCAAACCAATCTCAGCTCAGGACGGTCAGGCGGACTCAGTGTTTTTGTAACAACTTGTTTTTGAGAAGCTTAAAAAGATCAAAATGTGTGGGCATGACTGCGGCATTTCACCATAGACTTTGTCCTTAGCTGCCTTTGTGAAACTTGGGAATTATGAGAATAGAAGATTTAAACTAACCACATTTTTATTGCCACCAGCCACTGAAATAATGCCATGCCATTTATGTTAGGCTTTTATATGATCATTTCCATTTTAACTGCATTCCTGCACTGGCTGGCTTTGGACTCTGGTCTGGATGACTACTGAGGCCTTAAAATCCTCTTAATGATGGTGCTAAATATCATTACAGGTACCTTTTTTGTCCAGCTAAAGAAATCATTCATTTTTTTAAAGTTAAATTATTTACCAGAAATTGTCAGTTGGAGATTATTATCTACTCAGTTGCTAATACTGCAATACAGCTAATTTTCTGTCACAGTAGCCGGAGTTGTGTCACTAGAAAATGCTGTCTTTTGCTTAAAGTGACTAATAGGATACAAAATACGTTTCACTTTAAGCAGCATTCATTGAGTTTTTGGCCACTTTGCGGGAGGGACAAGCTGCAAATACAACACTGAAATCACCTTATAAAGTTGTTATGCTGAATGTGTTACTAAACATTTATTTTAACATCCAGCAAGCATTAGGAAACTTCTTTCTGTCCAATATAATTCTGCAAGTCCAAAATTTACTCTCCCTTTAAGTCGGGTCTAGTCATCAAAACTGAATGAAGGAAATATGTGGCTCTTTAGCAGGTAAATGCTACACTATGTCACTAGCTAGTCACAAACCGACTGTGTCGTTACTGGTGCAAGGCAGGTAACGTTAGCTGATGAAAACTGTGTTAATGATAGCAGTCAAGGTGAACCAAAACAGTAAATTATGGGCCATAAAACCAGAACAATTAGCCAAAATACGCTAAACCCCTCTGTAGCAAAGGGAGCTGCAGAGCCAGGTGGCAATTTTCTGTGGCTTCACGAGTGACTCTTTCACATCCTACTAGTCATTAGCCAATTGTTAATATAAGAATATTGATTAGTGTAGCTTTACAATGTGTTATTGTTGATTTAAGAAACTTATAACATGAGAAATCTTGAAAATTGAAAATGTGATTGTATGTGGGACAAAACAGCATGCATAATCTTATATTCACAGGAATCCTATAAATATGTCTGTCAAACTTCTAAAATGTAACGTTTATGTCTTGAAGCCTAAATAATAACAATATGGTCAGGGTTAACCCGTAATGGAAATGCTGAAACGTTTTGAAATAAAACAATAAAAAAATTTCCCACAGTATCTAAACAGTGAGCTATTGGCATAGCTGCAGACGTCTATATCAACTCTCTGATGGAAGCCTCGATTTCCTAAGCTCCTGAACGCAGCACCAACAGCCGACCAGACGCAGAGAGCAGGTACCTCCACCTGCTGGCAAGTCTGATAACTACAGCCAGGCGGAGCAACACATCCTTCATTACCGACCAGTCCAGAGATTGAAGGAGGACAGAGAGGCAAGCCGTGAAAGCGAACAGATGTGAACCGGGACTACTGAAAGAGAACAAGCTGTAGTACAGACGGAGAACCTTTGATTCTGCTAATATGTGGCAACCCGCGTCGGAGCGATTGCAGGTAAGGTTTGTGAAACGCGTGTTTGTGGACAGGGCAGCGGTAAATGAACGGTTCAGCCGCGTTTACAGTTGAAACCCGCCGTGCTGTGCGGGGCTCCAGCCTGGAGAGAGAGACTTGCTACGGTTTTTGAGCAGAGCTACAGATGTTTTGCGAGCACCGTCTTGCACTTGGATGTTGTTAGTCGTCTTTGAAAGGCTAGGCAACCCGTTATAGGTATTCAGTCAATCATTTGTTTCTGCTATTCTCTCTGTCTCTATATGATTCCCCATTGGTGAGACGTTTAAACAACCCACCTACTCACTCAACGCAAGCCGGCGGTGGTAGGCTACAGTGCAACAATTTGCTCCTCTGCTGCATTCCTGTGCTAATCTACCGCTGGAGATTTCCTTAAAATATCAGTCACAAACATGTTCCAGCAGTGTATACAAGGTTATTTTGGCCCAGAGGCCTGTTTTATCCAACACTACCTTCACTAACCTAATTGCTGCAAGTGCACGGCCTTCTCCTGTGAGTGTTAGGTACATCATGATGCCTTATATCGGTTTTCGTAAAATCGCAAAAAAGAAGCAGGCTGTGGCCTGTGACGTGGAAAAAACACCGTTAATGAGACGTAGTTTGATATCCAGGGGTAAGCCGTGCACCGAGCCTGGCTTCACGTCTCCTGCAGACGTAATGCTCTCCAGATGTCGGCCTGCGGACTGCCTGCCAAGTTAACTTGCACAATCCCCTCTTCTGCACAGGCGTCAAGAAGATAGAATCGCGAATTATTAAACCCGAGAGTTACGGTGTTCACATGTGGAGTTGTTGGGGCCGCTGTAGATGATCCCATAAACTCACATCTGCATGATTGATCCCCCTCCAAGTTATTGATTACTGTAAACGTCCAAGCTGTAGCTGGTGATGCCCACGTTGTGCGTACGTTCCAGAACCATCACCTGGTGGATGAGGTTCTGTACCTGTACTTTATAAATGAGCTGTTATTGACTACGGTTATTTGAACACGACTTAAAGTTACAGTGCTTTTGGCCACCGGGGCTTCAGCGTCATGCTCAGCAAGTGTCACAAAGCCACCAATATATCTCACATTTTCCGTGGCCACGCTAGAGGGAAAAATAGCCACATGAACAGTCATGTGGTGCAAGGTTGAAATAATTTGAGCTTAGTCCATCATAGCAGCTGGTACTTCTTCTTTCTTTAAGTTCATATATTCATTCACAGGCCAGTGGACCCATAACTGTGTGCTGAACAGTAATAGTCAGACTTGCTTCAGACTGAATGTCCCTAATAATTCACTAGTTTTTACATTTAAACTGCTATTTGTACTGCCATCTGCAGCCCACCACAACTTCCACACTGCTCAGTACATAGCAATAGAAATGTCATGTTAGCAACTGTCAACTTACCCAAACCTTAACATCGCACTTCATACTGTACTGATTTCTTCTTTCTGCTATCATGCATCCTCTCAGAGAGACTTCAGGGAAACATCTGGATTCAGATTCTGAAAATTTTGCACATATGCAAAACAGTAGGCAAGGCTATTCTTTTACACTTTAAGATCAGTTTACATCGTATGTGTGACTCAGCCTGTGAGAACAGTTGGATGGTCTCTGGAGGGAGCTTTCAAAAATCTGAGAGAAATAAGGTAACACCGGGGTTCTCTCAGCTTGCCCTTCGAGACCATCCTAGAGGATGCCTGCTGTATAAACTGGGGTTATGGAGTTTGAAAGATATGGACATAAATGTCATGTAGGAGTTATGGTGATTTTGGCTAATAGCGTTCAAGTCAGTACCAAGTTGTAATTATGACTCAGAAACTCAGACATTTCTGAAAATTCTGATATATCCAACTCAGTGCCTCTTAATATGAAAGTTGTGAGGTGTGACGTGAACAAGTCGTAAACATCGGAAGCTTTCCCATCTCTTCCACTTACATGATATGACGTGAATGCAGCATAACCAGGCAAGCAGGACTGAATGACAGACGCTACCGAGGTAAGTTGTGGGAAATGTAGGATCCAGTCGTAGAGAAGTGCAATACTTGCCGGAGGAAAGAGGTAGGTTTGTGTGTTTAAGGAAATCACAACTCTTACCAACACTTGACCCACACCAGCTTACCTCCTGGAGACTGGCTGTGGCCCATAGTTGATAGAGTTTGGCGTGTTTCTGCTGTCCACTTCAAAACTATGAAACACTGAATGGAAATGTTTAACTTGATTGATGGCTTTGGAGGAGAATTTGGATCAGGCCGAGGTTTGTTCTATTCTTGGGGTAAACAGCAGAAACCCGTATAAATTGCCCATGGTCCACATGGACTGCCAGGATCTTTTGCATCGTTAAATAAAAGTTGTTCAAAATAAAAGTGTAAAAATGAAAAACCCTTACAGTGAAAAGTGGGTATATAACGATAGCAATACCTGCCCATTGCCTGCTTTGTAACCGTGGTGGCCATCCTTTGGACTGGTGGCCATTACCTCTTTTGAGTCAGGAACGGTGGGGTTTTCTAGAGCTGAAGGCGTCTGCTAGCTGATCTAGACTGTACTAATGTTTATTGTCTTCCGTTTTGTTGTTTTTCATTCACCATGGCGTCCGACCATATTATTCTCACTTGTGCTGTCCTCTGTTGCCATAGCAACACCTGATGTCTTGCTGCATTTTTGTCTCATGCTCGAACGGGAAGAGGAAGGGGAAAAGAGAAGGCCTAGATGGAGGTGTTGTGGGTTGAGCAGATACAGGTCGCATCACCAATGGCAAGCTGCTTTTATATTGACAGTCGGAAGTGTTTTGGAACCAAAGTGTGTGCTGCGTGTTGGTGCTGCCTCGTGCCTCTCTGTTTTTCACTCCCTTTGTCCGTCTTTCTCCCCATCCCTCATACCTCTCGCTTCTGACCACATGCCTCAATCATTTTCAGGGGCCCTTCCTCCCCAGGCAGAGGCTATGTTAGTTTAACGACAGATTGCACAATATGCAGCGGTCTGGGCACGGATGCACATATACACTCAAATGCAAGTTGGCAGGCAGGTTAAGCACGCATGCACACACAACAACATGCTTCCTTTTTCACTATCCCTAGGGCTACCAAACATGTTGTTTTTTTCCCCTCTGTCAGCAGCGCTTACTTTAGCCATGGCTTTCACTTTTGACGCTTCAGTGTGTGTGACACTGACAAACAGGGCTGAGCACATAAAAAGATGCGGACCTGTGCAAAAATAGCTGACTGAGGTCAAACACGGTGAGAAGCAGTCTGTGCATCGTTACTTTTTTTGTTTCTAGGTCTGTCCTATAGTCTGTCTGTCTGTCTGAGGTTGCTTTGTGGCCACAGCTAGTTGTTGAGAGTGTGGCCTTGGTGGTAAAAGGAATCCAGAAGCAGACTGGCAAAAAATTCCCATGGTTCCTTCAACGTGTTATTTTTTTTCAACCAGCACACATTTGTATCTTGTGAACAAATGGCTTTTGGCTCACTGGTTTGGCTTTTAATATTTGATGAGTGGGCATAATCTCCTGTTTGCGGAAGTTATTATTTTTCAAGAATTCGCATTTTATCCTTCCAATTTGTCAAAATGAAACGGTCTCAGCTGTGTTACTTTATTCTCAAGGTTTTACTTGTATTTTGTACAGAAAGTTACCATAGATCGCACTTCCTGGCCTTACTTTTCTTTTCCTGTTTTTGTTTTTAACCCGGTTCAGATCTCCATATATCTCTACATGTCTACGCAGAGAGGTGTGTTATGGGTAAACGAAAGTTGCAAAAGCTCGCTCACGTCTCCCAAATTTCAGCAATGTGTCATTTGGACCTTAGCGTTAAGCAAACTGGTTGATTTAATCCCATTAGGCTGTGGGTCCATGGCTAATAGGAGAAAAACACGAGCATCATACTTAAAATCTCTGCACATATTTTAGCTTATTTTCCTATTTTTTTGTTTACTATTAACGATTGGTCAAGCAACAGAAAATTAATTGGTAACTATTTTGATAATAGTTTGATTATTTTTACTGAGAGATTTTTACGAGCAGCAGTACTTTAAGCTCTATTCACTGACACGCTGGAAGCCATTTGAAGGATCTAGCTTCCCGAATCTGAGAACTTGATGCTTTTCTTAGTTATTAAAATTAAATTTTTTTTGAGTTTTGTACTGTTGGTCAGATAAAACAAGTAACTGGAAAATTCCACCTTAGTCACTGATGAATTATAATATGTTTTTTTTCTCAATTGTAAGAGATGAAAAGTAGGCTCATTTTCCTAATGATTACTGCATATTTTGGACATACTGTACACTGTTTTCTACCTGATAGTAGATAAATAATGGAACACATTTGACCATGTTCTTGGCCAGTGGGCCTTATGTTCTTTCCTCAACAGGTCTTTTTCATGTTCCCTGGTTCTGTGCAGACTATTTAAGATGTTCCGGTGGGTTCATTGTTTACGTCAAAGAGTTGTTGATGTTTTTACTGCCAGCCAGGGATTGCCACCCCCAGGCTCTGAGGTTTGGGTATTTTAATACCCACTTCCTCCTGCAGAAGAAACCCACCAGTCACAGCATCAAATCATAGGACTTCTCCCTCCTACACGCCCTGTTGCCCCAATCAGGGTTGAGAAAAACAGGTTTTCCTCTGGGTAGGGACCTCCCACAGTCCGCTCTGTGTTGCGCCTGTTCAGGCATATTTCCTCTTGTAAACTGTCCCAGGACAAGAGGGGGAGGCTGTAAACACATACAGGGACAGTTCAGAAAGTTACACTGCCTGATCCTTACCATGCAAGGAACTGGAGGGGTTTAGGAAGTAACTGCCACCACATGCTGGACCAACCTCCTCCTCCTGCTCTACCTGTGGATCACAGTGCATCCCTTCAGTAAGGTTACAGAGGGAAGGATGGGTTTGTAAATGGCATCTGGGGTATAAAGAAGGGCCGAATAGAGCTGCTTTGTAGCCCAAAATGACACATAGTTTGTTAAGCTTCAAAGTAAAGGCATTGTTTGTTGGTTAAACTGGCCCTGTTTTGAGGTGCAAATTGGTTTTGTTCATTCAAAACAGTTAATTTTATGTGTAACTTCAGCGTATGCACTGTTTACTCACTGGAAAATGGCACATCAAAAGAAATTAATGATTCTACGCTCATCCATTACAAAAATCTTTTTTCCAAAGTATTTGGTGATGTTCGTTTCATGTTCGTTTCATTTTTGTAAGCTAAATATTTTGCACCTGCTTTAAAGTAGGGGTGGAGGAAAAAATCGATACAGCATAGTATCGTGATATTTGCCATGGCAATACTGTATCAATACACGGACGCCAAGTATCGATATTTTATTATATAAATTGCAGATGGGAGTTTTAACTTTTTGGTACTAGAATAATAAAATCTATTGCTCTTTTAGTCCACAAGAAAACTTAACAGGACCATATAGAGGACTGAAAAAGTGATATGAACAAACAGAGAAATGTATCTTTTTAGATAAACAGATGTTGACAAAGTTTGACTTTAGGGACCTAATTGGAAGTTGGAAAAAGGTAATAAATTGCAATATAGCTCTATATATTTAAAATCGCAACATAAATATCGTGATAATATCGTATCATGGGGCCTCTGGTGATTCCCACCCCTACTTTAAAGCTCCCCTGTGGTGTTTTTGGCCACTAGTAGCGCAATTGCACAATGTGCTTGTGAGTGTGTCCCTAGTTGGTTAGTGTCTCGTGCACACGCTGAAGGACACGTGAGCACATGGATGACAGGATATACATTCCTGCCCACGTTACCTATTATTCACTTATCAACAGGTTGCCATGAAACGTTGCAATGCAACAGCAAAAGGCAGGGAAGAAGAAGACTGCTCGCAAGAAAACATGGATCTGAACAATGCAGGTTTCAATTAAAATATTGGCTTTGCAAATGTTTTCTTGTTAGGCCGCAAGCATACACACAATTCATTTCGATGAGTAATGCTAAATGTGAACAGAACTTCGTTTACAAGAAAACTCTTACTTACTTCTCAGTTGTTTGTTTCGCACTATAGAAGGTTTGTCCAACTTTATCACTGAGAAAAACAACGAAACCCTGGCTTCTTTTACAGCTCTGAGCTGGCATGGTTGATTTGCTGACCATATAGATGTGGTGACATTGATTGCAAGTGTCACCCCCAAATTTAAACCTGGGACTGTGATGTATCACTCTAGACTAAACATTTGTACCTACAGCAAAACTGTTGCATTTATTAACCTAATGATCGTTGTTAATTCATTCCCAGCAGTTTCATGGTGCTATTTGAAGTCGGACTCTATTCTCCAACGTTGGGCTGGTGATTCTTCTTCTTTTGAAAAAGAAAGATGTGATGGAGAACAGATGACCTGATAACAGTAACGTCCTACTGTCTTGCTCTTTGCCAGCACCCGCCAGACTTACTATGACATCTGGCACAGAGCTCTACACCCTCTTTCATCGTGGATCCAGCTGCATGTGCATCTGAGTTGGTGCAGATGTGTCTGAGGCAGGCTAATGTTGACAAACTGTTTTGGTCTTGAGGTCTATGTTAACCTCCTAACCATGTTTAACATGACTAACCGGAGTTTCCAAGATCAAGCTGTAGCCATTTGTGTATCCAAGGGGTGTATTTTCTTCAGATTATCATGCTATTTAGACACAGATCATCTTTCCATGTAGTTTTCCAGCTTTTTTCTACTGTTTTGTCATGATCACATCCCTATAACCACTATTTGTGTGTGTCAGTAGCCAGTGTCTTACCATGAGACTGCCCCCAAAACCTCTTTCCTGTAAGAAAGCTCCCTCAGGGGGCCAAAAGTTTAACTTACCATCTGTGACCTGTTAAGCTCATCACTGCAGGAGGCAAACTGCAGCAAGGCACTGTCCAAAGCCTGTCTGCTTGATTTCTCATGAGCGTGACTGTGACAAGTATTTTCCTGGATTTACGCATTTTTAAATTGCGG
Organism: Micropterus dolomieu; assembly: GCF_021292245.1. Taxonomy (NCBI): domain Eukaryota; kingdom Metazoa; phylum Chordata; class Actinopteri; order Centrarchiformes; family Centrarchidae; genus Micropterus; species Micropterus dolomieu. The sequence continues at coordinate 18,023,497 of NC_060166.1, read as the reverse complement.
AATTCACAATTACTTAATAGCAGAGACTCTTTGAAAAATTAGCCTGTGTACTTGTCTTGATGACACTTGATTTCGCAGACATACTTGGGGAGCAGAATCAGCTGTCAGCGCTGGGCTCTGTGATTTGACCTTGGTCGTCTGCCCATTTTTAAATATTAGTACTTCTCTCGGGGGGAAAAAAGTGATGCCTGTGTAAAATATTGTGGGATAGTTTATTGGAAGCACTGATTTTTAGCAAATACGTAATATATGGGCCTTGATAACCATAAAATATAAAAACTGGATTGTTGTAAAAGCCACATTGTAGGAGTTCTAGTAATGTTCGGCCAAATCCCTTTTTATTGTAACTTCTTCTGCACTATAAATACACGTTAATTACATGGGTACAGGCAGCAATGAGTCAGTGTTGATACACTCAGCATTACAGTCACACTGCTAAATATGTAGACTTTTAATGTTATGACAATGAACGTCATAACTGGCATACAAATGACCTAATATATAATGTATATTAGATATTTGTATATGTTTTATATATATATGTCAGGTATAAAATGTGGCTCAACACTGATGAGCACAGTCTTGGCAGTTACTGTAAATGTGGGTTACCTTTCAGATGGACATCACAGTCAAACTATTAAATAAATCTAAGGATCCAGATAAAACCCAAAGAGTACAGGGCCTGGTGATGAAGACTAATCAGGGTGTGGGGTGTCACGTATCAAATCCCGGCAGAGATGTGAAAAAGTTCCTGCCGCCAGAATGCGTGTGGATTGTGTGTGACCCCTTAATGCCCATCAGTGACTTGTAGTGTCAATAGCTGCAAAAAAAGAACCTGCTAACACTAAATCCTTGAGTTGTACTACTCTGAAAGAGTCAATTTCAATTTGAGTGTCAATCAGATATACACAAACATGTGGAGGCTTTCACTAAAATCAAACATTTACATAGTATGTACTTAGGTCAGGCCCCTGAGTGATTGCTAAAGTGTCAAATTGAAAACAAGCTTGTTTTTCATAATACTGAAAGAGGACCATTATTTGGAGATTTGAGGTTTCTTGGGACAGCAGCCATTATTTAGCATTTAGATCTGAAGTGAAGACAAGACCCCTTGTCTTGTAACCAGCTCAAAACTGACCCAACCCACACTACCAAGGTGGAGACAGAAAACCTGCCTGGGTCCAAGTTAAAGTCAGAAATAGAAACAATAACAGCAGTAACTTGATGAGGAGACTGCTGGGACTTGAGAAATATAAAACATTCAAATGCAGTGAAAATATTATGAATAGATTCCAGCGTTACTCCACAAGCGACCCTCCACTCAGGCCTTTTGCTCCTGGTGGGGGGTGGAGGAGTCGGGGAGCCCACCACAGGCCCCCCCAGCCACCCCACGCCCCCCTCCGTACAGGGGCCAACCACAGGAATGTGAGCCGCTGTCAGGAAGCTGTAAAGTGCTGACGCGGAGGTCAGCGAGCGTTTACACACATGTGGCTTTACTTTCACAACTCCATCTTACTTTTTCTCCTTATCTCCTTCATCTGCTCCTCGCTTTTTTCTTTTCTTATCTTCTTCTTTCATGACAGCCCCCCCCCCCTTCATTTTCTTTATTAATCTTTTCTCAACATGAAGGTACACTTGCGTGGGTGTGCCTGGGGGTCTTGTTTCTGCCCCAACAGGTTGTGTTATGTACTGTAGGGCATCATCATAGGATGAGGCCAATTAGCTGGAGGGCATTAAATTTAACCTTAAGTGTCAAATATTTATTTTTGGCTATGTGATATTATTTTATAAATCTCAGCACTTGGCAAACTGTACCCCAAAATCTAATTTGTTTAAGCCATAGGTGACAACAAAGATGATCTGAAATCCTTCACATGGTAACATTTACGAGGACAACTCAATTATTAATAGGGTAGAGGTAATATAATACTGTATTAATATTATTTTGCAGCAAAATTACAGGTATTTGTAACAATATTTGATGCAGTGGCGTTGAGTTTAGAAACTGGACACCAAAGCTGTTTCTTGACATTGAGTGAGGATGTTCTACTTGGCTTTGCCAAACAAACCAACACTGGAGACTGATGATAGCCTGTATTGGCAGGATTCACTGTTTTCATCGCCTGAAAATGTTGACCATCTGTTGCAAAAAAAAATGGACATTGTGCAGGTCCAACATGGAAAACAGCTTTGAAGTGCCAAAGAGAAAAGGAAGAAAAGTAAATGGGAGCATTTGTTAAAGTAATCTGTACTTAACAGAACAGTGGTCATAAGTGGTCTTATGACCAAAACATTCAGAGACTAGAACGGATGACTCGATTACCACCTGTTATTACTACTTTTTTTATCTGTATATTGCAGACAGTGTATAATAATGAAGGTGAGAAATAAAGACAATCACATACAGGCAGCTCTGTGACAGTAATGCTTGAGTTAAATGCTAACATCAACATGGTGACATGATTATGTTAAGTAGGTAACCATGTTCACTATCTTAGTTTAGCGTGTAGCAGATATTTTGTCCAAAGTATTGGACAAATACAATTTTGGACCTGATGATGGTGCTAGATGAAATGTCAGAGAATCACTAAAGTTATTACAAGAGTGTGGCTGTGTGTGTGTGTGTGTGTGTGTGTGTGTGTGGACCAAATTTCATGGCAATCCATCCAATAGTTGTTGAGACATTTCACCCAAAACCGCAAATGGGAACCTGCTGATGGCGCTGGAAGAAAATTCAGTGGATCACCAGTCATTAAGATGACTCTCCTGGGGACCATGAATATCTGCACAAAATTTCATTGCAGTCCATATAACAGTGGTGTGTCAACAGACCAACCAATAGACCCCTAGAGTCATGCGCTTAGCATGGTTAAAAAGTCTGCAAGCCAGAATCACTGCAGTTCCCAGATATAGTATCTTTTTTAGTGCCCCGAGGCAACTGTGCCTAGTTAAATATATTCCACAGACTTATAGACAAAACCTGTTAAAACTGTGTTGCAAAGAAACTGCCAAAAAGTAACATTAATAATAATTAATAATAAAAATGAGATTCAAAACACATGCAGGCAAAGTATTCATTTGAGGTTATTGCCCACATATAAATAATCATCACTGGCCAGTGATAAATGATCTTTGATAATGGACTGCAGATACACAGCGCAGCAGACGTGCCATATGTCTGTGTTTTTTACTTTTATTTCATTAGCTGCTCAGTTTTGTCTTGACTGTTTCGAGGAAGCCCTGAAATTCCACAGGGCCAGGTCCTCCATGTGGTTCTGCTCGGCTTCAGGAAACACTGGCCATGGACTGTAGCATGAGAGCGTGCGGCTCTCCTCTCTTGTTTTGACAGAGGCGGCGAGGGCAGAGCTCCCTTCATCATCTCTCACCATCTTACTTACAGTCTTCATCTCTTGTTTTCACCACTGAGATTTGTTTTCTGTGTGTGTGTGTGTCTGTGTGTGTGTGTGTGTGTGTGTCTGTGTGTGTGTGTGAGAGGGCACTATAAATCTACTCCTGCCTTGGATTTCATATTGGTATGTTTTTTACAAAAAGCTTAAAACATAATATCCTGAAGTCTTTTGTTGGGATATTTACCCTTTGAGACTCGTGAAAGTTTTATGGAGCATCAAGCAACATTTTTATCATCCTATTTACACACATATAAATCTGGTATACTTCTGTCTGAAGGCAAAGGTGGTGACACTCATCTCTTATTCTGTATTAAGCACCTATAAATGACAAAAACCCTAAAATGCAGATATTGTGGAGGTTGCATTTTTTTGAGCCTCCAGCAGTGTACAAATGTTAACCTACATGCTTCTACAGAGTTCTGTAGCAGCGATTGTAAAGTACAGTGTGTTTCTCTCTTTTCTCCGTCAGCACTTCCAGACGATGCTGAAGACCAAGCTAAATGTGCTGACGCTGAGGAAGGAACCGTTGCCTACGGTGATCTTCCACGAGCCCGAGGCCATCGAGCTCTGCTCCACCACACCGCTCACAAAGGGCAGGACTCATGCTGGATACAAGGTGGGATCACATGGACCTAATAATCCCTAAATCCACCCCTGTTCCTGAGCAGTAATTCTATAATAGCATTAATAGAACCCTAATCCAATTATTTTTCCTTTTATTTTCGGACATTTACACAACACATGGAGAGTTGTTAATTCTTGCATCTGAATCACATGCATATGCACGTGTGCATGTACTTGTGTTTCCCTCTTCTCCCTGGCGCTGCTATGTGTCAGATGTAGACTTTGATTCAATGAGCTGTTTGACTCGCAGCCCATTCTCTTTTCTCTGTCCTCAAAACAGAAAACAAACAGGGCTACAGATTTAAATAGTGGCCACGCTCTGTTATTAGACCCAACACTTCTAACCAAGTAGTGTGTCTTTGTGTATTTGTCTGGCACTGTGTTGCTAGCATAACAAATAAAGATGACTGTGGGCACATGTGGCTGTGTGGGTATGAGGAGTTTGTTTTTGTGTTAGCGTTGTTTAGCGTTGTTCGGAGAAGGAGTTGAAGCTCTTCCAACTTTATGCAACTAAAATAAACATTTCATATCTGGCAGTTGCCTTAAAATGAGAAATTATTGCCAAGAAACACTCATGTGGAACACACAGTCCCCATGCTTGTTGATATCGCCAAAAACTGCTGAGTCCTCATCAGCACTTCCCAAAAGCTCCTGAAGTTCAAATGTGAACACGAAGTGAAAGTCACTAAGACGGCCCTTACTCGCAGAGTAGAGAAGTTTGGACTGGCTAGTTTTGGCTGGCTGTTATCATGGAGACAAACAAGTTAACCACGTATCTATTTTCAGTGCTTCTCCAACACGAACCACACCAGCAAGATAACATGTCAACTCCACCACATCCTCATCAATTTTGCATATTAAATGCAACACTGACATCACATCTCTTTCAGTTTGTTCCAAACAATCAGCAATTCAACAATCAGCAGTCGCAGTACCAAAATTGTTCTAGGGTCTGAAATTCCCTGAATGCACAATGGAAACTGGCGAGCATCTACACACTTAGTGTCCTGAGTGGAAATTAAGCCAATGCATGACCTCTTTGTAACACATCTCAAATGTATTCATTGTTTTAAAGGCCCAGTAAAAAGGTTACAGTAGATCGTCTTTAGCCCACACCTCTCTCACCCACGTCCTTACATGGATGAAATGAAGTAATTAGACTTAATGTATATTCCCCCACATACAGGATGAGTCACAAGAGTATAACAGACATATACATACACATTTTGACATATAAATATTTAATAATATAACACAGCAATTAATGCAAAGATAGGAACTAGGATTATTTTTTTTATTTTATTTCACTGGGGTCCACTCCACACGAAACTCAGTGAGGTAATATTGTGTCATGTTACAGGCTCATTAGCATCATGGTGTTCAGTGTGTCCTACATAATGTTTTGATTTTCAGATTAAAATAAGAAGACCTAACAAGCTGTTCAGTAGGAATCAAGGTAGCAGCGGCACACAGCAGCCTGCTGGATCACGCTAGAGGCAATCACTGCCATCATAGACGCTAAGTATTGATGTATCGCTTAGGGGCACAATGCACAGAGCTGGATTTGGTATCCCTCTCTGTCTGGTGTGAATCCTGGCATCCGCTCTCCACCCGCTCCTCCTCTGTACTTCCTGCTCCTTCCAGTGCTACCAAGAATGCCAAAGCCATGTTGCCATGGATACCACTACAGCTATTCAGCAGAATAAAAAAAAAATCATTTCCCACATCTGTCTGCGACCTCCTTATTTGCAAGTCTGTCTGCCGCGCCACCTGCATCTGTTGGCTTGTGTAACTTCCTGTCTGAGTCACTACCTGCCTGTCTGCATATCTGTCTGCCCACCTGCTTCAGCCCCTCCACTCTTAGACCTCAATGAGACGCTATTTTCTTTTCAAGGGTGAAAACCAAGGAAACAATGGTCTTTTCGCACTCCTTGCTGGCCTTTCTGCTTGGCTTTTATATGCTACAAAACAATATAATACCATTTATTATTCTCATGGAATGTTTTGTATACCCTCTCTTTCATTTCTCGCCCCTTTCTCCCAGCCCCTGGTTGTGCTCCCAGTTTACAGCCAGGCAGGAAGGCCGGCCGAGGGCTGCTGTCCCTCTGCCAAAGCTAACAGCTAGCTAGGATGAAAGGCCACCTCTCATTGCCCTGCATGGCCTGCTGCTGTCAGAGCAGTCCACTTCACATTCATTGAGAAAATGTATTCAATGCACTTTACAGCCATGCCAGTTTTCAATCTGTTCTTTCTTTTATGGTTTCCCCAATCACATGTCTCTCACAAAGGAATATGTGGTTCATTTAGACTTTAAGTCTCTGCTCTTCAGAGTCTCTTCAGAGTGATGTTTTTAGAGTCGTCAGGCTAGAACTCTGCCTAGTCACATTATGTTTTATAAATGCGTGCTTTTGCATGTGGCCCCTTGGCTATTCATGTATACCTTGCACACAGTAAATGATTCAGGTCCACCCTACATTTGTAGCAGCCCAGTGGTGAGACAGTGTTTAGACTGTAGAAGGATTACCATGGATGTGGAGAGAAAACTAACAACCCATCATTCACAAGAAACTCCCTTCGACAAAATCCTGCTAAAAGACCAATTTGTGTTGAAGTTAGAAGAGCTGCAACAATGAGTCAACTAGCTGATCGACGGAAAATTAAGCAGCAAATAGTTTTATTATTAATTAATAATTTTTTTTAGCAAAAATGCCAAACATGTCTTAGGTCCACCTTCTCAATTTTGAAGGTCTGCTGCTTTTTTGTCATTATTTTTTTTTTTTTGCTCCAATGTCATTTTGGGAATTTTGCATATTCACTGTCTTGATGAAAATTAAATGAGAAGATTGATATTCTGTCTGGGAAAGAAAAGACTACATCAAACAGACATGAGAGAAGTATCAATTGTATTATCTAACTCTCAACAAGAAAGTGAATACATGTATTTCCCTAAATCTTACTAAACTATTACTTTAAAAGTAAAAAAAAAGTCAAAATTTTATATTTGTAGCCAAATGTTAATTTTGTATGTCTTGCTATTAGCCCTATATCAGGATTTTAGGTATTGTTTCATCACACCAAGGATAAAAAGGTAAAAAAGAAACAGCTCTCTCTAGGATTTGTCTCAAAGGTGTGTTTGTTGACAGAACGTAAATAATAGGCCTTTGTCACAGAAGATGTCACAATAGGAAATGTATTAATAATAATATAAGGGATGGCTGAATTCCAATTAGCTGCTTCATTTTCATGGTCTGGGTCTGCTACTTCTGCTAGGCATAATTTTACTCTGATATAGTGAAACCAAACCTGGGATAGTGTGTGATTCTCCCACAGTGACGTCAATTACACTAGCAGACCGGGGCATGCTGGTCCTACAATGTCTTCATCTAATCTGTCAGGCAGAGAGGCTTTTTGTCTCACTGTATTTGGTATTCTGATGTCAGTCAGTGTGCTGGGCGTACCATCACTTCTTTTCCTGTGAACAGAGAACAGAACACACAGTGATGACATTTGGATGATTAGCAGCCTCCGGGTTGAGATGACCGGTGCTCCCAGTTCCCCGCTGAATGTGTCTATCTCTGTGTTTTTGTCTAATGGGGCCTTTGTATCAGTGGTTTTGCGTGTTTTATGTGTGTGCCTATGGATCAAGCACAGAGACTGTATAAAAGAAGTGGACGTCATACAGTAGTCACTGTGGTTTGTGGACTTGACGTGACCATATTTGGATGAGACAGTGGTGCTAGCTAGCTTGGTTAGCAAGGTCTATCTGTAATTCACGTTAACTGGGATTTTAACTGGGCAAATTTTGGCTAGCCAAGAACAGGCTTACAACAAAAATTTACTTACCGGAAAAATGAACAGCTCTTTCCTAATAGGCTTTTTAGCCTAGGCTCACCTCTGCATGCAGCTAGTAGCTTGTGGCTACATGAGCCATTACTCGCATAACACACCCAATTCTCTGACTTATCTCTCTGTTGGTAGTCAAGGTTTTTACAAGGACGAAGAATATGTGGGATTAAAAAAATTATATCTCTGGTTGTGCTGTGTCGTTTTTGATCTTTTTTTAAAAACTGTCCATCATGAGTTGTTATAGGAGTGCAATGCTAAATTGGTGGAACACTAATTTAAGAAGTCCATTAGTAAACTGTTGTTTTCATACATCACAGCTAATACACCAGATGTTAGATAAGAGCAACAGGCATGTTTATATATATCACAGTTATGAGAACTATACTCCTCACAGAGCTTACAAAATAAAGTGTTAGTCTGTTGTGTGTGCCAGTCTATATAATATCCCTAGACTGGAATTTGCAGATGGACAGATGGATTGCAAGGATACCAAAGAAATATGGAAGCTAGAAGTATTGCATGGTACGGTTTTGTGTCTGTTGTTAGGTGGAGTAACACCAAATTTAGAGAACTCATTGCTACCTGGAATCTTAATTAGGGATAAACTGAAATATTGCAAACATGACAAGACAATCAAATGTCAACAGAATTTGGAACGTGCATTATATATTATATTATCACTGTTGTCACTGGTTATTTTCATGTAGTGTGAGTATAAATTATTGAAATTTGTTTGTGAGGGGAGAGGTGTTGAAAGGCAGTCTGGATTCAGGTTAACTGGTGTGTTGTCTCTGCTGGCACTGTTCTCACTCATCAGGGGGAGCCAGACTGGGCAGCAGTTCAGGGCTTCCCTCAGATCTACTGATTGACCCAGGCTGTTTGGCTCTTCCCAGATAAAGACAGTAAGACCAAATGCTGTCCCAAGTTCAGTCGTCATCTCTTTCTTTGTCTCCGCCTCACTCACTTTCACTCATTATCTCTATGGTGGAAGTCAACAATTTAAAGAAAAGTTCCCATAATTAGGGAAAACACGGCCTGTATCTGCTGGTTGTTATACCCAAAATACTTTTTGCACATTTTTTGAAGGTATTAGGTAATTAAGTAACAATATTGTGATATTTGATTGTTTTAGTTACCCCATAAAGGGCTGGTTAGGAACTTAAATTCACATCAAACAAGTCAGCCAGTGAAAAGGAGGCACGACAGGACTTGATGGCAGTTGCATGGTAAGCTCTTTATCTCACTGAACCACTTGGTTTGTTTAAAGTAAACATGTTACAATCTGTGCCACTAAAATATTCCCTGTTTACACTGGTGTGACTAGAGTCACGATGGCCTGATAAACATATGATGTCTCTGCTGTGAGTATATGCGCTCTGTCTCATCTTTATAGTGTTGCACAAGACAGTTTCTGTGCAAAAGTCTGGACTGGATGAACCACAACATGCTCTGTAGGCTTATCTGGATGGACCCAGTGCGGTGCTCATATACAGCAGTTACAGTATTTGTATGTGCCTTGAAGCATGTGTTGAGGGAAAAAAGGGTCTTTAACACCCTTTTTGCATTAACATTGCAAATTTGTGTGGATAAGACCATATTTAGTGGCCTGGAATTGGAAAGATATTTGGCACCAGTGTCACTAGAGTGGAAATTTTATGTGTTACTCAGCTTAGACACATTTTACTACCGTTATTGGGATATGGACAATCTTACCCTATAGTAGGCTGAATGGAAAGGAATGGGAATGTAAAAGCTTCTTTCATATATACTGAGGTTCTCCTGTCTTGACTTATATTAGAACACTCAGACTCAGACACATACACACACACACATACAGACAAGCGTCGTCTTTTCGCCGTGCCATGAATACAAGCAAATACACACAGCACTTTAAAAAAAAACCCTCATGGCATGCCATGGCAAGTGGAGCCAGCTGTACTGTGCTGATTCAATAAGTTTAGAGGAATGTTAACAACCTCCTCAAGAATGCCGCATTCCCAAGCAGTGGATTCCTAGTCTTGTTGGGGGATCCAGACGCAGGGGCTTACTGAGGGAGCTGCCGTCTCTGACAGTGGGAAGGTTTTAATGAACACTATATAGATAAAAGTACTGGGACACCCCTGTCCTAATACTTTTGGTAGGGGCTGTTTTTTTCATGGTGTGGTCTTTGTGATGGTAAATCTCAAAGGTACAGCAGACAGTTTTAGACAACAGTTTGTTTTTGTTCTTTTCCTGTTTCAATATGACAATGTCCCTGTGCACAACCCAGCTCCATAAAGAAATGGTTTTCCCAGTTTGGTGTGGAAGAACTTGAATGGCCCACACAGAGCCCTGACCTCAACCCTACTGAACACCTTTGGGATGAACTAGAACTGAGATTGTGAGCCAGACCCTCTTGTACATTTGTGTCTGAACCTGACAAATGCTCTTTTGAAAGAATGGGCAAACATTCCCACAGACACACTCATCTCGTAGAAAGCCTTCTCAGATCTGTGGAAACTGTTATAGCTGCAAAGCGGGGACCAACTCCATATTAATGCCCATTGACTTGGATGAAGCAGGAAACAATTTGGACTATTTCTTGACCATGGCCAGTCACTTCAGAGGCTAGCCGTTTCCTCCTGTTTCCAGTCTTTGTGCTCAGCTACACTATCCAGCTGCTGCTGTAGCTTCATACTTAGCATACATTGGTATCATTTTTTCCATCTAACTCTTGGCAAGAAAGTGAACTAGCGTGTTTCCTAAAATGCCAAATTATTCCTTTAAACTAAGCTTGTATATTCATAATTGCATGAATATGCTAAAATGTCCATACACATAAATGTGCCATAGCTCACTGTCCAGTTGATGTTAACCTCTTGTTACCCCATCTTTTCTGAATTACCTGCAAAGGTGACTATTTGGAAGTTACGAGCTTCCATTTGGACATTGTTCATTCCAAATCTGATGTTTCCACTGAGGCATGAACAAAAACAATCGCATTTTCACACTGGTCTCCTCTTGTGCCATTTGGAAAAGACCACAAACATTTACTGGTTGGAACAAAATGTTACCAAAGGGGGCAAAAAAGACAACAGATTGAGAGAAAGACCATGTGTTTTGTCTGCACCACCACTTTGTCCTTGGTCCAGTGTCTGGGAAAGTGCATCTTGCTGGAACGATGGGTTCCAGAAGTGTTGCAGAATGTTTGTACCTTCACATCACAGTCTGTTCCCTGACTAGATCCAATGGGACCAAACTGCTTTCCTCCACAACTGCCTCCTTGTTCTGCTCTTAGCCCTTCTTCCTGTCATCTTGACCATTTCTCCACATTTCCAAAGCCTCTCCGTAGGGACAGGTATATCCTCATTGAGTCTCTCTTCCTTCTTTTCCTTTTCCCATTCCTCCTGTTCTTTTCTTCTCATCTCCTCAGGTCTTTTAAAAAAATTTTTTTTTGCTGATAGCCGAAACAGCTGTGGCTCCAGCGGCAGCAGCTGCCCATGCTCTGCACCTCTTATGCACAGATGCATGCCTGTGTGCTTACACACAAATGCAGACTCTCACATAGACATGACATAGACAGACACATAGACAGTGTGTGTTGTGTGTTCGTGGACCAGGATGTTCCTGTCTCTGTCCCCACCGGCTCACTTGTTGGGCTGCGGATGTTTTTTCTGTCTCCCTCTGTGAATCCCTCACTTTCTTCTGTCCTTTCTTTAAATTCATTTTCTATCAACTTTTCTCCCCATCTGTTTACTTTCTCTTTGTCTGTCTCTCCCACCCTGCATGTCTGTCTGTTTCTCCTTTGTCATTCCATAGTTGTGGTTTCAGGCATTGTTGGTTTTTGATTCATCAAAAAATGTTAAATGTTAAAATCTGTTTGCCTCATTCATCATTATACACACAAAGCATTGTTACTGGCACGTTAGGCACTTAGAAGCAGTGGTGGCAGAGTGACTGTGTTGGCATGCATGTGCTACAGTGTGCAGAGTCTTTTGCAGTGTTGTAAACATGCAGAGATGTAGAGACTGCATAAACCAGCATGGACTGTACGTATTTCCACACCTCCGTGATGAGTACTATACACGTCTCTTAGCACAGATGGACCAACACCACCAGATCTGCAGCAGTGACTCTCAACCTTTTTGGCTTGTGGCCCCTTAACATCAGGCAACATCTACTTGTAACCCTGGATTTTGTTAAATATGAGCTAGCTGTTTTCCCTATTTCCAGTCTTTGTGTCAAGTGTGCAGTACAGCCTGACTGATTTTTAAGGCTGATACCGATTTCTTATTTTTTCTTCTTTTCAAAAATACACAACATAAGCAAAGATTATCCCTAACATTTGTCGTTAACGTGTAGTTATGAGACAAGATAAAATAACATGATGCAGTTTAAAAATAAATGTTTTTTGTTGTCAAAAATAGTACTATTAGGATTTCTGCATTTTGTGGTGGATATTTGGCATTCCACACGCGTGTTGCAGGTGAGTTGCAGAGTGCACTCTGGTAGAAAAACTATGCAATGACAACACTCACAATAAGATGATTCATGGATCCGTCTCTTTTTTTTATCATCATTTATTGGCTGTTGTAAACACAGATACCAATTAATCTGCAATTAGGTCATATTGGCTGATAATATCTGCACAATTTTTCAAAATGTGAACTTTTTAAAAACCCTTTTACAGTACAAGGTAGCAAGGCTACCAAAAACTAGCCTACTGAAGACTTCAGCCGTCTCTGTCTGTCATGTAATCTTCACCTTGTAGGTTGTGGCGGCCCGTCATGAGTGTCCCAATGTAGGAGAGAGAGAATAGAACAGGACAATATCCTCCGTAAACCAAGAGTCAGTAATGGTGGCCACATGTCTCAGCACACATGCAAATGTTTAAACGTGATCTTACACTAACACTTACAATCCATTTCTTTTGTTTTCTGTTTCTCTCCTACGAAGCAGGTACACATTTAGTTCTTGTCTGCAGCAACTATCCAGTGGATAGTTAAAATTTCAACTTCCACCTTCTTCCCTCAGCCTGTCTGTCCGTTGCCGGTCTGTTTACTCCATTTCTCTTTGTAGCATTCCTTCATAGCAGCCCCCAAGGCCTTCGTTCCTGGAACTGATCTTTATTTCTGTCTCCATATTGCTTCATATGGAATCAATATTTTCAGTCTGACGGTATAGGACTGGTAAGAGTTAGCTGTAGAAGAGAGTGCAGAACAGTAGAGGGGATGTGAGGATAGAGGAGAGGTGAAACAGATGATGGGAGAAAGAAATGAGTGAAAGAGAGACGAGAGTGGAGAGAAGAAGAGACAACAGAGTGGAAGAGAAAGAGGAGAAACACATGGAAAGTTGAAACAAAGGGGAGGATTCTGTAGATCTCTGGAATGATTTAAGTTGCCTGCCTGACTTGCAGAGCTAAGACGACTGGTGAGCAGGCAGCCAGAGCAGAGGACAGCAGATGTGTTCTGGTCTGGGATGATGTATCAATTCTACCTAGAGCTTGATGTATGGAAAACCAACAAGCGCTTCATGCACTGCACAAACACTGACTCATGCAGTCTTTGGAGATCCTGAAAGCAGCTCATTTCTTCACCGTCAGTGAGTCCAACCTGAATCATGTATCTTCTCCCTCTGGAGAATTTACGATTGTTTGAGTCAGTGTTCTCTTTATTGTTCAAATCATAACCCGTGATTTGTACCTTTTGGAAACCTTCCTGATGCGCTCACACACTCTCACGAAGACTCTCTTGAACACACTATAGCTGTTAAAAGTCACCCACTAACTTGTCTCAGGTCCACCTCTGCACTTGGCTCGCTTCCAGACGCACATATTGTGCAGAGAACCACTCGTGCTTCTGTTAGGATTTGAATGCTGCCGCTTTGTATGTAATTCAGGCATTCAACTGGTGTCAGATGTTAGATAAAAATGTGGTAACGTGATCGCCCACGTCTCTCACTGGCTTCTTTCTGCCTACAAAAGTATCATTTTCCATCATGTTTGCCTACAAACCAAAAAAATATTCAGATGATGTACTGCACAGCTGAGGCTGTGTTCAGCATTATTTGGGTTTGGTTTCAAGTCTGAACCATATTTTTAAGAAAGGAAGGAAGACATTCTTAGAAGGAAGTATCAAAGCAACTTCTCCACTTTAAAACTGAATTCTTATAATGTGTTATTTCTGTTGGCCCATAGTCCTGTTGTTGTCTGCCGGTTGATCTGCCGTATTTTCTTATGTGTGGCTCAGCCCGAGAAGAAGCTTTACTGTTGTGCCGGTGAATTCCCTGCAAATTCAAAATATCCATTCTTCAATTCACTATGTGCCCTGCACAGACTAGAAAACCAGAAAACCAAATTAATCAAAGTGATTCATCTAATAGAAAAGTCCAAATCTGTTTGTTTTGTATCTTACCCTGTCTGTGTTATATAACCAGTCACTATATTGTGTCTTTGTTAATGATTTGGGACAATTAAAGTTGTCACTTGTGCCCTCCTGTGCATTAAATTGTTCCTGACACCCACCGGCCACTTTATTAGGTACACCTGTTCAATTGCTTGTTAACACAAATAGCTACTTAGGTATGTAGACGTGGTCAAGACAACTTGCTGAAGTTCAAACCGAGCATCAGAATGGGGAAAAAAGGGAATTTAAGTGACATTAAACTGGGCATGGTAGTTGGTGCCAGATGGGCAGGCACTCCTGTCAGCTAAGAACAGGAAACTGAGGCTACAGTTCGCGCAGGCTCACAAAAATTGGACAATAGAAAATGTCGATTTCAGCTGCGACATTCAGATTGTAGGTTCAGAATAGTTAAAAGCATAGTTTAAACGCGACAGCCTACCTGAGTATTGTTGCTGACCATGTCCATCCCTTCATGACCACAGCGTCCAATGGCCTCCGCAGTGTCACAAGATCTCAATCCAATAGAGGAACCTTTGGGATGCGGTGAAACGGGAGATTTGCATCATGGATGTGCAGCCGACAAATCTGCAGCAACTGCTTGATGCTTTTATGTCAATATGGACCAAGGTCTCTCAGTCATCTTGATGAAAGTATGCCACGAAGAATAAAGGTAGTTCTGAAGGCAAAAGGAATATATGCAAGTAAATATTAGATGCTGTGTTCACCTACAGACCACAGTTAAATGCCAGGTGTAAATGGGCTCAGTGTTGTCTTAGCTGTGAAGGCTAAAAATGTCTCTGTCCCCACCTACAGTTGAAATGGTTGCTTGAAGTACTGCATGTGCAGAGTTTTAGTGGTGTATACGTTTCTTTTTTTATAAACAAGCCTTCTAAGTAGTGTTTTCTCTATTTCTATCCATTCCTCATCTTTATGCTTGAGCAATTTAACAATTTCCCCTTCAGCTACATATTTAGTTTAGACTTTTAAGACACACACTAATGTTTGCTCAGTCTGGTGACCCCCTCACCTCACACACTCCTAACTTATATCAACATTTCTCTCCACCTTAAATGCACACACACACTTGTCATAGGCTACTTTATTTCATCGCATGCCTGTCTGGAAAGAAATGTAATGTTTAGACAAACAAGTTGCTGCTTTGATAATGGAGTGTGTTTTGTTCTTTATCTAAGGACAAAAATATGGTTTTTGGACACAACTCAACAAGTTACCTCTAATGAAGATGGTTCTTTTCCTTTTAGAACAGACGGTATGATCAGGGGCAAATTGGCCACCTGGCAATTCTGGCATATAGCAGAGGGACTATTTGGACTATTTGTTTTGCGGTGGGCTGGTCAGATTGAAATTAATATCAGTGTTTCCCACACATCAGCTTTACTTGAGCGGCCATTGATCCTCCATTATGTTATAAGACTCAGACGGTGGATATTTCACAAGCATGGACCAGGAAAAAAACAGTGAACACTTTGGTGCAGGTGCAACTGAGTACAATGTTGACGGTTTCGATTGGCTTCCTCATTAACAAGCCTCCTCCGCGCACCCGCGGGTGAAAACGGTATCGCGGGTGAAAATCGTGAATGCTGTGCCACTTCATAAAACAGCCCACTGCTTATGGAGAAAGTCAACAGGGCCGACAAATACAGGGAGAGAGAAAAAGAAAGAGGTAGGGCAAGCCGCTGTGTTTGCAGCAGAGGTGTATGTTCCTTGCTTGTGTGGAAATATTAGAAGTGAAGACAAGGAGAGCAGAATTAAGTAGGCTAGTGAGTAATGTTTTTATTCATGTTTATTCCAATGTTGAGAGCAGTGTGTGAGAAAACATTTTTCTGCAATGTTTAAATCGGCTACTGTGTTCATGGACGTTGCTGGAATCAGTACAGATAGAGACCCCTGGTCTTCTTGTAGGCTGAATGAAAATGCTTTGAGAAAGGTTTACTTGCACAATCAGAAACATGCAATGCAATTTGAATACAGAAGAAACAAATGTGCATTGTCCAAGAAAGTTACTTAAGCAACAAAAAAAGCTACTGATTACTGCATTATATTCCATTTTATTGTTATATTTTGAATTGTCACCTGCTTAATTTTGTGCTTCCATTCATATAAATAAAGACATTTACTCCATAAATTGGTGCAGAAAATGTCTCCAGAATGCAGGAAATTGAGAGTTTAATGCTCAAAATCTTCTGGGGGGGGGACCCCCAGATCCCCCACTCATACATTTTATCATCGAATATTTCTTCAAAATAGTGTTAAAATATCTTCTCGTCTTGTTCTCATGACCAAAGTCTTTCATCACACCCCTAATCTCAGACCTTATGTTACCAACTCTTTACAACACAAAGTGACACCCTTGCTGTTACATACGGTAGGCCTACTTCTTATATTATCTCACCATCTGTACACAAATTCATCCTAAGTAGTGAATGTGTGTTTGTGGGGATGTGTAGTAAGGTGGGCATGGCTACAGTGCCAGGGCTGAATTTTTGTCCCAGTCTGCCCCTGAGTACGATTGAGAGAACTTACTTACTTTTGTGTTTTGGCCTACTCTTAGTGAGAGAATTAAACCTGGCTAAGCTGTCAGCCTTTCAAGTAGGAAGCAAGCAATCACAAGAAACGCTTACGGTTTAAACTTGTAATTCAATATGAAAACAGGAGAGACAGAGAAAAGAAGTCCACAATGACTCATTACTGCTGTTTTACATACAAACAGCACATTGCGGATGGTTAATGTACCTTGGCACAGTCTTTGGATTTGTTGGCTGGCTGAATGACTGACCGCCTCCTGGCTGTGAGAGAGTGTCAGTGTGGTTGACTAGCAAACCACCCTGCCTCCAGGCTGCTCCTGCAGATCTGTGGTACTCAGCTGAATGAGGGATCGGGTGCAAAGGCTGAATGTCCCACCCCGCGGCCACCACTAATGAAAACCAGGAGTGAGGAGGTTGCTGCTTTCACTGCCTGGATCTCACTGTTGCCTATAAGAAACTGTGAATCAATGTCATGTCGCGCTGCAATCAGGGTATTTCAGGGTCTAATACACCATAGTGGTAGCAAATGTGTGTGTGTGTGTGTGTGTGTGTGTGTGTGTGTGTGTTTATATAGAGAGCAGATACTACACGCCTACTACTTTTGAGTAGATACACCACAATCTTTTCTTCTTTTCTTCTTGCTGTTTAGACATCATTTGGGTGAAATATGCTACTTGTGTTCATTTACCAGCACGCCTATCATATGAAATATTTTATGTTACGATTGGTCCAGTTTAAAGGAATATGGGTGCACTTAACCTCTGTCTTTCTGTAACATTTCCGTTATTGCCCAAAGAGACTGATGTTGGCATTATATTGTTGCATGTGTTCTAACATTTTGTTTATATGCTGTCTATGTATGTTTTGGCCTTTTGTTTATTGAAGAAGTGTTGGAAACAGTCTGCAACATATACTATGCTTGTTCAGCATTTGAAAGACACTTATTTGCTTTCTGTCCAAGCGTAAGATGACAATTTATACCACTCTCATGTCTGAGCTTTAAGTACAGAGCTGGGGGCCAGAAGGTGTTATTTTTGCCCGATTTTCAACAACTCTGCCTTTTATTGGCTAGTCCTTTGCCTCTGTAGGTTGGTTAAGGGTAGGGTTAGGGTTAAGCAATCAGATTCAGAGTAGGGGGCAGGACTAGATGCAAAGCTGGTGTTCGTCAAGTAAGAGCTGGCAAAAATCTGGCGGGGAAAAAATCACCCAGCGAGGAGATGTTAGCCTAGCTAAAAATAGGTATAGCATAAGATTGTCATTTTTACATGTCTGTTTGTGTACAGATTTAGAAAACAAAATGGAGATACAGTGGATTAATAGGTTAACTTTAGAGGTGTCAGTACTATATTTTTTAAATCTTTGGATAGTCAGGCTAGCTGTTTCTTCCTGCTTCTAGTCTGCTAAGACAGGCTAACCACCTCTTCACTACAGCTCCACACAAATGCACATTAATTTATCTTTTCATGTCACTTTTGGAGACAAAGTGAATTGACATAATTTCTAAAATGTTGAACTGTTCGTTTACAGGGAGGGAGGGAGGGAGGGAGGGTGAAATGCTTGATTATAATACAATTTTCGTTGATAAATTTGTGTTTGTTTCCTTTGTTTTCTGTGTCTCACTGGCTTCCTCTTTCTTTACCATTCTGTTGGAGCTCCATTTCTCCATCACTTTTCATTTCCACTTTTTTAAAATAAGGATATTCTAATTCTTTCATGTATGTGTTTATTTGTAATTGGACTTTTGTGTGCTCTACAGATTTGGCATTACAAAGAGTGCATGCTTAATAAAATTATTTGGCAGGGCACTATATTTTATTCCAACTTGAGTGCATCCTTACCAAAGATAGTCGGTTTTTACATATTGGTTGCATAATTGTTTCTTAATGGTAAATGTTGCCCTACATAAAACTGTAACTACCTGTCTAACCAAGAGGTTGGACTGACTGGCTGACTGTTCTACATGCTTACACTGAAAGATCCCATTCAGTGAAAATCATAGCGGCAGGTAGGTAGACTTCATGGTTGCAGACTAAACAAAACTTGTGAAAGAAGAGAACCAGTCATATCATGTGATGAATAAAACACGTCTCAGTCCTCTGCTTTGTGTCATTTTCTGGTGCTCTATATCAGTCTGGCATTGGTATCTGTTGATCTGCTGGTTAGATCTCTGCTGTTGTCAGAATAATAAAACGTAAGATAAACATAAGACTGAAAAGATAGGCCTAATAGTTTAACTAAGTTGCTTAAGAGAATAGTGTAATCAAGACCAGAGATTGGCTTGACATTGGGCAGATGTGGATCGAGCTATGAATGCAGGCCACGTCTTATGTAAATGTTCCAGACTGATACACATATTTCCTTCAGTATTCACTCTTATCATTGCACTCACATGTTATCTGCAGCCATGTGTCAAATGTGTGCTGCATGTAAGCCAGCTGTAATGAACTCTTGAGAGAGAGGAGTATCCCCCTGCCCCAGTATAAACACAGACAGGAGTAAAAAAACTCTGAGTATTTGACTTGTTGCAGGCTCCTCTTCTGTGTATTTTTATAAAGCTATAAAGAACACACCATGTAGAGAAAGCGCACAAGTCAGCCATTATTCCTGGACTGCTCTCCAATTGGCCACTTTCCCATTGAAAACTCCAGCTTTGTTCACTTCTTAACTCTCTCTCTCCTCTTATCCCTCTCCATCTCCTCAGTCTATCGCTCTCCTGGTATGTAGTGTCATTACTATGGTATTCTATGGTCCTTGTTGCAGCCACTGCTCAACATATTTTTTTCTTTGGGAAGTAGCACACACACATTATTCATAATGTCTGCACAGTCACCACAGAAAATTAGAAAAGGCTCTCTTTAACACTACAGAGAGACTTAATGCACCCCAGTCTCCGAGGTCAATTAACCTGAAGATGTACACTGAATTGATTAGTTCACTAAATTATTTTCACTCTGCTCCATGTTAATTAGCAGTGATGTTTTTAATATTGAAAACTGCCTGAGATGATTTGACATAATGTGGAAATAAGTCCAGTCTTGTTTTTCACATTTAAAGATAAAGACCAGTTTAGTATGGATTTGGACAATCCTTTACCCTGATAACAGCTTCCATGTATCATGAAAGTGACTCAGCATCTGTAGTATCTTGACTGAACATGCAGAACTATCCAGTGTTGATGGGTGAACACTCCTTTTTACAGATATTAAAATATGGTGGCCAGGTCTCCACTGATCTTTCACCTGAATGTTCTTTTACCTATGTCCGTTTAATTGTGGTGTTCCTCAAGGGTCCATTCTTGGCCCACTGTTGTTTTTAATTACCACGTTTCCGCTCAGCCAGGTGATACCAAACCATGATGTCCTCCTCTCCTCTTTTTCTATGCAAATGACTTGGTTATTTGGCCCATCGCAGTCCAATAAATCTAGCAGCCTAACGATCTTCTTGCCTGTCTTAATGACATTAAATGTTGGATGTCCCAAAATTAAAAAAAAATGTAATGATGATATATCTGAGTTGATACTGAACTTTTTTTTTTCCAAGAAAATATTTCCAATTAGGAAATCCATTTTTGTGTCCTTTTATTTACATTTGTTATATCATACTTATTATGGAAAAGACATGTCTAATAGTATGTCTGTGTGTGTGTGTCT
The DNA here is from genome assembly GCF_021292245.1 of Micropterus dolomieu. Lineage (NCBI taxonomy): Eukaryota > Metazoa > Chordata > Actinopteri > Centrarchiformes > Centrarchidae > Micropterus > Micropterus dolomieu. Next base: position 18,003,038 of record NC_060166.1, on the reverse strand, counting down.
CATTTCCTGCAGGTGGCCTACCTGGGTAAGGTGACTATCTCTGGGACCCAGTTCCTGTCTGGCTGCACAGAGTCGGCGGTGGTGGGTCTGGTTGAGCATCGTGCCCTCACCCAGCAACAGGGCACCTCTCTGCTGGAAATTCGGCCCTTCCAGGTGCGTCTTCACCATCTGGATGAGCGCGGCGAGGCCTCAGTAACCATGGACACCTACCAGGTAGCGCGGATCGCCTACTGCACAGCCGACCACAGCGTCAGACCAAATGTATTTGCCTGGATCTACCGGGAGATCAACGACGACCTGTCCTTCCAGATGGACTGCCATGCTGTGGAGTGTGAGAGCAAGCTGGAGGCCAAGAAGCTGGCACACTCAATGATGGAGGCTTTCCGCAAGACTTTCCACAGCATGCGCAGCGATGGCCGCATCCATAAGAGTGGTTCATCGGACGACTTTGCTGAGGACTCATCCACCCCAGAAGACTCAACCCCAGACGATGGTTGAACTGAAACTCACCTAAACTCCGGATCCCCATCCTGACGAAGCGAGGGGTGACTGGACGGATGGACAGATTACCTGCTCTCTCTCTCATTCTCCCCAACTATCACTTTCTGTTATCAATTTGGAACAAAATTATCTGACCATGTGAACCAACACACCCAGGATAATGAAGTAGCTTTTAAATACTGTAAAGGATAGGTAGATGAAAAAGGACTTACGAAAGACCTACATTTACATACAGGGATAGCAAAGTGTTTCCACTTTGAATAAATGGCCCTCAACGACACAGAGGGGCCTTTCAAGCACCTCTGAAAAGCCCTCATGAGATTGACTAGACATTTCCATTCTCAACCACTGTCACTCCTGCACCCAGCAGAGACACTGTTTGTGGTTCTTAAGCTTTTTCATCCAGGAAACAACAAACTTTAGTCTCTGTTCTTCTGACCCAAGCTCATGAAAACCTATTGCTACTCTTGCCATGTACGGACCCAGAAGATATAGGCCCGTGACCTATTTCGGGTACCAACCCAGAGGTTATGAGACTGCTGGAGCACATAAATTCTTTAAATGTTTAATTATGTGGATCTTTGTTACCATGCCTTCGACCTTGGTAATAGCAAATGAGCATGTGAAAGAAAAGCTAAGCCTTTAAGCACTATTCATATCATCACTATGGTACCTTAGTCCAACCCCAAAATTATTCACCATTATGGCTGTTATTCATGTGGACAATGGAGCTTCTGCCACTGTCTCTATTTAATAGGTACTTAACGATTCAGAATATGTGTAAGGTGCCTGGGAGAATATAGGTGCTACATAGATGTTACAATTTAGGAGTTCTCACTAGGCTTAAAGCCTGGCCCTGTCTGCGACACCTTAATCATCCACATCTGACTTCTGTTTTGAGTATACCAAAATTCAGGCTGGATTTGGCCTGTCAGATTATGTGCCTCACTTTCCTCTCACATTAGTTTGGTCTCTTACCCAGGTCCCAATGTGTGTATGTGTGTGTGTGTGTGCCGACCTTTTCTTTTGTTTATTTTTCTGTGTGTAGGTGTAATTGCTTACTTCTGTACTTTGTGTATATGAATGTACACGTGAGTGCTTGCATCTCTGTGTGCGAAAGAGAAAAGAGGTGGAAGATTATGGGTGGGTGATATCAAATGATTAGCTGGAAGTGATGACTTCTCATCGCCCCGGAAGCATCCATTTTTGATGTTTAAGGAGCCATTTTAATAAATCAGATACGGTCCTGTGACCATTTGCCACGTTTTTTTACTTTTATCTGGTATGAATAGAAAACATAAGTACGGGAGTCTGAATGTGCCCGTCATTGAGGTTGTAGGACCGTAAAAGACAGCCGTCCAAGATAACGACAGACACCTCCTGGCCTCTGCTTAAATGTATGATGAGTCCAACGTGCTGTGAGCACCTCACATCATCTCCGGTCACTTCAGTCTCCCATAATCTAATGCTATCACAGACAGCTATAAGGGACAGTCAGTGACCGGTTTCACTCTGCTCTGCTGCCCTGCATCGCCTCTCTGAGTGACTGTGGAACCATTTTGGGGCTAAAACTCATCAGAGCTCCACACCACTTTCTTCTTTTCTAACTGGACTGTATTGCAGAGATTGGACTCTATCAATGGAAATAGTCTTCAGTCAGTGACTCAAACGGAATGATCTGGTGGCTCTGGTCAATACACACACACACACACACACACACACACACACACACTCAACTATACACACCTACCTACAATTATACATATGCACACACACATTGTATTTGAATCTCGCTCAATAAGCTTATGTAAATACAAATATATCACTTTCCAAATATTACAGCATAAATGTTGATAGCTATTTTAAATAATAACAAAATGTTGAGAACCATCATACGAAACAGAAAGAGTGTTATAAAGCCTACTGTGAATAAGAAGTGGAGAGCCTGACAGTGGTGGCTGTGTGTGTGTGTGTGTGTGTGTGTGTGTGTGTGTGTGTGTGTGTGTGTGTGTGTGTGTGTGCGCGTGTGCACACGTGTGTGTGGAAGTTATTGCATGTGGTGGAAAGCGAGGTGAGGGTTGTGTATGGACAGGCCAGAGGGGGAGAATGTTTATAAAGCTGTAGATTACTGTGTCATGTCTGTCTGAAAGCTCAGACGCGCTTTACATGTTTGACAAATGTTACCTTAAGTGTTTTCTATACAGTGTTTGCAAAGATCAAGAAACAATTGCATATAAAGTATTTACCAAGACCAAGCATGTGATGGTGTGGTCTGTTTTGTCTCAAATCCACAAATCATGTATCTTTGTCCACTGTCACCAGAAACTGGCTGAAAGAGGTTTTTATTCCACTCTTCGTGATTTTAACTTACTGCATTCCCTGCTGCGACTGCATGTGGGAGGATAAATACAAAGCATGTTCAGTTTCAGAACAAACAGACTTGGTAACCAGATGATGCACTGACCAGGTGCCGGGACAGATGTAAAGCATAACAACACGTTCACCCTCCTTAAACACATGTTGCAGCATACTGGAATGTGACTTTCCTGAAACTATTTAAGGTATACTTTTTTTGGTGTGCGGGGTGAGGTTTGACAAATGTTTGGATGCAACTTAAAGCCACAGTCCAACACAAAAGCTATTCATTCTCTTTCTCTATTTACATGGGATCGTAAATGCCAAGTGTAGGTGGGGTTGAAATATTCTAAACTTCTTTCAGGCTGAATTGTGACCAGGCGCCTCACACTTTTAGTTCAATCACTCCTCTGCATGCGTGTGGTCACAATGCCCTGAGCAATCTCATAAATATAACTTTACGGTGTTTCCAAGCATGTTTCAGGTTTAAGTGTGACACTGCCTTTATCCTGTCCTCTGAAGGAGGTTTTACTCTCCCATTCTTTACATTCCTCTGACTTCTCAGATCTTTCTTTTTATTGCGTTATTGTGCTCCAGCCTCTCGTCTGCCAGAATGTGGCAGCCCTTTTTTTTTCTGTGCCCACATCAATAACAAGATAACTAGCTGCTCTCTGCTTCTGTGGGTGGCGATCATTTTGCAGCTTAAGAGCTGCAGAGAATTGGAGGCAAAATGGATGCTGTGAAGAATGTTAATGTGCGTTGAATGAGAACACTGCCTCCTTCTGGCAAGAGAAGCCACAGCCTCTTGCTTTGAACATTTCTTCAAAGAGGCCTATTCATGTTGTCATAAACCAACTGAAACTTCTCATGATAATAATCATTACTTTGTATATTTTACTGTTACTTCATTGGCTTCTGTGGGGTAGAAAAGGTAGCAGAGACAGATTTATGTGCACACTGATGGCTTTCTAACAACAAATGGACAATAATGTGCATTGAGCAGACATAATTTAGTCATTTGAGTTATGGTTTGCATTAAACGAGCAAAACTTAAATCTTGGACTGTCATCCACAATCACATGAGATAATCTGACAACAGTGCTGGTAATCATCTCTGCACTAGAAGTTTTGTAGCTCTGTCAACCTTCTGCCCCCTTCTCTTCCAGCTCACTGTACACAAGCGTCACTGTTTAGATGCCTCTTTGTCTTGGTTCTCTGCTGAACGTACAGTCTCTTGATCGCTCTGCAATGTGCTCTTGTGTCTGTCTGACCCACTTCCAGCAGTGCATCGGCACAGAGGGGCCCTGTGAGGCCCAGAAAGAGGCCACCCCGGCAGCCTGCGTCTCTACTCCACTGAGGCGTCAGTCAGTCAACTCACAATACCACTCTGTTACCGCTCCAGCTGGCTGCTCTTCCTCCTCGAAGTCCCAGAACCGCCAGTCTATCCACCCGCCAAGGGCCCACACGCTTGAGGTTCGGCTAGGGCGGGGAGCGGTGCCAATACTGGCTTGTGATCAGACTCCTCTTATTCGCTCACTATCTCTGCCTTACTCTCTTGACTGCCGCTCCATGAGCAGGGGGCCCGGGCCCCTTGGAGAAAGACTGTGGTGGAGTGCTGAAAACATATGTGTGAAATGGACCAGGAACTGTACACATTCTTTCTGCCTCTGGCTTGACTGATGAAACACACTTTACATTGTATAAGATTCAAAGAGTTTATATATATTTATATATGACCACTGCTAATTCAGTGCAGGCATTATATTAATTTTTGTGCACAAATGCACAAAAGAAAGAAAGCAACCTTTTCAAAACATTCTACAATTATAATTAATGTATTATAAATTTGAAAAAAAGGTAAGTAAACCTTTCTTGTTTCCTTTCAAAGAAAAAGGTAAAATTTTAAAACAATATGGCTAATGTCCCTAATTTCTTAAGAATTTCATATTTTCAGGTTTCTGGAAGGAAAAATTGTGCTATCATGGGGTAAATAGGAATTTCTTTGTAAGAAGTACCCCATTTAAACCCAAGAAAATATTAATTCATAATTGCTTTATTATTGAAAGCATTATTCTTTACACATCTTGAATTGTATATTTGGCTGTATTTCAGGAAACATCTGAGGAAACTACAGACTTGTAAAATAAAGCATTACCATAATATGAACCGAAAAGTAGTTTAAAATCTAAAGTACTGAAGGAAATGTATCTTCCAGACCTGAGGAAGAATGATGAAGAGCCTCAGTTAGATTCTTTCTTTCTGACATACAAACCATTTCCTCTGATCATGTCTAGATCCCCTCTGATCCCTCCTGTTGGACTGGTCCCTGAAGCGTCGATGTGATTTAAGATTCCTGTCATAATGAAATGTGGACTTGAACCTTTCAGTTAACCTAAGCCCAGAGGATTCAGCACACTTTGCTATTGTAATACACTTACAGTCACACACAGATGAGATGTTGCCCTGAATCCCTGGGGGAGAGGAAATGTCTGGACTGAGATCCAGGAGGAGCTGGTTTGTCAGGAACAAGGGATAAGACTCTGCGAGAACAAGCTGAAACAGATCCTGGAGGACAAATGTCAATGGCTCTGTCTGTAAAGTCCTTCTGTGTACTATTTTCAAAAGTTTGCTATCCGCACGCCTGTTGCTGTTCAGAGTTAACAGTAAACATTGCTGAAGTACTAAACGAGTTTTTGAAGATTTTTTTTTTTCTGAAAGTGCATGGCCTGTTTTGATGACATGATTACATCATGTTTTACATGTAATATAAATTGACATTAAAATGTATAAATAATTGTGTCTTTGCAAAATATAAATGAAAGTTTCAGATATGAAACTGAATTAAGGATAAAGGAAGCAGCAAACACTGATGACCTGATATTTGACAAGCAACAATGTGTCTGAGGTTTGGAGTTATTTTTGTCACATTAAAGGAATAGTAAGGCATTCTGGGAATTGGACTTGCTTTCCTAAAGCCAGCAGTTGGTTAGCATAGCTTAGCACAAAGACTGGAAACAGAGGCAAACAGCTAGCCTGGATCTGTCCAAAGGTACCCACCAGCACCTTTATAGTTCACTGATAAACATGTTATATCTCGACCTTCTCTTCTAATTTTCAGCAAGAAAGCAAATAATCATAATTCCCAAAATGTCAAACTGTTAAAGTAAAGTTTTGGTAAGTATGTTCTCATTGTAGTTTCCCTATGTTGCCATACTGAAAATAGCAGTTTCAATGTATGTATATGTGTGCATGTGTATTTTATGTAATTTATCTTGTGTATTGTTGAGCAGCAGATACTGTACTTGTCTTCTGCTTTATTGTGGGGGTACATTCTGCTTATAAAACAGACTGACTAAATTGATTTGGACGTTTCAGTGCCAAAGGCTGCAGGAAAGAAGCAGTGCGGAGACGTAGAGGATAGTAGAGGAAAATGGAAAGGAATGCATGTGGAGAAAAAAATTGGATAAATAGGTGACAGGAGTGAAGAGACACGGCTCATCTTCTTGGGCATGTTGCACCCAGATGTTGAGGGAAGAGTTGGGTAATCCTGCTCTGTCACATCCTGCTGGTTGAGCCAAAATAAAAGCTGAGAAAATAAACAACTTACCAAACTTTCTAGGTGGTTATGAATGAGGTCACAGACACAAATAGATGGATACCTGAAAAGAAAAAGAAAACCCCACTTTTCCCCATACTAAATAGAACTCAAGTCTAGAATTTACGCTGCTGACGTTACCTTCTTTGTCCACTTGGTGTCATCATAGATTAGCATTTAAAAGCAGAGTGCTCTGCATGCTGTTTGACGACTTCGGTGAGACTGCAATATTGGAATTGCATGTGCTGAATACAACACTTCATGACACTAACCCTCTCTTCTCAATCAAATGTCTGAAGTTCTGGATAGATGCTGTTTCACATTTGTTTCCCTTCCCACATGCCAAAGCCTTTGAGACGGGCCCAAATTTGAGATCACTGAGCTTTGAAGTCATATCATGGTGGTGGATCACAATTTAATCCACAATTCAGCATACAGCCAGATGTGACCTGGATAATACGCCAAGTCACCAACATACAAAATGTAAAATAACATAAATTTCACTTTCGAGGCCATGCTGTCAAGATGAAAAATCTCTTATTTTAAAAGATAATCTTTCCTATAGCATCAGCATTGTTACGGCTACCTGTGTGGCTCAGCTGATTTGATTCTGAAACCCTAAAGGCTCTGCAGGTTGTTGGGAAGGAGGGAGGTGGAACTTAGAGCACATCTTCAAAACATCTCTGAACACATATCTCACAGCACTATGTTATCGTTTCATCCGGCTGTGTGTGTATGTGTGATGGTTGTGAAAAGGATTTATAACCTTAATCCGAGATGGGGAATGGATTTCATGTGTGTCATCAGTGATAGGATCGATATATTTAAAGCATACAGTAGATATAAAGCACTGTGTGATATGTTTCCTATTTCAAAGGGAGGAAGGCATAGAGCAGAGCTGGCCACATGGAGGGTTTACCCTACAGTGGAATAAGAAATAGATGGTTTGAAACCCCCACAAGGTGCAAGTCAGAAATCATTTCGACATCTGATTGAACTAAACTGAATTCATTACATTTATTCATTTAGCTGATGCTTTTACCCAAAGTGACTTACAATTGCTATACATGTCAGAGGTTGCAACTAGGGGTTAAGTGTCTTGCTCAGGGACACAATGGTGGATGGGTCACAGTGGGGGATTGAACCAGGATCTCTCACACCAAAGGCAAAGTCTTACCTGTTGTGCCACTGCCCCCCCGCATTGTGCCACTGCCACCCCAGTTTGAAGAGTTTTGGACAAAAGCTTGATTATTATCTGATTTACAAATCACTGCCACTGTACTGTATCAGCTGCCAGTGGGTTTGGTTTAGGTTTGTTGCGTTAAATGTTGCATTTATTATTATTATTTATACAAAACTGTCTTTACTGTGACACTGTTACATACTGTGATAGTTTAGTTGTTGCATGCCAAGAAAATAATCAACCATCACCTCATGTCCATCTGGATTAAAATAACAAGCTGCTCAAAAATTACAGTCCACTACAGTATTTTTTTCTTTTAAGGAAAACACATTAAAGACCTTTGTATAGACAGAAGCTAACCTGGAAGTAGTGCCCTCCATTGGCCATTTATATTGTGTTCTGTGTCTACAAAAACACTGACAGACATCTTTCCTCCTGAGTTTCCTCTCCTCCTGAGGTGTGACTTGCCTACTGTGAAATATCATTGTACCCCAAGTGTACACCCAAGCTCATTATAAGCAGTAAGTACTGTATATGCCAACAGCTTACCAAAAATATTTAATCATAACAACATGTAATAATGTCTATGCCTGTTCCTAGCTCTCTATCATGATCAGTGCAGACACATGCCTATTTCATCTGAACTTTTGAGAGAATTCTTTACTATCTATCAAGCATACGAATGGGTAATAAATTAAAGTAGGTTTTACTCAGTGAGTGGAAAAGAGTGTATAGATGAGTGTGAATGTTAGTTTCCGTTTGAGCACTTAGGCTCAGTGTATGAATGTGTGTGACTGGTGAATGCAGATGTAGTGTAAAAGCGCTTTGAGTGGTCGAAAAGACTAGAAAGGCGCTATACAAGTACGAAGCATTTACATTTACATGGCTGCAAAATGAATGGCCATGACTTTCCCACACAGGACCCCATATGGGCTTTGATGTCCAGCGCATTTAGGGTCTTCTTGAACATGCTCTCGGAGATGAACTGACCAGCAATCAGCTGAATTCTTTGCAATGTTGAAGGACAACTCAGAAGACAGTCAAACAATCACAGTGAATGAATCACTGACGGTGAAGGTGTCTGCTCATTCACACAGAGCCTGCGTCAGTGTCAGTCACTACTGTCACCAGTGAAACTTGACAGCACCCTGTCACCTCGTTGCTTCTGAGACTTCTGAGCCAACACCATTCGAGTACTGCAATCCTAATTCACAGATCGTGTTGCTCAGATAGAGCCATTCGAATTCAGTGGCACTATTGAAATTAAGAAATATGAAGGCAAATCCTTCAGTTTGTGTGGATCAAATCAAATGTATTGTTAATCATAGAGTTATTTTAATAGTGTCCAATTATTCAACTTGTGTAACAGTAACTATTCTGCAGTCACCGTTCAGAGGAAGGCTTTAAGATCATAACAGAAAAGGCACTTCCTGACAAAAAAAGCAAAGGGAAAGAAAAAAAGTGCCTTAGTAAAGTGTTGGGCCACCATGAGCAGAGCAGCTCGAAGAGCACTGCTTAATAGATTGAGATCTGACTATGAAGACCATAGCATACTCATCGCAGGAAAAGCGAGGTGGATTAAATGAATGATAGTTGAGTGACATTTATTTGCTCCAGTTTCAAGGTCCTGGTATTGCGCATACTGGTTCATTGTCAGACTGTCGCGGTTCACTGAGACACTTTAATAGAACTAATGTTATTAGCATCTGTGCTTTACCTTCTTCTTTTCCACTCACTGAGTAAAACCTACTTTAATTTATTACCCATTCATATGCTTGATAGATAGTAAAGAATTCTCTCAAAAGTTCAGATGAAATAGGCATGTGTCTGAACTGATCATGATAGAGAGCTAGGAACAGGCATAGACATTATTACATGTTGTTATGATTAAATATTTTTGGTAAGCTGTTGGCATATACAGTACTTACTGCTTATAATGAGCTTGGGTGTACACTTGGGGTACAATGATATTTCACAGTAGGCAAGTCACACCTCAGGAGGAGAGGAAACTCAGGAGGAAAGATGTCTGTCAGTGTTTTTGTAGACACAGAACACAATATAAATGGCCAATGGAGGGCACTACTTCCAGGTTAGCTTCTGTCTATACAAAGGTCTTTAATGTGTTTTCCTTAAAAGAAAAAAATACTGTAGTGGACTGTAATTTTTGAGCAGCTTGTTATTTTAATCCAGATGGACATGAGGTGATGGTTGATTATTTTCTTGGCATGCAACAACTAAACTATCACAGTATGTAACAGTGTCACAGTAAAGACAGTTTTGTATAAATAATAATAATAAATGCAACATTTAACGCAACAAACCTAAACCAAACCCACTGGCAGCTGATACAGTACAGTGGCAGTGATTTGTAAATCAGATAATAA
>NC_060166.1:17989255-17992920 GCF_021292245.1 Micropterus dolomieu | reverse complement strand
ACTGATCATGATAGAGAGCTAGGAACAGGCATAGACATTATTACATGTTGTTATGATTAAATATTTTTGGTAAGCTGTTGGCATATACAGTACTTACTGCTTATAATGAGCTTGGGTGTACACTTGGGGTACAATGATATTTCACAGTAGGCAAGTCACACCTCAGGAGGAGAGGAAACTCAGGAGGAAAGATGTCTGTCAGTGTTTTTGTAGACACAGAACACAATATAAATGGCCAATGGAGGGCACTACTTCCAGGTTAGCTTCTGTCTATACAAAGGTCTTTAATGTGTTTTCCTTAAAAGAAAAAAATACTGTAGTGGACTGTAATTTTTGAGCAGCTTGTTATTTTAATCCAGATGGACATGAGGTGATGGTTGATTATTTTCTTGGCATGCAACAACTAAACTATCACAGTATGTAACAGTGTCACAGTAAAGACAGTTTTGTATAAATAATAATAATAAATGCAACATTTAACGCAACAAACCTAAACCAAACCCACTGGCAGCTGATACAGTACAGTGGCAGTGATTTGTAAATCAGATAATAAATCGGGGTTCAGTATCTTGCCAAAGGACACTTCAACACACAACCAGGGGGAGCCAGGGATTGAACCACCAACCTTCTGATTAACGGCCAACCCGCTCTACCTCCTGAGCCACAGCCACCCCACAAATCTGTGCAGGGTTAGTCCAGAGAGAGCCAGAGCACAACTAAATGCTCACTGACTCCTCTGTAATCAGGTACAGGATGTCTGCTGACAGAGCATACGGCTGAGCATCCGAGTGCTGTCAGATGTAATAACATTGCCCATCGTCTGTCTCCACATTTTATTGAGAATAATCACCCTGTCTCATCTCTTCACTACATAGGAAGAAGGTCGCAGGTCACTCCCTCTAGATGAGCGGTACTCAAACTCTGCTCTACTGAAATAACAAGCAGCCTGGATTTACAACCTCAGGACCTTCACTCCTGTCAGTCTCAATGTACTAGGCCCATGCAATCTGACCTCAGACCTTTTCTATAATTGCTGCTTATGTAACATTACATTAGTCTTATGTACTGAAGATGATATAAAATATGTGGCTTGGTGTGTATGTGAAACCTTGTGTTACACTATACTGACAGCACTAAGTCACTGCGGTTTTTGCAGTTGTCCAAAATGTATTGAAACATTTGTCTCAACATGAACCTATGTAAGTTTAGCTGTGGCTACAAATGACAATTATGGGGTAAAATTAAATGTGAAAAATTAGTGTAACAGTAGCACATGTCAGCACTTAAGTCCATCATTCAACAATATCTACCAAAGGTTTGCTAAAATTAGTCACCATAAGCTGCTGCTCATTCCAGGCCAAGTAAGACTAAAGCAGCAACACGCCTAGGTGTACCGAAGTTAGCAAGGCTGGTTTATTGCTTATTAATACATCTGTTAGTTTTTATGAAGGAAAATGTATTATTTATTTTTTCCAATTTTTTCTTGCTTTATTTAAAAGCAGCAATGCCACAGTGTATAAATACTCCATTACAAGTGAAGGTCCTGCACATATACATATGAAATATATCATATTTAATAAGGTATTTCTGTACAAAAATAGCTATGAAATAAATGCAAAAAGTACAATATTTGTGGAGCAGAAGTGTAGTGAGAATAGTAAGTAGCTTAAAAATTAGGAAAAAATAAGTAAATGTGCTCAGTTACATTCCACGACTGCTCTACATGTTTAAACTCTGTTAAATATTGTAAAATGTTTTTTCCCCTCTTTTTTTGGTGATAAATTCTGCTCCTGCACCTCACCAATAATAAAAAGTGTGTTACCACTTAATTTTTTATCTGGCAGCCCTCACATAACGTTTTCACTTTTTTCTCATAGTCATATTAAAATTGATTTTACAGTTGTCACATTGTCAGTCGAGTCACTCTCACGTTAACTGGCAGTTTCAGTGAGCTCCTTTGCTCACTGAAACAGCCATTTTATGCACAGCCATCAGACACCTGTCTGTGCAGTTCCTAATTTGTCTGGCTTGTGTATCAGCACAAGGTAAGGGGTTTTATAAACCTGTTTTTCTTTATTTTAGTCGGCTAATGCGATACCTTCCGGAATGAGGAAATTAAGCTGTCTGGTGTCTGCAAAAAAAAAAAATCATCTTAATGAACACATTACTGAACAGGGCAATTCTCTAGCCTGAGATGTTGTTGCCTTTCCTGCATCAGATCCTCAGGTGGTAGGAGTTGTTTGCAGGCGTTCTTGTTAGAGCTCTGCGCATTGTGAACATTCACAGTTTTAGTGATAGAAAGCACAGCATCGCATCATAGAGAGATACTATATGATAACTGGAGGGCTGCAGTCTCAGAAAACACTGGGAGCTGAACTGAGGCTCACAATACAGCAATCCATCTGGCTCAGAAGAATGTAGCCCCAACATCAGTGGGTTTGGCGTTCTCAGACCAGGGATTAATCCTTCCCAAGAAACAATAGATGTTCACTTTCAGTCAATAAAATATCCTGCCGTGTGTTTTACAAACCTAGGCCCTCTGGGATAAATACAGATTTAGTTTGAGCCACAGTTTGAACCAGAGAAACATGATGCAGAAGAGTACACTACCTCTGAGAAGAGGGTCACAGGTGAGAGTGGTCATGCTGCACGCTGATGAGGCAGAGGAGTGAAAATCCTTCTATCTGCTTAAACAGCATCTGATTCCTGATTTACTTCCTTTCGCATAGTCGTGCTCCTGAAGAGATTTGGCGAATCTGACAAATATTTAGACCTGAATTACTGTCATGGTTTTGTGTTGTATTTGTTTATTTCTTCCTCTTCGTCATGTTTTTGCCCTTCATCGTGTGTTTTTCACTCCCTGCCTGTGTGTTTGTGTCTTATGATGTTGTCAGTCATCATTGGTTACATGCTATTGTATTCAGTTACATTCGTCCTTGCGTATGTTTGTTCGCTTTACTTCCTGTGTTGTTTTGTAGTGTTCGTTCAGATCAGAATCAGATCAGCTTTTATTTGCCAGGTATGTGTACACATACGAGGAATTTGACTCTGGATTACAATGCTCATGATGTGTTTGCTTATACAATAATACAATAAAACAATCCCACACAGGCTACAGTATAGAATACATACATATATATACACTATAAACAAAAACAATATAGACAGATTGAGACAATAGTTCATTGAGTGCAAAGGATGAAGGAATAAATTATTATTACCATTATTATTATTATTATCATGTCGGAGGTGGATGAGATACAGTGGGTACGGAAAGTATTCAGACCCCTTTAAATTTTTCACTCTTTGTTTCATTGCAGCCATTTTCCAAAAATCAAAAAAGTTCATTTTATTTCTCAGTAATGTACACTCAGCACCCCATCTTGACAGAAAAAAACAGAAATGTAGACATTTTTGCAAATTTATTAAAAAAGAAAAACTGAAATATCACATGGTCATAAGTATTCAGACCCTTTGCCGTGACACTCATATTTAACTCAGGTGCTGTCTATTTCTTCTGATCATCCTTGAGATGGTTCTACACCTTCATTTGAGTCCAGCTGTGTTTGATTATACTGATTGGACTTGATTAGGAAAGCCACACACCTGTCTATATAAGACCTTACAGCTCACAGTGCATGTCAGAGCAAATGAGAATCATGAGG
>NC_060166.1:17969416-17989155 GCF_021292245.1 Micropterus dolomieu | reverse complement strand
CTTCCAACAAGACAATGACCCTAAGCACACTGCTAAAATAACGAAGGAGTGGCTTCACAACAACTCCGTGGCTGTTCTTGAATGGCCCAGCCAGAGCCCTGACTTAAACCCAATTGAGCATCTCTGGAGAGACCTGAAAATGGCTGTCCACCAACGTTTACCATCCAACCTGACAGAACTGGAGAGGATCTGCAAGGAGGAATGGCAGAGGATACCCAAATCCAGATGTGAAAAACTTGTTGCATCTTTCCCAAAACGACTCATGGCTGTATTAGATCAAAAGAGTGCTTCTACTAAATACTGAGCAAAGGGTCTGAATACTTATGACCATGTGATATTTCATATTTTCTTTTTTAATAAATTTGCAAAATATTCTACATTTCTGTTTTTTTTCTGTCAAGATGGGGTGCTGAGTGTACATTACTGAGAAATAAAATGAACTTTTTTGATTTTTGGAAAATGGCTGCAATGAAACAAAGAGTGAAAAATTTCAAGGGGTCTGAATACTTTCCGTACCCACTGTATACTGTACAGGTGCACATACACATACATGCATACATGTACACATTTACACAGTGCGATGGAGCATAGTGCAAAGGATATATATAATAAATTAGTATTATGTGCAGGTATTATGTACTTGAGGTAGGTACATTTGGAATACAGTGTATATATAATATACAAGCTTTATAATAAGCATAGCTTTGTTTCCTGCTGCTGATTATCCTGATGTGTTTTACCTGTTCAGTCCCTCAATGCTTGTTTGCCCTGTATATATAATGTGCTCTGTTCTGTTCAGTCTTTGTTGTGTCCTCTTTGTTGCTGACTGTTGCCCTGCTTGTCTGCGTGTTCTCAGTTTAAACTTTTGTTCCGTGTTTTGGATTCCCCGCCTTTGTTTGGACTTCTGCGTTGACATGTAGTCATGAGTATTTCCGTTTCCTTTTTTGGATTAAAACATCATTACTGCACCAGCGTTTCCAGTGTCCTGCATTTGGGTCTACTTCTCAGTTTTCTGACCTTGACAATTACATAGAGAAACAACCTTATTCATGATGATTTGGTCAGCTAGATATTGGTCTATGTAATCAAGTCGTGTTGCCACAGTAGTGATAATAACTTCCAATAACTTCCACCATCATGACATTGTGATCTCTGATACATTTGTGGCAGCAAACTGTGTAAGTTTCTGCTACAGGCACTTCACTTGGTATTCAAGAGCAGAGGAAGTGACAGAGAGACTTAACCAGCTTAGACAGAGTCCTCAGCAACAGTGAAGTCCATCACCAGCTACAACTCTTCAGCCTGGGATCTGACGCAACTGATCAAACCACAGTGTGCTTTGTTTTTTTGTGCTTCGTGTGAGTGTTTGCCGCTACACATTACAATTACTGATTATTAATGAATGAAGGAATTACTACTACTACTACTTATATCCATTATCAGTGTAAGTTTTATAAAACGCCTTGTAATTTCTCTTATTGCTACTAAATAAATGATCACATATAAAGAAATTTACTTAACCTGTGTACTGTATACAAAACACTTTATACTATCTTTTAATGGTGTTTACTGATATGATTTTGTACTATTTTAGACAAATAAGGACTAGTTTTACTTACTGGAAACAGACACATATGCAAACAGAATATAGGAATGATTCATTTCATTCATTTGTTGCTGGTCAACGAATTGATTTAGTTTTTTTCATTAGCTCCGTCTCCCTCCTTTCCCTGGAGGAACATTAAAACTGCACTGGATGCATTTTCAGGAGTAGAGTCTCTGTGTTATAATTATCATTTGTACCTAAACCTATGTTTTATAAAATAGAACTGTGCTGTGAGTTTACTGACTTTAGTCAATATTGTCATCATGGCCCTTTACGTCATGTCTTGGCTCTAAAACAAAGTATAATTAACTAGACTGGAGTCATCCTTTAATTTACTTTGAACTAAACTCATTGGTCCTTCCGATAACCTTCTCTCCTTGAGTCCCGTCTGTGGCCACTTCATTCCGATGCCTCTCTTATTCTCAGCATGTCCGGATGAATCCCATCAAATATCTCTGGTCACTCTTTTCATACCAGAACAGGTACATCAGCCTCCAGCCAAAGAGCCCCGGTTCACTTAATGAACCACACTGGTTTCTGGTCATCCCAAGTCTATATTCGCTCTGACCTCAAGATTCTCAGTCATCAGTGTTTGCTTGGGAAGGTTATTGGGGGTCTGCAGATCCCGGGAGCTACAGCAGTTCCTTGCCAAAGTCTTCATCACGCCAATAAATACTATGTTATAGGTAAAAATTGCCTTGTTATTCAATTGCTTAATTATTTTAACATTCAAAGCACTCTGAATCTTTTTAACTGTACTTTTTTTAAATTGAAGGTCGCTAAGGAGGTCAGGGGGAGCTTGTAAGACGGTGTCCATTAACTGTCACCAGAAAGAACATTCTGTTGGTCTGTAACCAGACACCTTGTCAGTTGTCTTTATCCTTTATTCAAGGACTTCTGAGTGTGTATGTGTGTGTGTTTCTGTTGCATGTGTCTAAGTAGCTCCTGAACCGTCCCCCTCTGGCTTATCTAGACTTGCCTGTCAACATGTCACATCCCAGCACAGCTCTGTTCTTGGAGAGGCAAGGTTGCAGTGGTGCTAAGGGAGGAGCTTTCCAAGGTGTGTGTGTGTGTGTGTGTGTGTGTGAATGTTTGCATACATGCATGAGTGATGTTGGAATCTTAAAAAATCCTTTGCATTATGTAAATTTGCCAGTAACTACCCAAACTGTGCCTATGCTGCACCAACATGCTGAAAAAAAGATAGATAAAAGTGCTCATTGAGATCAGCAACAGCAGACGCTGTTCTTTGACCCACTGTGACATAGACAAACATCTCCAGCTAGGTCAGGACACCATGTCAACTCCATATATAACTACAACATGTGTGTAAATATAAATTCAAATAATTTCACACCTCACACCTCTGTCATGGATCAGCAGGTTGCATTATTCGACTTTTATCCTGAAACGGCGGATGTCCTTGAGGAGTTGCAGTTGTTCCTCTTGACGTTACACATGACTGTTTAATGAGACATTGTCCTTGAACTTGTCTCCAGGCATCACACCTCGCTCAACACATGAATAAATAAGGAATGGAAACTGCTTCAGGGAAGTTGACAATGAAAATATAGTGGTAGCACCAAATGGACTTTACACGTGAATAATAATATGTCCATGTGGATAATTTGGGGTATACAGGCAAAGACAAATCTCCCATCAAACAGAGGAGCCTTTTTCACCTCTGGTGGTAATGAGAAGCTTCCACAGCTTCAAGGAAAGCTAATCCAGAAATCTTGATCGGAAACAGTTGAGCTACTGAAGACTGTGAAGTAAATATTTAACATATACATGCATATTTTTACATGGAGGTATTGAGAGTCAGAGTAATGACATGATGAAGATCCCTAATTTCACCTTGTAGTGACATGGATGCCAGGTTAAGTGTGCTTGACAGCTGGTTGAGTTACTAAATCAGCTGTATTTCAGAGAAAGTATAATGATTATAATACATTTTTGTAACATAGGTTCCATAATAAAACTTTTGTATGGAAATGAAAGAAATGTCGCTACTTAAAAGCAAATATGAATTACATTACAATTGGTTGTTAAAAATAATAGTTTGACATTGTAAGAAATACGCTTTGATTTTTTACTCAGAGTAAGATGAGAAGAAGCAACAAATTAAATATGTGTTAATTAGCAAATTTTGGTTACATTGGGACAGAGCCAGGCTATAGCTGAATTTACGCCTGTGGTACTCTGTAGCTTCAAATTTTAAGACATGAGAGTGGTATCAATCTTCTCATCTAATTACCTGCAAAATAGAAAATACTTGCATTTCCTGTTATTCTGACACAAAATCTAAACTCTTACCACAGTATCAGCACACTAATTGTACATGGATTGCTGTTCAAACACAACACATTGTTTGACATTTTGTTGTCAGGCCATGCAAATGAAACTCTGTAAATATACATTTAATTGCAAACTGTAGTAAAAATGGTCCAAATAAACCTATGTCTATGGCTAAAATAATAATGGTGTAGAGGTGTGGTTTCTAGGGTAAAATGTGGACAGGCTGCTAGAAATAATCATGTAATCTTAAACTAGAATATCTGCGTGATTCTGTACTTAGTTTCACTCTGTTTGACAGCTAATCTCCACTCTTCAGTCTCACTATACTTATTTAATAATACTGGATTCCTTCCCTCCTTCCTCCTGACCTTTCTCTCTGATTACATCACAATTCCCCATCAGTGCTCTGACATTTCCTTGCCTACTCTCTGTGTTCATTGCAGGCCTTGTGGGACCAAACAACAAGGCCAGGGAGTTCAGAAGCCAAAGCAGGCGGTTGGCCTGCGTTGGCGGTGTTTTTGAAGGAAAGACGAGCATCCGTTTGGTTCACTGGGTCTGAGAAACTCACTTAATGCCCGTGTCCTCAGTGGATGAGGGAAAGCGGGATGACAGCAACACATATAGATAAAAGTATATAAGAAAACAGAATGTCTAAAAGAGAGGGTGCTGTGAGCAACCTTTTTATTGTCAAAGCAATTCACTCAACATTAAGGTCACATAAATGGTCTCTTTACAGAGTGAAGGGATCACAGATAATGACAGAGTAATAATAATATATATAATACAATATAATAATAATATAGAGTAATAATAATATATTAATAACAGCAGTACATTGCAGATAGAGACTAAATGTTTAATTATACTTTTAAATCTATACATTTCTGCACTCTCTGCAACATCATGAAGTCTACTGCGAGCATGGGAGATCCACCACATGCACTGTTACTGGGCTGTTGGTCGATTCTGATGCCTGAAAATATAAACATGGTGTGAAATGAGTTCCTTCCAGTGTGCTGGCTCCATTTTGAGCTGACTGTATTAGAGACACCAACCCAGAATCTTTCAAACTAACAAGCCACGACAAACCAGACTTTTCTGTTAGTTCAGTGTTGTCCATCCAATGAGTAAATTATGGCTTGAGTGTTTTATAATACATGCATGTACTAAGGATTTCATTTTAAAACATTATGCATGCTGGCTTTGAAAAAGTTTTATTCATTGTCTGTCTCACATCTGAGCTAGTGTGACATATTTAACACTGTCTGCAGAGAAGGTCTGATCCCCAAAGTGCGTCCCTTTTGTTTATTTTTTTTACAACTTGTTCTCTGTGTCAGTGTGACGTCATTTAATATACATCATTGTAGGCTCTCAGCATGTTAAATGTATGACTGGGATCTTACATACTGGATCTATCTCCCTTAATAAGGGTTATGCTGTAACTCCTACAGCAAGCTATTACTTTTAGCGAGGGCTCTGTAGACCTCAAAACACTGAGCCACTCAAGGTCACCCTGACTGCACATAACATCAAAATATCACACGAAGATGATGACCATTCGAATTACAAGGCAAAGCTGGTGAAGAGGTGATGCCATAAAACCCAGTTGATGAGTTTTTTGATATGTTAAAAGAAGGGCAGACTGCTGAATTGCAAATGTATTTCTGGTGACGCGTTTGTCTCATGCAATCATGATTGCTTTTGTTCATGCTCATCTTTCCCTCCGCGACCCTTTCCCTGACATATTCAAAGTAATGTACCAAGTCATTGGAATGAAAAACATACTAATAAAAGTAAAACATTTCTTGTTTCATTTTGTTGACACACTAGAGTCAAAGGTTTTACAGAGGTAATTGTGTATGTATGTATGTATCTGTTTTTATCACTCCATAAATCAGAAAATACTGTCACAACAGCCATAGACAAAAACTATTTTTGCAATGTTTTTAGGAGTTTCTTTTTAATTTAAATCAGGCTGTGATATAACAATGACCTACCTGGAAACCTTCAGAAAATAGAATAAAACTGGAAAGTTTAGTGTATGTAAGTGATACTGAAGTGGAGATTTGTGTCTCAGAGTATGAGAAAAATGTAAATTTCATTTACATTTTGCATTTTGAAACATTCCCAGTTGATTACTTAGGCCCAACTAAAACATTGTTTGTATTACACAATTTCTGAAATTTTATGTTTAAAACTGTTATTTCAGAAGAATTTTTGGTAAATTTGGTAAATACTTATATCCGTTTAGCAGTGAATAAATGACGAGACAAAAATGAAAATCTGTGGCTATCACAGGACTGTAATTCAGCGGAAAATAAATGATTGGCCTGTCTGTCTACCAAGCAGGAAGCTTCCGGTCTGAGACGCAAAGCCAACGCGAAAGTCCCTTCATTCTAATGAACGGCCAACAGGGGACGACTCTTCTGAAAGAAGTGCAGTTCTATTGGAAATGATGGTAAAATGACCCTACTTCTCACCTGATTTATTACCTTTGTAAACACTTTCCTGATGAGTTTATGGTCTCAGTCGCTACATCACAACATGATGTTCATTTAGTAAATTATGGTTCCATTTAGAGGAAAATAGACCATAAAGCAGAGCAGATGCTTCAGGGAGGGATTATCTATGATTGACAAGTCGTTACCTTGGCAACCTGTCTATCAGGCTAGAGTGGCTCGTACCCATGGCACTGTGTAAATCTAACCAGTGCCGTTGAAAAAGCTTATTAGGAGTTGGCTGTTCACTTTCTCTGGGGAGTACATTTAGTTTTAAGACTGTTGTTTGCTAGACAAAATTGTCAGCCCTGTTAAAATGACAGCGTCTCGTCCAAATATGGTCACGTCCGGTGCCGCTAGTTGCAAAAACTCAACGTGGAGGCGCCCTATCGGCCAAACTTGAGGCTTCAAAACAGCAGTCCACAAACCAACGGGTGATGTCACGATGACTATGTCCACTTCTTATATACTGTACAGTCTATGCTGTCTACCTCTCTACCTGCGCACACTCTGCACTTTGCACTGCATATGAAAATGTGTTTTGGGGGAGTGGCTTTTGAGGGAGGCCTGAAGGGAGGGGGTGGGGTTATTTAGATTGGATATTTTCAAAATGTCTTTTGCTATTTTCCTATCAACATTGCCTATCTCATCCTTAAATATGCAAATGAAGCATTATCTAATGCATTATCTAAACTTCTGTAGAATTTAGGAGAAATCGAAGCATATAGACAAAGTGTAGTAAAATAAACACCTACATGTGTATTTATTGTTTTTCCACTAGTCTGAAAGAAGTACAGTATTCAACATTAGATAAAGGAGAATGTTTATGGTAGAAATGAAAGTTCTACATTTGGTAATAAAAATGGATGTTCTAAATATGAACACACTAATGATTTGACCTAAATGTGCAACTGAAAATGTAAACAAACATGTAAGTATCCTTTTCATTGTGTCCTCAGGCTGTCGCTGCCCTCATATGCACTTTGAATCTGTGGTAAAGAAAACATCCCTCTGTTTATTTCTAATGCTTAGTGGTTTTGTGTGCTGACTTGGTACCAAAGCTACCGTACCAGGAGCCAGGCTTATATTTTATGCCCTGCATGGTTCATGATAAGGGTAAGAAATTGAAGATGGGATGTGAGTCATGTCTGGAGAGAAAAAAATGCAAAAAGCACTCACGTCCTCTCTCTCTCCCTCTCTCTCTGCTTGTCTCTACCCTTCTCTCACAAATTCAAAATGCATACACTTGAGCACAGTCGTACTATCTTGAGAAAGTCAGACTCTAAAGTGCCTGATTTGCCTCCAGTCTTCAGTGTCTGGTGTCAGGGGTCACTCACTCATCCTCTATGATAGACCAGAGAGAAATCATGCATAGCCGCTGGCTTATAATGAAAAGATTGGTGGGCTTGGTGATAAGGAGGAGATATACCAAGAAACCAAGACCATACAGCTTTACATAAGAGTACAAGGTTAATGTTCTTAATAAAGAGAGGTGTTCCTGTGATGAGTTGGTTGATTTAATATACATCATCTAATGTAAAAATATAGGAAACACACAGTTACAGCATCCCTTTAAAATCCTTTTTTTCTCATAAAGTTAAAATGTAGATGCTATTTATAATGATAAGCAATACAAAAGTGAATCTGTGTCACTGTCACATACAAACAGTGTCACATTAATCACACACAAGCACGCACAAGGCACCGAGCCAGATGCAGTGGACTGTGGCGGTTTTGGGGGGGAGCCAACAGGGGCCAGTGCCTGTAACACAAACCTTGGACCCCACTATGGCTCCCCTCTGAACGAAAAGTCTACAGTAATCATAGTAATATATCTTTCTGGTGACCATATGACGCTGATGCGAACAAATGTGTCTCAACTAGTCGGATCATTTAGGACGTAACACCGCTCAGTGGTGATCAGTTTAACACATTGCTCGCCTCAACGTTACGTCTTCTTGATTCGAAATGTACATTAAACTGAATGCAGCATTAAAGACAGTATTTTGTCCTTGTAATCCATGTTTCCATTGCATGGATAGCCTTTGGATATTTCTGGAAATTGGTCTGAGACCCCCTCCTTAAAAGGTAAATTATTATTATCATAACAATTTAATATTGCATTGCATTTAAACAGCACTTTTCAACACAAAAAGTGATAACAGTAGCCTACTGGTCCTACCAGGCTGGACATGCAGTCTGACAAAATATGTATCCCCGTCCATAATGCACAGATGATGGCCTACTATCTAATATTTTGTTTTAGGTATATTTCACATCATGACTAATAAAAGGGGTGAATATGGAGACGTATGTTGTTTCCTAGCAAAAGTTATAGTAAGACACAAAATACAAACTGGGATCCAGAGAATGTCTTGTACACTAGAGCTTATACTGTTCATTAAGTCTTACAAAGAAGTGTTGCATCAAAGAATGTACTGTAGTTTGAGCTAAAGCCACTGGCAGTGGGACATTTTCAAGTCTGATTTGTCACTCTGGAACTTACTTGCCTATTACCTAACTTTACCTTATCACCTATCACCTATTTGGGCTAATGCTAATGTGACCATGCAAACATATTCACAACAATGCTTATGTCAAGTTTATAATTTATCAAGTTAAACATCGTAGTTTATCATTAGCATAGCTTTTAGTTTAGCATGGCAGCATGCTAATATTTTGTGATAAACACTAAACAAAGTACAGTTGTGAATGTAATTTATTTTGATGGTAATTGCTCAATAACCAAAGCATTAGTCAAATACAGATTTTAAACTGATGGTGTGGTGCTTAATAGAGAAAGTTAAGATATCTCCAACGTTATTTCAATTTATCCTGAGGAGGACATACATGTGTGTACCAAATTTCATGGCAGCCCATTCAATAGTTGTTGAGGCAATTAAAACCAGGAATGTCAACCTTATGGTGGCGCTAGTCTAAATGTCAACAACTTTCTAGGCTATCCATCTGATAACTGATGTGTCCTCTTTAGCAGCTAGAGTGTCTAAAAGGTTCCGTGAGAGCTGCAATCAGTGAATCATTAATACACATTAACATTTTGAAATGTTTAATTTAATAATTTTCTTTAATGCAAGAGCAGTGGGAGGAAATCTAATGGATATATGGAACTTCTACGATGCGCCTGCATGTTCAGACAGAAAGCATAGCAAATTGTTGCCTCACATCATTCGAGCAAATTTGTCCACTTGGCCGTTTGTTCTGTCTTTGTTTATTTGTAATTTATGCCAATGTATCAAATGCACATTAGCTTTAAGCTAGCAAGCAACAGATACATCCATCGTGTCTGTGTGATGTTGCGTGTGCGTTTGTTTGCAGCTCAGACTTACTGAACTCACCAGAAAACTCTTATTTCTGTTATTTCACTCCAGTCTTTCTCCTCTCGTCTCTACAAGCTTGCAAAGTAGATTCATAAAGCCCTGGGATATGCACAAACTTTGCACTCAAGCAGAATCTCATGCAGGCACATCTGAGTCAATTTGCGATGCGATATGGTTTTCACGTCTTTACATTGGGTGCTTCTCAAATCTCTTATTTGTCGTTTCCTCGCTCCTTGCTTGAACTGGAAGTTGATCTGCTCCGCCATCTTGCAGACCGTCCCAAAGCTCTTGGGCCTTTTCATTTCCCAAATTTCTACCTCCTCGACTCCTCGATCCTCGCTCCTTGCTCCTCGATGTGCATTTTAAGAATTGAGATGTCCTTCAAGATGGTGCGGTGAGATCGATTTCCGGGTCATTGAGATGTCCTTCAAGATATTTAGTTTTTTTTATTTCTCCCATCAACTTTTATTATAGAGACAATTAAAGTCAGAGAGGGTCAGAGAGTCTGTCAGCAAGAAACATGTTTTACATAATTTATCGTCATTTCTAGTCACATAGCCTATGTGTTTAGTCCAAATAGAGACAATAAAACATAGTAGGCTAAACAAGTTAGGAATCGGACAAGTCACTAAACTGCACTAAAGTCTCTAATGAAGCAAGCAAAGGGAAATAAATCTGCTTAGCCAATCTCACCAACTGCATCTGATGAAAGCAGCTGGCAGCTCCACCAGTAAAATCAGCTGATGAAAGTATGAATGAAAGCTGCTGCGCAAAAAAAAAGTGATCGATCTGTGATGAGTGATGTGACTTACATAAATTAAATGTATTAGTGTTAAAGGATATCAGAAGAGAAATAAACTTAAAGCAAAAAGCTGAGCATAAACTTTAATACAAGTTACATCATTTAAATTTCCCTGAAACATTGGGCTAACCCCAAGACACCATGATCGTATTCTGGGTATTCAATAACGAATTTACAATCAGAATCAATAAATATAAATGCAGATAAGCATTGTGCCAGTAGAAATTATCCTCTGAGCAGGACATACAGTAAGCTATAATTTTTTCATGTGCAGGTGTTTGTTAAACAGATAACAGAAAATCATGCTGCTCTGACTGTGAGACTTTATTAATACCAACACAGTGCACATGTATGTTGACACAAATTCCATCAAAAGTCTCTACAGCTGTTATAGCCGACTGACAGCTGATCCAGCAGCGATCCGCTGTTGCCGTCATCAGAAACGGATGTCGCTTTACATAACGCTTTAGAGGAAAAGGTCTCATGTCTCTAAAAACATATTTCCTCTTTCCTTCTCTCCTCGCTTTGGCATCTAGGCGGGACTAAGACGCAAGGAAAAGACACAAGTGAGGGAAATGTGGACGCAATTAAGAGACTTGAGAAGCACCCATTGACTTTGTATGCAATTGGGCCACTTTTAAACTTAACTGGGTGTTCTGTCTGAAGACTTTAAGACTTTTTCCTAAGAGGATAAATTTAACTGAAAACAAAATAAATAGATCAATAATTATATAAGGAATTGAATGTTCTGATTACCTTTGGAGAGAAAGAGACTGTTGTAATATTGCCTGACACGATCTCAATCCCTTCAAAATATATGTCATAGGCTTGTACGTATATTTGACCATCCGTACAACAAAGATACCTAAATACCTTAAAAAATAAATTACTGACTATAGCGGACACACTGCATGAAAGGCCCAGCTTCATTTTTCAGCTGACTGGTGCAGTAAGCCTTCTGACCTGCCACTCATCTATATGGTTAAAAGGGCTGAGAGCTACAGATAAGAGGCCGAAATCCTGTATGTCAGTTTTTATCACTGGAGTCACAATAAAGGGGCGCTGGCAGGACAGGAATGGTAGTGTAGTATCCAATATTTGTGTATTTGACTCATAACAGTTCAAAATAGCACTGTAGCTGCAGGACAGAGGTCAGTGACCTTCTACGGGGAGAGCAGTGATTGGTGGTTATGTAGGGACTGAACCCTTCTATAGAATTTGACCTCTAACCCCTTGTTTTGTTACCTCAGAATAGTACTGTACCCTTCTATGGGTTTGACCTTTTATTTTTTCAGACTCAAACCCCTCTATGGTACCTAACAGATACCTAAACATATCCTGTATAAGCTATGTTTGATGTACAGAGAGACAGAGTGGCCATCGGGCTGGGTCACTCTCCAAGCTGCTGCAGAGCTTGTAATTGATGCTAAACTCCTTGATTTAATAAACTTTTATGATCAAGAACAGTGTCAAGCGGGTTTCTTCTCAACATGTCATCGCAGCATTATTGTTTGGACACCACAGAAATTGGCACCTCAGATGGGACCATGTTGTGCCTGAATTCATCGCTCCATCACGGGCTCCGTCAAGCTGACTCCCGCTCCAGACGCTGGCGTATATGGTGAGTTTTCTCATAAACTGTGGGCGCTAGTCAGTTCGTGTGTCTGTGTGTGCGTTAAAGGGTGCACCGGTTCGATCCCGTGTGAGTGTTTGCGGTTGGATGTGTGAGAGGACTCCGTTCTAAATTTTGTTTGCATTGTGGACAACGCAATAAGGGGTGTGTGTGAATATAATGAAGACAGATAATAAACCTTTAATGTCAAGAACAGTGTCAAGCAGGTTTCCTCTCAACACATCATCGCAGCATTATTGTTTGGACACCACAGTAGATCATTTTTTATATATAAATATGCAGTTCTTATATGAATAAACACTATCTTCTGATTTTATTTTTTTTTTAGCGGGGATGGTTGGATGTGATTCTTCAGGGATTGGGAAGGGGCAGGAATTTTTTGAGTCACCCTGTGATCCAGGACCACAAGTAGAAAGACCAAAAGAGAGAAAGCAAGAGAAGAGAGACCTCAGCTGAAGGGTTAATGAAGTCAAACAATTCCTGAGGGCAAATTAGAAATCTCTTAACAAGCTTTCTCCATCACAGTCTCCACATCTCCACCTCCATCCCCCTCTCCCCTTGACTCTCACTGCCACCAGTCCCAACTGATTAATACTACTGAGTTTACAGCCCCAGGTACCCAGTCTTTTGTCAAACTGGTATATTCAGTGTATAAGATGTTAACTCACTGGTGAGGATTCAGAAAACTGCACTGCACTGTGTGGAGAGAATGTACACAAAAAGCATAAGGAAGTTATTCAAGGCAACATTTGCTTTAGGTCTAACAGAGCTTAATTTTTAAGAAGGTGGAGAGGTTTATGACAATTAATGTGATGCCCTAAGCCCTGATTCTGTATTTTGGTTCCTTTTACAAATCAAGACAATGCTATTAACTGAGTGTATTATATCTGTGTTGTCAGTGTCTACCTGTAAACATAACATTATGGGAACATGGGTTGTTGATGGTACAGTAGATATGGCATTTGCCTTTGGTGTGAGATTCCCCAGTTCAATTCCCCACTGTGACACATCCACCAATGGGTCCCTGAGCAAGACACTTAACCCCCCGTTGCTCCAGAGGAATACAGTACTTAGCAATTGTAAGTCACTTTGGATAAAAGCGTTAGCTAAAAGAATAAATGTGAATATGAATGACTCCATGGTAAAGTGCTGTGGAACCCCCATCCCAAAATTTGTTTAGTCGTTATTCCTTTTTGTGTTTTCTTTATTTTTTTTATGTTTTATTAGTACTGAGATAAAAACATTTACAATAATAATATTTCAGGAAATAATTTCACATGAGATAATAATTTTAATAACGACATCCATACAGACCTATTTTGTCTCCAAATGGCGCTAAGAGCTAGAGCATCAGGCAGACACAGTTACACTGCTACAGTCACACATGACGTACTCTAATGGATGTAACGTATTTCAAGTGCACATTTTGCAATGATTTAGCTGCCTCTCATTTAGCAGCTAGCTCTTGGCTGTTGGCTTCAAACTTTTTTCTGTTGGCAGCTTGGGACCTTGGTTACTTTTTTTCAAAAGGTTTATTCAATTTTGTTTGAGTATTTAGTAGATATTTTTTTTTACATAATTACTTTCAATAATAATATAGGCTTCATAGAAAACCTTTCATGGCTTTTGCCACCCATAGGACATGTAGTAACATTACCATTTTTTTCCACATACTTCATGTACAGCTAAGTATTAGAGAAATAGTTCACTCAAAACCAGTAGGTTTATGCAACAGCTTGTTTTATGTACCATCATAATTATATCTAAATAGCTGAGATGCTTTTATTTTATGGTGAAATGTTACACTGCTGCTACACTCAGCCGCACTCGTTACCAAACTTCAGATCACACCCATGTACTGATGGTCATCTGCTTGTTGTGCCGCACAACATTTCCTAAGAAGAGACTGTCTGCTACAAACCATGCATTTCAGGGATTTAAATATACTTAATAGCTGAAGTGATGATGGCTGCTGCATATCAGCTGGATTTCCCGGTTTAGTTTTGTTTCATTTTATTTCAGTGCACTAGACAGTATATTCCTTACAATGTTTAGAGGTGCTTCATCTGGAAATGGCCACATGATGGCAGGAGCCTGGCCATCGCATAGTAGATTTCACATAATAGCTAGTGTTGCGCTCTGTATCTAATGTGATTTTGAGGGAGGGAGATGATTACCGCCATTCCCGAATCTCTGCTGTGCTGAGCTCTGGGTTTGCTTGCGGGGTCAGAGCTGAGACACCAAATTTAATCTCAGTACATATTCTGCATTCATAAATCTGCTCCCTGTTAGTTGTTCTACTGAAATGCACTGGTAAGTGAAAGACACAAATAAGAACACATTTATACGCATTCATCCGCAGACTTATCGTTTAGTAATAGGCCTACATGTTTTCAACCATTTGGTTATAGTGAAGCAAAAGATCAGAGATGAACAAAATCTGTAGGCTGCTTTTTATAGTTTGGTCACATAGTATCCACTTGACAGGACTTGACTATACAATGGTCGAATAGAATATTTGTTTTCTCGAGTGCTGAGGAAATGCTGACACAAGTCAGACTTGTTGTCAGTTCTGTCTGTTAGGTCTAGATTTTTCTTTTGTAGGTCTGAATGAAAGAAACATTAATATGTTGCATCCCTTTGGGCTCTGGGAAGTTGCGATGGGCTTTGATTTAGCTAAAAGCACCGTTGTGCCTAAGTAAAGTCTCAAAGATTGATAGCTACAGACACTGTATGTGGTTATAATAACGGAAAGGTTAAAGGTTATTTTTTTTAAAACCTGGGCCATATTTTCACATATTTTAGGGTCGAAATGACCAGTAAAGACAATGGGGAAATTGCGCCTGTCGTCAACAATAGGTGATACTTTTTGCCACCGACAGGCTCAGACTGTTAGGTCTGAGCCGGTCAGGTCTGAGCCTCAGACGGTAAGGTGTCTTACAACATAGGTATAACCTCTTGATTTTTATCCAGTAACAGAAGTCTCGCTCGTGGAATGTGAGTCAGAGTTGCAGAGAGAAATTTGTTGTGTACATAGAGGAACTGCTAGCAAGACTCTATTTCCTAACATTAATCCAACACAATGATGGTAGCCATATCCTTGAAATATGTACACAGCTTTTTCTGTCCAAAAATAAGTCGCTCTTATTGCCTTTTTTTGTCTTTTTTCTTCTCACCTTCTACAAAGACTAGAATTTACTTTTAGTAAACAGGGCTATTCCGCAGCATCAATTCAGTGGTTGGGGAAACTCTTTTTAAGTCACTTTACTTTGTAGGCTCTTAAACCAGCTGCATGTTTAGATAGTTTGCCTGGTATGCTTTACACAAAAATAATGGACAGAGAAAGAAACATGCATAATGAAGCATTCATCTGTGTTTATTTATGTATCACAACAAACAGGTGTTCCTCCATGTGAATTCAAGATAATTTTTTTGTTGCTGTAACTGTGCACTGCACAAAGCAAACTCACTGCAAAGTCACCGCTTTTTACCATCTGAAGAATGCACTTTGTCCTTGACCTCAAATGAAAGGGAATTTTTTCTCAAGAAGTCAGGAATGACCTTGGGCTGTTTTTGTTTGTGTATATGTGGGTGTGTGTGTGTAGGTGTCACAGTAGAAAGATTTTTGGACCTGGTTAAGTCCCTCATACTGGCAGCCCGTTGTCTCATTTGTCTTCCATTCTTGATGTTCTCCTAAGGAAGAAATGAAAACAACCAAACAGACATGCAGTTTATTTTTACGGTACATTTGTTGATGCACAACATTTATAATGTGTGACACATCGTAAACTGTGAAAATGGATTTGTGGAATTATGGTGTGCACTGTTTCAGTGGTGCTCTGGCCTTGTTCTGGTTTGCTAGAGGGAGAAGTTTTTCCCTCTCTTATTTCCACAGCTTGACCCCAAAAAGATCCATCCATTGTCAACCGCTTATCCTGCGTACAGTGTCGCGGGGGGCTGGAGTCAATCCCAGCTGACATCAGGCGAAAGGCGGGGTTACACCCTGGACAGGTCGCCAGTCCATCGCAGGGCCACACATAGACAAACAACCACACTCACACTTAAGGACAATTTAGGGTCACCAATCAACCTAGGCCGCATGTCTTTGGACAGTGGGAGGAAGCTGGAGCAACCGGAGAGAACATGCAAACTCCACACAGAAAGGCCAAGGCAACCAGGGTTTGAACCCATGACCTTCTTGCTGTGAGGCGACAGTGCTAACCACTGCACCACCGTCAAAATTGACTGTTGTGCATAATATTGAATACATAAAATATTGGGTTGGAGATCTTTATAACAGAACTACCCCAGGAAAGCCTGAGGTTTTCAGAAGCATAGAAATAATTACATAAAATTGACTTTTAAAAAGAACTGCACTGTGGCATATACGTACGTTTAGTTTTTGTTGCAAAATGGTGTTTTCCCCCCTCCTCCTTTTTAAAAATGTTTTTAAATACCTTTTTATTCTGTTCCATTGTCCTTATGCTTCTTTGAGTAAATGGTGGCTCTGTGTTGGTTTTAATGAAACACAATTGTGCTGTCCATTTTTGCAAGAAGATATTTTTGGTCTCAAGAGACAATCGTTTTTAGAAACTGTATTCAATCGTAGGTAAAATAGTATTTAATCCATTGAAGTGATGGATGCTTTGTTTCATTCAGGACAGCAGCCTTGACACTGACTAATGTTCAGTCCCTTCTCTTCCTCCCTTCTGGCCGGCACAGAGTCTCTGGTTGCTGGATTGTTGATGAAATCCTCCAAGCATTGTCAGGAGATTGACAGTCTTGATACACCAGCTTGCATTTGGCCTCTTGGCTACTCTGCCAGATGGATATCTGATGATTGTGGTTGTGTGTTGATGCTTGGATCTTGATCTTGTAATTGAACAGATACTATACCTATTGTGTTCTGTAGATGAACTTGCCTGTCGTTGTAGCTTTTGTTGTCCAGAATGTTTGTTATCTGATAGTTGATTATTTTCCCCCTCTTTGCTAGGATCTGCTCACACTTTCACTCCGGTCATCCTGATGTCAATGTTGTACATTTTCCTACACAGGCTGTCTCATACACAGTATTCCATCTTTTTGGGCTTTCTCTTACATATTCTAGCAGGTCGATGTTCTTACCTGAAATACTTCAGATTGCTTTGAATCTCTAACATTTGATGTGAACCTTTTTTATTCAGGTCATGGTCAAGTTGGTGTAACTATATTTTAGGTAGCCCGTTGAGTTAGAGTATGGTGTTAGATGTCTTGCCCAAGGACTCTTACTGGTGATGTGCTCACACAAGAATTTAAACTTGGTAACCGAGCACTTATCTTATATACAGATAACAGTAAATGCAAAAGAAGAACATCACAGTTTTGCTTTGAGAGTTTGGATGTTTTCACAGTTTTCTGAAGGAGCTACCAATGTTGTGGTGAGTATAGGAATTCTGTTAATGTTATATTTGCTTTAAATGCTCACTGATGGACCAATTGTAACTCTTCTAATGGTGTAAGGAAATTGCTTCTTTCTCAGCATACCATTCATTTCACACTGCAACAATTTAAAATGACACACCTGCTATAGTGCATTGTTGTAGGGCACATATAATGTGCTCCAACTTGTATTGGCATGGTTTCTGAGGAAAACCATAGAGTGGTGTAGTGATGTGCCAGGTCTGGGCCGCCTGCATGTAGAGAAATACTGCTTCAGTGCTTCATAAGTGCCCTTTGGACAGAATTTGTCTAATGGTTTGTCACTTGTAGCAACATGTCCATGTTTCAATATAAAAAGGAACTAAAAGGACAAAAACAGCAGGACCAGTCCTGCCCTCCGTGTTGCGCACACCAGTGGTTTGTCTGAGCCCATGTTACAAGCCTTTATTGGGTTGGCTCTACTGAGAACAGTGTGGGCTTGCTGTGAAAAAGCCTCTTGAACAGCAACCCCACAGGGAACACCAGCAGCAAGGTTAAGAGGGTCCCTACAAGGTCCAAGGACAACTCAAAATGGTTAGATAACACTCAACTGGCATCCAGAAATTTGAAAAATTTATTTCCAGAGGGATTTAGCTGCATGAATAACATGTGAGTCTTCTCTGTGTATGTTTTGATCCATAATGGATCTACTGTACTGCATGTGTCTAATATGACCAACATGACCTTCCATGTAAATATATCACTTTCCTCAAAGGTGTGACACTTCACTGCACTGTGAAGGCCTGCAATACACATGCATGAACTCACCCGACACCATGGCCAAGATCTGAATGTATCTCTAACCAAGAGGATTTCTACTATTGTTATGTGCTAAATTTTATCCTTACATCTATAATTTTGCATCTTGTCAACAATTTTGAGGAGTTTAGGAATGCAAACATCTGAAGCTGTGTCCCAATAATCGCTCTACAGACAGTACTAATAAAACATACTGCATATACACTGTACAAGTACCTCCTTTAACGTGATAATAATAATAATAATAATAATAATAATAATAATAATAATAATAATCTTTATTTGTAGAGCACTTTTCAAAAACAAGTTACAAAGTGTAAAGACAATAATACCCAAGAGACAAGAACAAGCTTTGTGGTGTGCTGCTTGAAATTTAAATTACTATCAAACCAAACACCAAGGTTCTTTGCCACAGGCTTAATGTGATTTAGTAGGGAACCAGGATTGACTGTTTTGTCTGAGTTCAGTTGGAGGAAATTATTTGACATCCATTTTTTAACTTCACAAAGGCAGTTGTTAAGTGAATTCAGCATTCCAGGGTCTGTGGATCTGACGGGCAAGTATATTTGTGTGTCATCAGCATAAATATGAAAAGAAATGCCATGTTTATGGATAATATGTCCAAGGGGAAGCAGATACAAGGAAAAGAAAATGGGATAAGATAAATATAAAATTAGTAAAATACAATAAAATAAAAGGGATAAAATAAAGTCAAATAAGATCGGGAAAGGCGCTCCTATGAAAGTATCTTTTAAGAAGGGACTTAAAAGAGTTCACTGACTCAGCTGACCCGATTTCCTCGGGCAGGCTGTTCCAGAGCCTCGGGGCCCTGGCAGCAAACGCTCTGACCCCTTTAGTTTTCAGTCGAGACTCTGGAACAGACAGCAGACCTCTGCCCGAGGATCTCAAGGTACGTGCTGGTGTGTATGGCACTAAAAGTTCTGAAATATAACAAGGCAAGAGGCCATGAAGAGCTTTAAAAGTAATCAATAGAATTTTAAAGTCAATTCTAAAACATACTGGGAGCCAGTGTAATGAAGCTAAAATAGGAATAATGTGGTCATATTTCTTTGTTCTGGTTAAAAGCCTGGCAGCTGAGTTCTGGACAGTCTGGAGTCGATCAATAGATTTTTGGGTTAAACAGGTGAAAAGGCTGTCGCAATAATCCAGGCGTGATGAGATGAAGGCGTGTAAAATGGTCTCGGTGTCCTTAAAAGTTAACATAGATCGAATTTGCTATATTTCTAAGTTGATAAAAACATGATTGAACAAGCTTTGTGGTGTGCTGCTCGAAATTTAAATTACTATCAAACCAAACACCAAGGTTCTTTGCCACAGACTTAATGTG
>NC_060166.1:17938822-17969316 GCF_021292245.1 Micropterus dolomieu | reverse complement strand
TCTGAACACTTAAACTTCAGTACGAAACTTCAGTGTAGGATTCTTCATTTTCTGCTTGTAGTCCTCCTCAAACTGTTCATCCTGGGCCACGGTGAAATGGTTCTTCCAGTCACCAACTTTCCCTGGAGAAGCAGGCGATTTAAAATCATTGCATGTATTCATTTAGCTGACGTTTTTATCCAAAGCGACTTACAATTGTTTTTTATATCAGATGTCACATGCCTCTGGAGCATTGAACCCAGGTCTCTCACACCAAAGGCATGCATCTTATCCACTGCTCCATCAGCACCCCAATCAGCATTTAATGTTTTGAGCAGATTATGGTGTAAAGAGAAAAAAACTTAGCAAATAAGACCTTTTTCACTGTACCTTTTCTCATGAAAGGAGACACTTTGTGATTCATAGCTTGGACAGCAGAACAATTTGTCATTTTGTTCGCTTTCATGTTTTCAAATTTCACTTCATTTGTGACTCTTTCCTTCTCCTCAGCTGAAGGAGACAAACCAAGGAAGGAACAGAGACAGTCTATCTCTCGTCCACAGTCCTGCGGAAAATGTCAGAATGTCAGGGTCAGCCTTGTGACAGATAAAATAAAGATACAAAGTTATCTATCTGACCAATATCCAGACTTTAAAAGGCTATACTATTCTTATTAACACATCTCTATACAACAGTGATGCTCTCCCTGCTGGTTATGATGTGCACATGATTGACTCATGACACCTTCTGTCCTTTCCTCAAGTGTGGTCTGGTTAAGGAAAAACCAGTGAGGAGGGGCCTGGAACCTTGACTCTTTTGTCCACTTTACAGCCTTGGCAGCAGCAGTGGGTGATTGTGACCTGTGTTATATAGTCCCTTGTTTTTCTTGGTGTTTTTTTGTTTTTTTCTCTCTCTGTGGTGAGAGAGTGCTGAGCAAATATATGCGCTGCGCGCAGCTCTGCCCAGTACGATTTTTCCCATAGCCCAGTAAAAAAGCCGCCTGATCATTGCCTTTATTAAGGCGAGGGTGTGGCATCTGTGACTGAAGTAAAATGAATTATTGATATTGCTGAAGGCTGGCAATACATAATGTGAGCCTACACGCTACAACGTTCCTCACTTTGATAATTTTTCAAGACCAGTAACATAGCTCACATGGGTTCTCTGTAATTGTTGACAGTTCAAGACATATGCATATTAGCAGGTTATGGCATAAGAGAGAAAAGGCTTAATAGCCAATGGTAACTTGATCAACATCCTTTATTATTTATTGTAGACAATTCTATAAAACGCTTACTTCAACAATCCGAAACATGAAATGGTGCCGAAACAGCATTAGATTACAGCAAAGCCAAAAGAAAACAAACCAAAAGAAATAAGGAAATTGTGAGAGTCTTATTCAAGAATCATAATGTGCGTCTGTATTGCTAGGATTTTGCTAAATGTGGTCAATGGATTTTATTGTTTGAGAATGTACATCGCTTTAAATGTTGCTGCCGCAAGGAATTGTGGGACGGCATTCTCTCCTTTCCTTTCATAAATGATGGTCCGGTGTACCCTATGCTAAAGGAGATATGAAAGAAAGCATTGAGGCACCTTTCCTTAGCTTTTAGAGAATTTGACCAGCTCTCATCATGGCTGCCACTGAAATACTTCTGGTTCACTTCACTCAGTTAGGAACCTTCCTATCCTTCCTTTCACCCGATCATCACTTGCCAACACACCTGCACCTCAGTTTCCCCAGTCAGCCAACCAGTAATAAACCAGCCCCTTCTGCCTGAACATTAACTAAATCAGCCTGTCTTCTCCTTTTTCCCTGGTCCTTTGGACCCTCTGCTCTAAGCCTGTTTTTTGTCTGCATTTGGATCCTTAATCTTGTGCTTCATACTCAAATCCTGACAGACTGTTTCTTGACTGAGTGCAGCAACTTTCTGGAGTCTCGGCTGCGGTGACTCCAGCAATGAGGACCCAGCGTAAGGTCATTAACATAAGGACTGGAAACAAAAGGTGTTTCCTTTTGTTTCTGTACCATTCTCATGTCTGTATGAGAGTATTAAGAATATTCATGACTGCATATTCTTAATACTACCTTCATATTTACCATACAGACATGAGAATGGTATACACCTTATCTAACGTTCCACAAGAAAGTCAAAATGTTGAACTGCTCTTTTCATTATACAGCATGTTTTCAAGCAACCAACATTACATTTAGTCGCCTATTTTATCCAAAGCGACTTATAGTAACAACTAAAAGTTAATGACCAGATCTGATACAAAGCATTTTCTTTTAATGAATAAAACTTTGTAAAAATATTTTCAAAGCTTCCTTGAACATAACACAAACTCTCCTAAGCTTACCTCAATCAGGTCTTCATACAGCATGTAGTGAAGGTTTGAATACGTCTGTTTCTTCTCCCACCAGCCGTTCACATGGTCATACCACGACCCAAACACCACTGAAGCCACAGAATAATATATGAGGGGACATTTGGGACATGATATGACATTGTGCCTTCTTTTACATTAACACTACTTTGAACTTACTCTTTCCCTCCATGAAATCCTTTAGAAACGTGCTCCAGTCACCTGGTTCTGGATGGATACTGTTCATGCGGCCAAAGTGGAAATAGGACACTGCACTGTCCTTTGCATTACGAGCCACATAAACTATCTATGCAAAGAGAAAACACTAAATTATAAACTATCTGCATCATAATTAAGTGGTTCATAACTCACATATTTCACAGACTAATGGCTTTACCCTGCTGTTCTGCTCCCAGAAGGACTTGGGCACAAACTGGACTGGTAGATGAGTTTTAATGAGACGAGGAGTGGTGGGAAGCTGGTCTGCCAAGTCTTTACCTTTGTGAAGAGAAACATCAGTGAGACAAAAAGACTTGTTAACATACCAGAGCCTAGCCTGAGCAGTTGTACAGTACGTTACTTCTGAGACATTTTACTTACATGATAATGAATCAAATGTTAATGTAAAACATGACAATTTGAAAGGGTTAGTGGTGATGAACCTAGTGAGAGTTGCTCCTCTTGGCACTACACAGCGTTGTAATGATTCAGCTCATTGTTTTACTGTTCGGCCCGTAACTGTTTTGTTTCACTCTCATAACGTTTGTGACTGCAGAAAAAAGCGGTTATCAGTGAAAAACTTAAAACCTACTGTTCTACCTGTTCAGCACCAGACAGCAGACAGACCAAGTTAGCAGCTAGCTGGTGATAGCATTTAACAGCTAGAGCTAGATTTCCACAGGAGTTGGTAGAGACCAAAATCAGAGCG
Source organism: Micropterus dolomieu (assembly GCF_021292245.1). Classification (NCBI taxonomy): domain Eukaryota; kingdom Metazoa; phylum Chordata; class Actinopteri; order Centrarchiformes; family Centrarchidae; genus Micropterus; species Micropterus dolomieu. The sequence continues at coordinate 17,966,042 of NC_060166.1, read as the reverse complement.
CAAAGAGAGTAAATATTGGATTGATTTCACCAGATGGCCAAAAACACTTCAAATGAATGACTGTAACTGCTGGATGTGTAAATCAGAACCAGAATCCACTTTATTGCCAGTCTTATTGCCAGGTACGTGTACACATACGAGGAATTTGACTCTGGACAATGTTCACGATGTGCTTACTTATACAATAATACAATAAGACAATAATAATCAAACAGGCTACAGTATGGAGAACACACACATAAAATATATTATATATACATACACACACACACACACACACACGTGTGCGCACGCACACAGAGAACAAAAACAGACAGACTGAGACAATAGTGCAGTAGTGCAATGAACAGAGTGCAAAGGATGCAGGGGAAAATTTATTACACCATTATTGTTATTATTATGTACATGTCAGAGGTGGATGTGATATACAGGTGCACATGCACATACAAGCATACATGTACACAGTGTGATGAGTGCAAAGAACGCTGGAATAAATAAGTATTATTGTGGTGTTATGTACATGAGGTAGGTGGATTTGGTATACAGTACAATACACAATATACAATATGAACAGTATGAACAGCTCTGAAATAGAGAATGATGAATATATAGTAAGTGGTAGCCAGTAAAGAGGTGGCAGAGTTACTGGGTTATTGCACAGGAATTGTTCCTGACACTGTGAGTCAGAAATCAGCTGTTCATCAGAGTGATGGCTTGTGGCAAGAATCTGTTCTTGAGTCTGTTGGTTTTGGCGTACAGTGCTCTGTAGCGCCTACCAGAGGGGAGAAGCTGGAACAGGTTGTGTCCGGGGTGAGATGGATCTGCAGTGATGTTTCCTGCCCGTTTCCTGACTCTGGAAAAGTCCTGAATGGAGGGTAGGTTGGCACCAATGATTTTTTCTGCAGTCCTGACTGTCCGTTGTAGTCTGTCCCTGTGCTTTTTGGTGGCAGATCTAAACCAGACAGTGATGGAGGTGCAGAGGACAGACTGGATGATGGCTGTGTAAAAGTGGATCAGAAGCTCCTTAGGCAGGATCAGCTTCCTGAGCTGGCGCAGGAAGTGCATCCTGCTGGGCGATTAATCTAACGATTATTTTTTCGATTAGTCGATTAATCTAACGACTGCTGTGTTGTGATAATAACAAGAACAGACATTAATTAGGCTACTTTACTTTCAATACTGAGTAATGCAGTATGATAATCAAATGTTTTTCTGCATCAGTGAACACCTGAAAGGACTCACAGACTGTCCAGACAGTCACAGATCATCTTTGATGTTAGTTTCAGCTGTTTTCTCGCTCATACGTGGCCGTTAAATAAACAGAAAATATGAAACGGCCGATCGTTACATGACTCTGGTTACCATGACAGCAGCGGGACAGATATTACTTTTAACATGAAGGCAATAAACATTTTAACGGACTACGTGTCCTCATGCTGATAATGTGCCGTGCTTGTGTGGCGACAGAAAGTAAACACGATTTGTGGTGCCGCCGTCTAGACAAAGTGCTCCAGGATACTTTCGTTTCATGTGTTGATGCTGCTTCACGTATTTGTGGAAAGCAGCTGTGCTGCAGTGAAGCTGTTTCCAGTTCAGAGAGCTCACGGACCAGCACGTTGTTGAGTGTCTGTCTGAAATACTCCAAACTTTAGACGGTCAAAGGCGCGGTCTTGTAGCTGGAGCGTGTCCGGGAGAATCCCACACCGGATGCAGCGAAGTGTCGACGTATTTATGTAAACGACGTCGACGAATCGCCCCAGCCCTAGTGTAGAGGAAGAATAGCAGGGGGGAGAGCACGCACCCCTCGGGGCGCCAGTGCTGATAGTCCGGGTGCTGGATGTGATGTTCCCCAGTCTCACCTGCTGACTCCTGTCAGTCAGGAAGTTTGTGATCCACTGACAGATGGAGGCTGGCACAGTGAGCTGGGTGAGTTTAGTGCTGAGGACGGTGGCAGTGTCAGAGGGGGAAGGTGACTGTTTGAAGAAAGTGTGGGTGTGGATGAGAGGTATGACTGTGGGCTTCTCAAACCTACAATAGAAACCATTCAGCTCGTCAGCCAGTCGTTTAGTACCAGCAGTGTTGGGGGATGGTCTCCTGTAGTTAGTGAGTGTCCACAGGCCTTTCCACACTGATGCAGGGTCGCTGGCTGTGAAGCTGTTTCCTAGCTTTTCAACATAGCATCTCTTTGCTGCTTTGACCTCTTTAGTCAGTGTGTTCCTGGCCTGGTTGTACGGGACTCTGTTCTCACTTCTGAAGGCCTCCACATTGGTCTGACTAAGCTGCCTGAGTTTCGCAGTGAACCAGGGTTTTTGGTTGTTGTATGTGCGGAAGGTTTTATTCTGCACACACGTCTTCACAAAAGCTGACGTAAGATGCCACAGTGTTGGTTAGTTTGTCCAGGTCAGTGGCTGCAGCCTCAAAAACACTCCAGTCAGTGCAGTCAAAGCAGGCCTGTAACTCCAGCTTTGATTCGTTTTTTTCCATCTTTTCACACTCTTTACAACAGGTTTAGCAGATTTCAGTCTCTGCCTGTATGTTGGGATAAGATGAACCAGACTGCCGCAACGTAAGGTTCAATGCCACACACACACCAGCGATCCACACAGCTTCCTCTTTATTGAAGTTAAAATGTTTCAACATTACTCAGAATGTAAATACAGATAGGCAAGCAGTATGAAAACCTTACAGCTGTATTTTCCTCTGCTGTTGTTGCTGCAGCGGTCTGTGTGACGGTGGGAGCAGAGTGCTCTGTGAGCGGGCGGCTGGCCTGCCTCGGGAGCCCCTCCCGCAGGTTGCCGCAGGCTTCCCCCACCATCACTTGTGGAGGTCCTCAACTCCGAAAACTTTCAAGCACATTTTTGTTCCGCCATCACTTTTTGTAAAACTGTCAATATTCGAAATCTACACAGCTGATTTCTCACCTCAAAACTTCTCAGAAGTGGATTTAGTGATGAAATTACATTCGAAAACTGTAAAATATAAAACTTTCTGTTGCTGGCCTCTGTCTGGCACGCGCAATGATGATGCAGTGAATAGTGACGATTCTCTCTGACCAATCAGCGGTCTGCTATGTTTTCACGTCACATTTTAGTATGGCCTCAGCTCGCTTGAAACCTCGACGGAGGTGTTACGAAAAAAAAAGTACCTGGAAGCAGGTACAGGTACAACTTATCCACAATGGAAAACCAAACAAAGGCGAGTCGAGGCGAGCTGGTACTATGCAGTGGAAAAGGGGCTTATGTGTCCCCGGTGGGACACTAATATGGAAGTTCGTGGCTGAGGTTTGCTCTGTTGAAGTCCCCAAGAACAATGAGCACGGAGTCTGGGTGTTTTTCCTCCACGTTAGTTATCTGGTTGGCCAGGTGTAGTAACGCCTCACTAACACAGGCCTGAGGTGGAATGTAAACAGCGACCAGGACAAACGAGGAAAACCGCAGTGAATGAAAAGGTTTACAGTTTATGAATAATGTCTCTCAGTGAGGGCTGCATGATTTCTTCAACACTGTGACATCTGTACACCAACCTTCGTTTATGTAGAGACAGAGTCTGCCTCCCCTTGTTTTACACATGAGCTCCGTTACCCGGAAAATTGCACTGTCCGGGATGTGCAGTGTGAGCCAGGATTCGGTAAAACAGAGGGCGGCAGATCTGCAGAAGTCCGAGTTAGTTCTGTTGAAGAGCAGCAGTTTGTCCATTTTGTTGGCCAGAGAGCGACATTCGCCAGGTGGATCGCCTTCCCCTTCTGAGTTTCCGAAGGATCCCAAACAGAACTGTCCTGCAACTAATAACTGTGGGAAAGTTCCATGTTCGACCAGGAGCGGTGTAATAGTGTTAGCAGTTGAAAGTCCGATGTTTAAGAGCTCTTCTAGTAACTTTTACCAGAGAGGGACGGCAGAAAACAGAGTTACTAAACAAAAACACAAAAAGCACTGCGGAGCGTAATCCAGAGGCTGCCATCTTGCGCGGCGCCACACCAGCAACTGCGAATAAACAACTGTTTGCTAAAAGGATAAACTTAAGGAAAAAAGCTGATATGTAAATATTGTGTTTACATAATTATTCTGCTGCCTTTAAGTGGCCAAAACACAATATCACCCTTTAAGTTGTTTTGGCGGACTTCACAGCAAACAGCTGCTGATTTACACATCCAGCAGCATCATGTCACCCAAACTGATCTGAGGCAAATCAGTTGATCCTACAGAATCCCCTTTCAGGACTTTGTACAGTGTTATTTTACAGTGTAAAATAAATCTGACTCACTATGGTTATACACACACAACAAACACAATGAAGGGATTATGGAGGAAAAAAAAACAGTGTTGTTTTCTGTTTGTTTGTTTACAGTGTAAAGATCTGATTGGGCCCATGAGTCAACCTGAGAGTTGAGAAGGTACGCTTTTCTCCAGAAACGGCACTCTTTCATGAATAGGAATGGACGCCTGGCGCTCTGGAGATGTCTGCCCAAAATACAGAAGATCCAGGATGTAAGAGACCCATGTGGTTCCTGAGATTAAAACACATGAGTACATTGTGACTGAACATAGGCAACATATCAATCCAGGCCATTCATCAACTTAACATTACAGTATAATTATGACAATTCCATATTCTTACTCACACACCCCCACCTGCTTTAGGGTAAGTAGCTATAAGAATATCATCTGGTCTGGCTTTGAAGTTCTGCAAAATGTCCCAGTTGTCAGTGAAGTATTTGATCATGGAGACTCCATGGAAGTCAAACAGTGTTGGACGAGGTGGCAGCTCCATCTTCGACACAAAACAAATAGTTCAAAACATAGTTCGTTATTCACGTTGAATTTGTGTCCATTTATCATTTTTTCTTTTCATAGGCCTATTCAAAAGTGAATTGAAAATCGCGACACACCCGCTCTCCAGACTGTTCAGCTAATTTAGACAGTGTGGCAGTGTGACAGTTTAAGTGGTGGCTAGATTAACTGGTGATAGTCCCAGATGTGTCGTAGACGTGACTTAAGGATCCATTGACTGCTAACCAGGAACGTTCTGATTTACTTTGTTTATCTACATAATAGGCCTAGGGGAAAGCTGGGACGATTGAAATGTGGGACGAACGAAACAAGGCAAATTTCTCCGAGTCCATACAAGTCTGATTTGATATCTAAAATACCTAAGCACATACAGTGCAGAGTACTAACCAGAACCGCGAAAAATCAGGTGGATACGTCACTTTTTCACGGAGTTATAGGCCTACGGAAGAAGCTGTTTTCAATCACATTAAGTAAATTCACTCAAGCGGTTTCTTTTTTTGAATTCTGTTTACTGTTTCATGTGCTATGGTCATGACAGATTAGTTAGTATTTTAACACATCCTTTATTTTTAATTGTCAATGTTTTACAGTTTAGAAGTTAGTGAAGTTTAAAAGTCATGAGACAGGTAGCCATTCTACCCTATTTAGATACTGCAGGAGGGGGCAGAGTCCACTAGGCAGGCTAGACCACCAGGATACTGACAGCCAAATAATAGGGTCTTCACAGTGGACAAGGAAAATATGCTGCAGATGACCATAAAAAGGGCAGCCGAGATCTAATCCAAATCCGTAACTGTTTGATATTCTAAAAGTTAGGCTATATTTATTTTTATTAAGAAAAATAACATAATATGTTTGCAATTAGGCTACATATTATGGAGACTGTCAAGCATTTTATATAAAACCAGAATAACAAACAATTTAAATGTATATCGTTGTGTTTCATCTGCCCCACACAGTAGAGACAAATGAGACTGCAGTCGTTCCACATTTTTACAATAATAATAATAATAATAATCCTTATTTGTAGAGCACTTTTCAAAAACAAGTTACAAAGTGCTTTAACAAGTATAAAGAATAATACAAAAAAAAAACAAGATAAGAGCATGAAAACATTGAAAAGACTAAAATACCGATTAATATGAAATTAGTAAAATACAATAAAATAAAAGGGATAAAATAAAGTCAAATAAGATCAGGAAAGCCTCTCCTATAAAAGTATGTTTTAAGAAGGGACTTAAAACAGTTCACTGACTCAGCTGACCTGATTTCCTCAGGCAGGCTGTTCCAGAGCCTCGGGGCCCTGACAGCAAACACTCTGTCCCCTTTAGTTTTCAGTCGAGACTCTGGAACAGACAACAGACCTCTGCCCGAGGATTTCAAGGTACATGCTAAAAGGACTAAAAGGTCAGAAATATAACAAGGCGAGAGGCCATGAAGAGCTTTAAAAGTGATCAATAGAATTTTAAAGTCAATTCTAAAACATACTGGGAGCCAGTGTAATGAAGCTAAAATAGGAATAATGTGGTCATATTTCTTTGTTCTGGTTAAAAGCCTGGCAGCTGAGTTCTGGACAGTCTGGAGTCGATCAATAGATTTTTGGGTTAAACAGGTGAAAAGGCTGTCGCAATAATCCAGGCGTGATGAGATGAAGGCATGTAAAATGGTCTCGGTGTCCTTAAAAGTTAACATAGATCGAATTTGCTATATTTCTAAGTTGATAAAAACATGATTGAACAAGCTTTGTGGTGTGCTGCTCGAAATTTAAATTACTATCAAACCAAACACCAAGGTTCTTTGCCACAGACTTAATGTGATTTACTAGGGAACCGGGATTGACTGTTTTGTCTGAGTTCAGTTGGAGGAAATTATTTGACATCCATTTTTTAACTTCACAAAGGCAGTTGTTAAGTGAACTCAGCATTCCAGGGTCTGTGGATCTGACGGGCAAGTACATTTGTGTGTCATCAGCATAAATATGAAAAGAAATGCCATGTTTATGGATAATATGTCCAAGGGGAAGCAGATACAAGGAAAAGAAAATGGGTCCTAAGACCGACCCCTGAGGCACACCATATTTAACTGGACAGAACGAAGAGACATAGTTGTTTACAGACACGCAAAACTTCCTATTTGACAGGTAGGAAGAAAATCATTCTAGGGCAGTACCAGAGATCCCCACCCAGTGCCTCAGTCTGTCTAACATGATGTTGTGATCAATGGTGTCAAAAGCAGCGCTAAGGTCCAGGAGTACTAGGACTGAGCACATGCCTTCATCAGCAGACATTAAAAGGTCATTGGTGATTTTAAGCAGGGCAGTCTCAGTGCTGTGGTACTTCCTGAAACCAGATTGAAACTGTTCAAATATTTTGTTATTTTCCAGTACAGTGATCTAAACCAGGTTTCTTTAAAAGTGGGTTCACGCAAGCCATTTTAAAATAATCAGGGACACAACCAGTAGATAGGGAGCTGTTGAAAACAGATATCAAATGGGGCCCAACAGAATCTATTACTTTCAGTAAAAACTTAGTAGGTATTACATCAAGTGGGCTGGAGGACACTCTCATTTGTGATACTGTTTTTAAAAGCTCAGACAAGTCGATGGGATAAAACTGGTTAAAACTCTCTTGTTGCTGGTGAGGAACCTCTGAGTAAGAGGCCGCGGGGGTAATAGAGGCTCTGATTGACACCACCTTATTGGTAAAATAAGATAAAAACAATTCACAGTCATCATTACTTCCAGCTGAGGCACAAGGAGGGGTTGGGTTTACCAGATGATCCACAGTCTTAAACAGAAACCTGGGATTGTGTTTATGTGTAGTAATGAGTTCAGAAAAATAGAGTGTTCTGTGATACCCTAGGCAGACTTTCATGTGACCTTTTTTTAATCCTTAACAAGCAGGTTGCAGGAGGTCAACTCTCAGGAGACTGGTACTGCTACTCTCGCAGTCTGAGGTAAATTATCACGCTAATTAATTTTAACTACCCTACTAATAACCCTATCTGTATCCTACAGTGAGCATTTCTGTTGAATAAAATTTACTCTCAGACAATGAGGCAGGCCAGCACTTTATATAAAATCTTAACTTCATGGTTATGTGGTAATGTAGGTGATTGGTGCACATGAGTGCACATGCATGGTCACAAGACAAGGTCATATGACCTGCAGCTAATCAGGAAGTGATAAAAGGTTTGCTAGTCTCAGGGCAGAGTCTTTTGCTTTCCACTGAGCACACCTTGTGGGGTGCACTATCTCTCTTGTGCAGGGTGACAGCCAGACGTGAGTGCCCCGTCCTCCATGGAGGGAACTGGAGAAGACTGATGTCTACAGCTGACGTGGCCACAAATCAGCTGCTGTGAATGTAGGGATCTGCAGATACTGCACTGGAATTCTCCCTCCCCCCTGCTGCATTACTGTGTGACAGGACTTTGTGTGATGCTGCAAATCGGACCAGGCCCACCACTGTTTTCTGTTGTTGTTTTATCTTTGTTTCTTTTGTTAATTTGTTTTCCAGTCCATTTTAAGATGTCTGTCGCTTGGTTTAGTGCCCCTCTGTGATTGGAATTGACGTTCCGTACTGGGCATCAGTTATGTGAGCAGGCAAATATTGTAAGCAAACATACGGACATTAAATAAGGGTGTATTAAGCATATTTGGTCCTGGTGATTTTGTACTGGCCACTGTTACAACAAGGTTGTCTGGTAGGGTCCAAAAAGTTATGATGGCAAAAAAGTATTTGCACTTTTATTTTTGTGCTAATTCATTATTATAACACTCAGTGAAAAGTACAATAGGAAAAAGAACACATAAAACATGAACGCTATCTGCTAGTGAAATGTTTGTCCTCTGTCTTTGTGCTCCTCTATTTCCTTGTACTCTCTTATTGCTCTGCTTCTGTTTCTCCTCGGTCAGTGGTCTTTTCTTACTCTAACCCCTTTTCACCTCTTTCTCAAGTCTTCTTTTTCTGTCTAATGCCTTCTGCTTTTTCTTTTTCTCTTTCCAGGTTTTTTTTCTCCTTCTCTTCCACTTTACCTCTCCCCAAAGCAACACTCATTGGCTCATTTCGCCGTTTGGCTTGTTCTCTTCAGAGGCTCTTATTTTACTGTGAGACTGCAGTGGAGGAGAATGCACTGCTGTGTCCCAAGCATAGGCCGTCAGGGATGGAGGATTGATGTGGCGTTTATATTTTAAGAGCTTTTACCAGCAGTGGCTTCTCCTTTTCTGTTCTCATCCGTGTTAATGTGGCGTTCCACTTGACCGCTTCTACAAAGAAATGGAAAGAAAGATCACACATTAAGTTGGTTCACAAAATGTTTTTTCCACTGATTTGACTGTAATTTCTCTAACCTTCCCTAATATCTGTAAGGCTTTACAGATATTAAAAGGAACATGCTTAATTAAATGCCAGCTTTCCAAAGAATGAGTTTTGCATAGGCACCTTGTGCTTTACATTTCTGTCTTTGCTGTACTGAAATATTTACATACTGACCACCAGCTTTCACACTATGATTTCCATATTATCAGTACAGAAAATGACCAATAGGTCTGTGCATAAATGGACTGAAGCTGTTAGCTAGCTGGCGTTGCTCCAGACAGTCTTATTGGTCCCTCAGAGAGGCAGTGGCTCAATGGCACATAACACCTACTCCTAAAACTGTCCCATGTTGATTGGCCCCAATTATGGCCATGACCTTTCTCTTTATTACATACTCTTTCTCCCCAATTTCCTTTCAGGCTTTTGTTGGTTTGTTTACCTTTCTATCTCTGTAGTGGCAGGCATGAGGAGTCAGAGGTAAATTTCCACCCCCTGCCAAAAAAAGTTTTAGATTAACTTAACTTGAACTGAACAGGCTAAACTGAGACATGGGGGAATTTTATACAGTGGCTATAGTGGCCATTCTGACACACAGTGGGGATAGACTACGACGTTAACAAACTGCAAAAATGGATAAAAATGCCAAGATAAGGCTACCTAATATTAACTAAGAAATACTAATAACACTATATCAAAAGCATAATTGTAAATAACAACAAAACTGACACTAGAAAACACTGCCCCTCCCCATGTTTCAGGAGAACATGGTGCAGTCCAATTTTTCAATCAACACCATTTAAGCAGGTCTGAGGCAGCTAGAGTGAGAGAAGGTGTCTTAACCTGCTGTAGTTTGGGAGAAAATAAAGTTATTTAGTCAAAGTCAGTGTTTCACTATGAACATACAATTGAATGGACTCAAGGGGGAACAGCAAATGCTTATAGGGAATCTAATGAAGAAAGAAATTTCCATTAAAGAAAACTTACAAAAATGCTGGCGTATGCTGCCAATTATAGTTCTTAGAAAGAAAGAAAATTGGAATCCACTGGTCAGCCAGAAATTGGCATTGGCCAAGAAAGTAGCACTTGGTGCATCTCTATAAATCACGTCTCCCTGAACATTTTTTAATCTGAGGCACCTCCTTCGAGGTTCACCTCATCCAAACAATTAAGGTACGGTAATAATATTCTCTTTTAGCCCCACAGGAGCCATTCACTAGTCACCATCCCATTTATCTATCCAATTAGCCTCACCTGTAGCGCACTGCTTTCATTTCCTAATTGCTGATGCAGAATGTAAATTGTTCTTGGATGTTGGAACCAAATGGGCCACCAGGCAGTCATACTTCTGCTGTGAGCAGAAACTGAGTGTTTAGTGACAGCATGTCATGGCAGCAAGTACACACTCACAGCCCTGACAGGCTGAACATTTTGTAAATTAGAAAATGTACTGGGATATCAAAGTTAATGACAAGGAACATGTCCCTGACCAGTGTGGGTCACGTCAGTCCCCATTACAACTGTGTTGCCTCTCTAATGGGAACTGCCATGTCAGTTTTCCCATGACAGAAGACGACACCAGGTGATGACTCTAACCACTGTGGATGAATCTGTAAGAAAGCCTGCTACATTTTCTGCTGTGTGGGTTTCCTTTACTTTCATATGTTACTTCTGAAACAAATGTAACACTGTTAAGATCTGCATGCTTCTGCAACCATTTTTAAAGGCTGAGCAATTTCATATGATCAGAGCAATTGTGTGAGAGGAATCAATCACTTATCAGTTATTTGCCTTACTTGTTGCTTTCCTTTTTTTTCTTTCCAAGAAATCCTACATGTGGCAGAATAGCGGGTTTAACAGTCTCATGCAGCAGCAACTTGTTTGGATTAAAATGAAAGAAAAAAATGATGAGGAAGTTGTTACAGCAGTAGATGTCGTAGCTGGTTTAACAGATAAAGAAAAAAACTGTTTTAAAATAAATAATAACGTCATCAATGTAAAATCTAAGGAAAAAGTGTGTATTAACTGAACTGACAAGTGTGCAATGCAGTGCAAAGCCACCACAGCATCAGAAATGATCATTTAGGGCATGGCAGCACAGATTAGAAAAAAGCAGTATGTTAAAAGAACGTTCTTTTAATTTTCATGTTTGCATCTTTCTACAAAATCACTGTGCACAATCCTGGATATATTTACTGTGTGTGCGTGTGTGTACCCAGCTGTCTCCTCCCTCAGTATTAAATTGTCTCTCTCTCTGCTCCCTCCCTCTCCTCCCCTCCACGTTGTCACTGCCCTAACTTTTCTTCCTGTGTGTCTGTGCGTGTTATCCCTTCAGGCAGAAGAAGACAGATGTCTTAACAGAAAAAGACTGCAGGCTCGGGCTACAGCAGATGAATTGGATGATGGGGTCGAGAAGTGGCTTTGGTCTGAGTTTTCAGCAGTTTCCCCGTCTCCTCGGATTGACAAAAGTGATGTTTACTTCATAGAAAAGAAAGGAGATAAAGAGCCCATCTTTGAACTTGAATGTCTCTGGCGAGAATGGATCAATTACATATCAAACTAAATCTTAATGGACCTATCTGGTTAGATAAAGGTTTAATAAAATGGAAATAACAGAAATGCTCATCCTTTTGTGTTGACACATGATCTCATTTGGATTGTCAGATAAGAGCGACCTTGTGATATTCATTTAAGAGAAACTTGGTTTTCTAACTGAACCTCCCCGCCGTGTTAGATGAGGCCAGATTTTGGAAAGGTGATCTGCTGTCGTCACTGTGAGTAAAGGCTGTTAGGATAATCTTTATCAAAATTACAAGCTATGCCTTTAAGCAGTATTGTTCTTTCATATAGTCATAGAAAGAAAATCTCAGTGAAAAAGTCAACTAATTACCTTTTTTAATTCATTTAAAATTTGAAGTACTTGTTTGTTGTTTGCTGTTACTCCAACATTGCAATATGTTTTAACCATCTTATAGCAGTTGGAATTGTTGAGTTTTTTTTCTACTGAATGTGTCATAGTGGGTGGACAAGGCCTGGCTACCTGTTGCAGTATTTTTCAGCCTCCAAATGCAGCTGAGAAATGCACCTTCCAGTTGCTCGACATTGTGAGACACCCAACATCCCATAATTGAATAGGAGATCAAGGATACATCATAGCATGTACTATTGTCAGTTTCCCAATGGTATTCCTTTGACCATTTGATTCCTTTGTGCAACTTCCTGCTGATAAACTTGAAAACATTTGAGTTCATGTGTTAATAATGGCCTTCCCACCACAACAAAATTTCAGTGTGGCCCTAACATCCTCTGGAGGACCTCATGTTGTGGCCCATGTCTTATTGGAGCATAGAGGATTTGAATTTGTCATTATGTTTGCTGCTTGTCTTTTAATTATCCATGCATTTGTTACAGGTGGCGTTCTGCTTTTTGATGGTTAGCTTTTCATTATGTCATGTGCATGGCATGTTGATGTGTTCACAATTTGATATAGATTTTTATGATTTAATCATGAATATTTAGTTGATATGGATAAGCATTTGTTCTTAATAAAGAGGTGTAGAGAGCAGTCCCTTTGCTCAAACAAGGCAAAGGTGCATTGTGGGTCAACACGTGTTTTAGAGGATGCTGGGGAATTTAGCCTCTGAACTGAGCCACGGAAAACATGTTACGTCTCCTCCACGACAAGGAAGCCAGCTGGAAAATCTCTGACTCATCCATGAAAGGATGATATATTTTTTACATCAAAAAGAGAAGACAGTGTATCCATGGTTTTCTTCAATACATAGACAAAGTAAAGTGTTTACATTTTATGTCCCCTAAATTTATTCTTGGCTTATTGATGGGTGCCATACTCCCATTAAAACAGCAAGAGAACCTGCATTTATCTTGTTCCTTGCCTATGGCTATTTCTGTGTGTGTTTGTGTGTGTGTGTGAATTAATCTATCTATATGAAGGATTAATATCTGAATAGCTTCATGATGAGGAGTGGACTCCAAGTAGCACACACGTAATGAATAACTATTTAAATTTATTTCTTCATTTTGTAATGTTTTGTACTTGTAACTTTGTAGTTGCAAAGCACACATGTCTTGATTGACCCTGTAATTAACATTAGCAGTAGCAGTTGCTGACTCTCATTCTGGTGCAATCAATTTTGGTGCACCTCTTGAATGAAAATATTAAGAGACTTGAGGGGAAAAAAAATAAGTTGTTTTTGATTGGATTGGTAAAATCTAATAAATAAAAGACAGGCATGTAAGCAGCATTTGAAGTTCTCTGAGGCCCAGAAAACCCAGCTGCTCTTAGGCCAAGCATATGTGGTTAGCCCCCGGGTATTTGTGTATAGTGTTTAACCCGACTTCAGTCAATGCAAATGCCATCGCAGTCTGTTGCTGTTGATACACATTTGCTCTTAGTCAACAAACCTGGTTTATCAAGGGTTGAAAAAGCCCCTTGCCTCTCTCTCTTGGGAAATATGATTGATAAATATCATAGGACTCTACCCACAAAGGGTAAACAAACAAACAGAAAAATAAAAAAAGGAAAACAATCAGGGTGATTTTATTGTTATAGCTTTTAATACTGTTCACATCTGGACCTGTGAAATGATTTGTGATGGTTGTAAACCTATGGTGACATGATTTGTTTATCGAATATGGATTATTATTTTATTTTTTGCATGTATGCATCTTTTTCTGAACCATTTCATATATTCACGCAGCTCCAGTGTTGCTGCAGTCTGCTGTCTAACACTGAATTAGAACACTTTGAAGGTTGTTGTGAGAGACCACTGCAGGCTTGAATTCCCTGATTTTTACAGGCAGGTAACCTTTTGGTCATAAGCCTGCCTATACCCTTTAGGTTATCACCATCCCTAAAAGCATTAGTAGAGTTTGGCATGTTGTCAAGGTTTGGGCTTGTTGTACTGCTCTGCTGGCCTCTGGGTCAAGGACTAGTCCTGTTAAGGGCTCATCATACAGCCCAATAATCTACTTAAACCTTCATGGTGTGTTTGTTTGAGAGAGAGAGATTTTGTGTTCATTATAATGGCTTGACCTGGAGAGCAGGACAAAGGAATAAACTCTATTGTTTACATCCTGTATGTTGTTGTCCTTTCCGTGTGTAAAATAAGCTTTGTGGCTGATGTCATCAGCAGACTCTCATTCAAGTTAGCTTCATTACCATAACATGTGTCTGACCTCACGGTGGGCTACTCTTCTCTGTCCAACCACATGCTTAATATATATTCAATGAAGTCAACACTTTGCCAAAACTTAATACACTGCTTCTTCATCACTGCCAAGTTCAAATAAAGAAGCATATGATTATCCATTAATAGTACTTACTAGAAAGTAGCGGAGAAAGGAATGTTGTAGCATCAACCTGTCGGGAATGTGAGTGTGGAGAATGTGGGCTACACTGTAGACTGGGGGTATTTCTTGATCAGTCAAGAAAACGACCTAATTGTAAATGTGAAACCATAATGAATGATAGGACTATTGGATTCAGCACAAGAAAACCGGTCCGCAACACATAACGAATCCCAATTTAACCCTTGTTTTGTGTGTCTAACTCTCCAGTGAACATTTGCTGCTTAGCACCCACTCTACTCAGCAGGGATTAGGCACACTAAGACACACAGACACGCAAGCCAAATACCCTCTATCCTCAGCTTCGGCGAGAGGTTGTAGCAATAGAAGCAGTGGGAGAGCAGGCACAGATTTCTTTTAAAAGTACGATTTACAAAGACAAAGAGATAGAGAGAGAGCAGTCTAACCTCTCTTCAAAGGTGATGTGATCGACCCTCGTGTGTGGTGAGTGCTTTTGGTCATCTTGTGATAATACCTGTTGCTGTTTGATGTACCTCCTCTGTGGATGTCAACAATAGTGTGGGTGGTGGGTGGGTGCATTTGCTTTTCACATTTGTGTATCTGTGTGTTTGAGTGTATCAAATGTTTTTGTGATCAGTGCTGCAATTACCTGTTTCTTCTTGCAATAGTGGCTCTTCGCAACCCCAGTGGATACATTTGAAATACTCAGGCAAACGCAGTTATGTTTCACTTGAATTCATTCATATCTCCATTGCATGACATGAGTGTTGTGTTGGCATATGTTACACTCTCATGGTTCTACATGCTTGTACGGTCACATAAATTGCTTAGTGTTGCTCAACATACATCATAACACAGCACAGGTTTAACTCTTTACACCTGCCCCAGGTACCTCAATGACTCTTCACTTGTTAGTCAGAAAAGAGAGGCTTGTTCTGTTGGCTATTTTGCAGACAAGGAGCTTGTGAGACAGCTATCGCGCATGCTGAAGACTCACACTCTCTGTCACTCTCTGTCTTGCTTATAAATATGGATATGTGGTGGCAGGAGTGGCAGCAATCAAAAGATAAAATGGCACTGGTCCATAAACACCCAAAATGCACAATCAGGCAATCACACATTTTCTACCATGACAAGGAGCGATAATTTCATCAGTAACAGATATAAGCTGCAGGACACCAGGAAGTCCTGTTGCGTCTTTAGCTCACAATAATACATCTTGGACATTAGTCTTTTCATACAGAAATCTTTCCCTGTTGTGTTTCAGTGTTTTTTACCAGGATTCTGTCATACATATTACCAAAAATACAATGTGTACCTCACACATTGTATTTGTTGGTTATCTAGCATTTGGTTATGTGCTTTTACTTTGAAATTTCTGTGTTGAGGTGTAAGTGGGAGGCTATACCTTCATGGCTTGAGCCATTTGGTTATTGGTGAGAGACAGCCATTTTCTGGCATATAGGCTGTGTTCTGACTCATCCTGTAAAAAGCCAGATGAAGGTCAAGTGCCCAAATGCGACCTTTATTTTTCACATTTGCTTTTTGTCACTTGAGCATCTTATTGCCCTTTACAGGTACTTGCAGGCTATTGAGAATTTACATTTTGATTACATAGGAGCTGTTTTCCATAAAACATACAAAATTCTAGGTTTTAATTATGTAGTTTGTTTGGTCACAATGATTGTATTTTACACTACTATGCCACAATGCAATACACAAAGGAAATGGAGAAGCCCCTCACAGCTGCAAAACATTAAACTGTGGTTGGTGTCGAAACCGCTTGAGAAAGATCTTAAAAAACAAACAAGACTAAGAGTCTATAGCTATTCTAGTGCCGCTTTGAGGCTGTACTTAATCACAGTGATGCTTTGAGTGAAATGCTAACATCAGCATGTTAACATGCTCACCATGACAATGTTAACATGCTGATGTTTAGCAGTTGAGATGTTTTCAATGTTCACCATCTTAGTTAGAGTGTTAGCATGCTAATATGCGCTATTTAGCAGTTCACTAACA
The DNA here is from genome assembly GCF_021292245.1 of Micropterus dolomieu. Lineage (NCBI taxonomy): Eukaryota > Metazoa > Chordata > Actinopteri > Centrarchiformes > Centrarchidae > Micropterus > Micropterus dolomieu. The sequence goes on along the minus strand of NC_060166.1, from coordinate 17,949,592 downwards.
AAGACCACGCCTACGAACATAGAAGATATAAAATGGTTTATTGCTTGTAATGGAGCCGAGATTTGATTGTACGAAAAGAACGGATCGAGAGCCCAGAGGGTGGGCTGAGGGATGTAGGGATGGGGGAGAGGGTCGAGGGATGAGGGGTAGGGGTCGAGGAGTGATGGATGAAGGGTTGAGGGGAAGACAGGTAAGGGATGAAGGGGAGGAGTCGGATCCGTGCCGATGGATGCGTGAGTGAAGAGCAGACCGGTGTCTGCTGGCGAGAAGGTGTGCGGGAACCGGTGGAGTTGAGACTCTGGGTGGGGGAGCCGTCTCTTAGTCCGCAGATGTGCGGAAACCCCCTTGGTTCCTGTATGCAGACAGAGACAAGAGAGCAGAGGGAGAGAGATAGAAAAGTAAAGGGATTTGGGTGGGAGGGATGAGAAAGTTGAGTCAAGGGGAGGTGAACGGAAAAAGTACTTGGTGTGTGGAAATTGGATGAGTTCGAGGCGTGGCCTTAGTTCCCGAATCTAGTTTATAAAACTTCATAAAGTATAGCTGAGGTTGGTAGGAACATCATTGGTTTTTCAGGTAAATTGAAATTTTGACCTGATGATGGTCCTACATGAAAAGTCAAAAGATCACACACGGAACACGAATGTGTGCACCAAATTTCATGACAATCTATTCAGTAACCACAGCGTCAAGCTTCCTGTCCGTAAGTACATTGATTTCTATACATTGACAATATATACCTACTACCGTTACTATATAGTATGAAAAGCACGACACCACATACAGTATGTATCTGCTGTTTTCAGGGCCCTTGACAGCGTAGATGTATGACCTGAGAGGAGAGTGGAATGAATGTTTGTATGGCTGATGACTGCTGTAACTGTTTAGCACAAAGACAAATTATGGAGGAGCTAACAGGATTAGTGTAAGGAGGTTTAACTGGCTTCCTGCTGCTTCAGAGTGGGAAACACTGACACTGCTGCTTTTTCTGTATGTTTTTTTACTTAAAAAAATTATTTTATTTGAAGAGTTGAGGAAATAAATGTAATAATCTTCTGCAAGCCTATTTTATAAATAATCTGTTCTGTTGCATCTCCAAAATCAATAAAAATACAAAGAATGTAATATGTGAAGGTTCAGAGAGGAAGATTCAGTAAGAACAAGGCTACATCAAAACAAATTGCAGTAGCAGGAGAATTCCAGTTATAACGTTTGTGGGATTTTAACATTTTAAACATTTTGATTTTTCTCATTGTGTGTGGAAAGAAGTGGATGAATTACATCGAAGTCAGTGGGGAAAAAAGAGAGAAAGGAGCTGATTGTGACTGGCCTTTACTCAACTTACTCTGCAACCCACAGCACATCAGGAACACGGCAAAATAAGGTGCTTTTAATTGAAGCTCCCAAAGGCTAAAGGTTCAGCTTGTTCACTTCAGATTACCTAATATTGTTCCTGTGATCTTTATCCAAGCGAGGATTGCTTCATTTTCTGCCTCAGTGCTACTTTAGCAAAACTTCAGTGCTGCTGCTCACACACACACAAACGCAATCTTGCCCCACATTGGAAAATTAAATAAAGCAAATACCAGCTGATGACACACACACACGCACATGCACACGCACATACACACAGGCTACAAGTTCTACTTTACACCAAAAGATAATTTGAGTTAGGAAAGCTACTTCTCTTTTGTTAATTATGATGGACTGCTGCACTTGTTACAAAGAACTTTGTTTGTCTATATACTAATGTATAATAATGTACACATTTTTTTTATTTTGTGTCCCGAAATGTGTCCTTGTGTAACAACTACACTCACTGTACAATTGAGGAATGTATATTTTGTAGTAGCAGAATAGAAGTCCCTTTAAAATCATAAACCTCAACATTTTAGTTGAGGTTGATTTCTGCGACACCTGTGGTTACTGATGGTAATGCTAATAATATATTAATAAGTACAAGGCCTGCAGTTCTGTTCAAAATTACTTATTATTGATTGCTGGGGACATTAAACTAATTTTCAGCAGATTGTATTCTTTTCCCTTGTTGTGAATCATTTGTGCACAGCATTTGAATCCAGTTCAGGAATGGCAGATTCCTCCACAGGTAATGCAAACCATTATATGGAGGTAACAAATGAGCAGAGCCATGTTCATTTGGCTGTTAAATTCCCTGAGGTAAATTTTGCTGACTACCTAACAAAAGAAAATCCATTAAACTGCACAACTTTCACAACTCTGCCCCATCCATCTGTGATTATCTGTGTGTGTTCAAGCAGCCAGTGGTAGAAAAACAGCAAACCAACTGACATAAACATTCTAGATAATAAAAACTAGGTCTGGGCACATTAACATATTATTATCCATTAACGCATTAATTAATTAATGCTGACAATTATTTTATCACACCTAAACGCTCACTGGCTCTGAATACACATACATTCAAACCATGAGTCACAGGAGCGGTGGGATGTTGATCAGCCTGCAAATCACCCACCCAAACAAGCAGTGGAGGGAGGCTTCGGCAGACTACGTTGGATGCAGCGTGTGGGAGACGTAGATAAACAAAAGCAAGACAAGCGATCAAATGCCATAGGGAAGTGAATAGCTACACACTGTATGCTGATTAGTATTGGGGAAGATGTCGGTCTTAGGATCGTTGTTAAAATCACAACGTAGTCGTTTGGCCCCCGCGGGGTTGCTCCGAGAGACAGCGCTCCACGAGTAAACAGCAGGCGCTCTATGGATAGTAACCATGGCAACGGCTTCTGTGCGCTACACAGCTGTAGCCTATTTAACTTAAGTTAAAATTATAGGCTACATCTTTACCTGATAGGCCGTCATCTAGTTTTGAGGGGATGCTCTGCCATATGAGTTCTGTCCTATTTAGTAAACAGTAATAGGTTCTGGAAACTCACAAACAGCGAGGAACAAAAAGTTCAAGACAATTCAACTTCGGCAGCGGGCGAGTATGTGCATGAGGCGAGCACAACCGCGACACTTCATCTCACTCTAACAGGGACACTTGCTACTGAACATAGACTGTTTATGCTGCTCCCTGATAAAAGAAAAATGTAGCATCTTATTTGTTTAAAGTGTTTGCAAACCACATGTTATTTCACTTTTGTTTATATAGCAGTACATTTAAGTGCGCAATACACTACTTTAGAATTCATTATTCAATTTTTGCGCATAACAATGCAATTAATCACATGATTTTCTGTGATTAATCGTGGTTAAAAATTTTAATCATTGCGAGCTTTTCCATTTGGCTGGAAGAAAGACTGACCATGTAGTCCAGTTGCAGTGGCTTGGCTGCACAAAAGTTATTCACACTAATACAAAGTTTGATCAAAAGCCCTGGATGTGTGTGTTCATCAGACAGTCCTCCTACATGGACATCCAATAGGCAACAGTCCGGCAAAATCTAAACAAAAGGTCACGGGTCCCCTCAGTGACCCTGTTCCCTGTCACAGCCTCATTAATGCAATATAAACCTTTTCTCATATTTGAAATTGCTCTGATGAACCTTGGTTTGATATGATGAACATCTGAAGGATTAGAACTTTGGGGGTCAGGGACATGTCTTCATAAATGAATTACGTATTGGTAAACAAGATACTGCAAGATACTATAATCATTAATTAAATTAATTATTATTAATTTATGAGTGATGTATAAACCCTTGATGACGTCAACATCAAACCAAGTATACATTTAATGTAGCGCTGTTCTAAATATCCGGGTTTTCTCTGGTACAACTTTAATCTCTTGATTTGCATTGAAGTTTTCTGGGTTCTTGTTTTGGGATACAACATTTGGGAGAGTTCTCACACAAGTTGATGTAATGTACAATGGTAAAGGTTAAAGCTTTCAATATCAAGCTAGGCATTGCAGTTTTTTCATCAAACTCAGTGAAGCCAGTTTTGACCAAGCTGTATCAGTTGCCAAAGTGTTGAGTTATTTAGCCCTCCAATGACGGTGCTTCAGTTTGACTCATGGAGTGTTTAGCGTGGGCGTTTAAACATGACATTGTTTATTAGATAAAGCGTGGGGTTGCACCCCAGGGTTAAAGCGAAGTAATGCGTCTGTCAGTGGAGCCATCACTGTCATTGCATAGCTTCAACTCCATTTGTGCTGTCACAATTCATGCTTGTGTCCCTTTAATGGATGTCAGAAAAGCTGAAGAAAGGATGATATTCCCAGCTCTCATTTAAAGGAAAAATGTTTGATTTGAAAAACAAAAACAAAACAACAACCACCAACTTCTTGAGCTGAAGGCTGCACTGCACTTGTAACCGTAATTACTGTAGCTGTTATACCTTGGTGTACTCCAGTTGCTTGAAGTCAACTGTTATAAGGTTTCAGTCCTGGCTAATTTGGTGACTTGCTGTACAGCAAGTGCAATTTAATACTACAGCAAACATTCACTGAGCAGCCACTTTGTCTGAAAGACAACAAAAGAGAAGTGGTGTATCTGTTTACTGTACAATCAAACAAACTCATGCTGTGTTTTAATAAAGAAGTCAGTCAATAATTGGTTTTACATCATGCCATGAGCAACCACAATCAGATTTCATAGTGCAAGTAGTTTTCCACATTACATTAAAGGACTTCCCAGGTGTACATAATAATTTGATATTGATGGCTGCGGCTCAATACTTTTGCATGTGACCCACAAATACTCCATCTACAGCACATTTGATTGATTTAGAGATTTTATCAACACACACTGATAAAGACCAAAAGGCAGAAAATGTGTAACCTACTTACAGTCTTTTTCACAGTAACTCCTACTGTTTCACAAATCCCCACATCACTGTCTGGCTCTCTCTCTCTTCTTTCCTTTATTTATCTCTCTCTCAATAACTAGTAGTTGCCCTAATCTTCACAGGAAGCACTAATGTACAAGTAGCTTAATGAACACCCTGGCACAATTATAGAGTATGGAAATTACTGACTAGGCCAATAACATGCTACAGTACTGGGTAATATAATGTCCCTTGCAGATCTCAGAAACAATGAGTTAATAATAGTAAAGAAACAATGGCATCTACGTCACCAGTCCACCCTCTCTGGCCAATTTCTGCTCCCTGCTGCAGCGCGCTCCTATTGTTTCCAACAATGGAAGATAATGACAACAGTGCACGACAACAGAGGACTCTTTTATCTCTGTCTCGCTTTGTCTATCCTGCCAGAGTGTCACTATCACTCACTGATGCTCTAATCTGATTCCTCTCTCGCCTCTCCTTCTGATGACTTATCTCTATCCACACACACACACAGACACACACACACACACACACACAATCCTGGACCAGGAGGGGGAATGTGGGGTATTAAATTATTCAAACTCCTGGCAGAAAGTGTCACTATCAATGAACACACACGTACAAACCTCCATTCACAAGTGTTTATAGACTTTACGGGACCAGTACAAAGGCCACGGCTCGGATCATTTCCTGAGTGTAAATGAGATTTTTGTGTTTAAATGCTCAGGATAAAGCTCCCTGAAGCCCTCAGTGTTTGTAAAGGTAAAGGCTGTGAGGGATTGTTGGTGGTTGCCATACGTAAATCACTGACTGCACTGCATTGATCCAGGCAGCTACTGATTATAGTGAATTATGGCCGAATTATTTACATGTACACATCTTAACACCTATGCCTTCATTAGCATTTTAGTATTTTTATTTACAATGACACTGAATAAAATGCAATGCAAATTATATAGCCTACTGTACTATCTTGCGCAAATGTATTATGTTGTCCAGTATATTAATTGTATAAAATATGATTTTTGTTATTCTATTTTTAGGGTGATACAAATGGAATTCTAATCTAATAAAATAGAAATACATGAGTATTATTGATTTTAAAAATAAAAACATGCATAGGTGTCATTTACACTGGGGACACTGTGGACATATCCCCACCACTGTTTGCATTTGTTAAAAATGTTCTAAAAAAGTAGCTCGCAACAAGAAATAATAATAAACAAAAAAGCTTTGAGAAAGGTTTATGTGCACAATAAGAAAACATGAAAGGCAATCGAAATATAAAAGAAACAAATGTTCATTGTCCAAAAAAAATAACTTAGATACTGATTACTGCCTTATATTCCCTTATATATTTATATTTTAAAATGTCTCCTGAATTTTGTGTTTCCTTTTACATAAATAAAGACATTTCCACCATAAATTGGCGCAGATGATTTCTCCAGAATGCAGCAAATTAAGTGTTTAATGCTCAAAACTTTTTGGGGGAGAACCCTGGACCTCCACTCATATATTTCTTATATTTTTAAGTATCTTTCTTAAAGATAATATCTTCTTAACTTGTTCTCCATATTGTGAACCCAATATTGTGCATCGTTACATCTTGTGAGCTTAAAGTGTTTGATCACACCACGAATCTGAGCCCTTATGTCCCCACCACCTGTCAACACAAAGTGAAAAAATGTCACATTTTTAAAATGTCACACATTTGAGTTTAATTTAAAAACAATAAGAGACAATGAAAGAAGAAAGGTTCACAGTGCCTTTTGTGTACATGCCACTTTCTGATGTGCCTATTAACAGTATTCATTGTCATGCTAGATCAAGTTAAGGCTTGTCGTGTAACTCCTCTTGCCAGTCAGGCCCTCTGTGTTTGGTATGTGTGTATTAAGAGGAGAAAATGACAATGACACAAAACTTTTATGCAAAAAGGTTATAACAAAGGCTTCACTGGAAAGACTTGACCAAAAACATGCAAAGTTTCCTTTTACATCAGTATTTTCAGTAACCAGTCAGAGGTTAGCTCTTTATTTGCCACCAATTAGAGCAGAATGTTTCCCACACTCACCATCCTCCTTGAACTCACCCTGAAAGAGAATCTCTCCTCACTGTCTTATGAGCAGAGGACATGTTCATTTAGCTGTTAAATTCCCTGAGGTAAATTTTGCTGACTACCTAACAAAAACAAATCCATTCCACTGCACAACTTTGACAACTCTGCCCCCTCCATCTGTGATTATCTCTGTGTTCAAGCAACCTGAGATAGAAAAACTGCAAACCAACTGAAATAAAACAGCATTCCAGATACTAAAAACTGATGCCTGAATGAACTGATGCTGCTGCAAGAAAATGGTTCACATAATGAAAAATCTGTATTAAATGACTTGATTCCAACATTTCCTTATTATAATCTCTATTTTAGGTCAAACTGTGAGCTTTTCCATTTGGCTGGAAGGAAAGACTAACCATGTAGTCCGGTTGCAGTGGCTTGGCTGCACAAAAATAATTCACAATAATACAAAGTTTGATCAAATACCTTGGATGTGCATGTTCATCAGACAATCCTCCAACTTGGACATCCAATCGTGACAGTCTGGCAAGATGGTCGCACAGATCATCCTCTAAACAAAAGGTCACGGGTCCTTTCAGTGACCTTCTCCCTATCACAGCCTCATAAACATAAACTAACCTGTCAAAATGCTGGCTCAATGTTACCGATGTGGGGTCTGTATTTATGTGATGATAATGGGACGTTGTTTTTTTTACATGATTTAAAGGTGGTATTATGCTAATTTTCAGGTTCAAAATCTTATTTAGGGTTTGTACCAGAACTGGTTTACATGGTTTAAGTTTCAAAAAACACCATATTTTTTTTCATACTGCACATTGTTGCAGCTTCTCTTTTCACCCTGTGTTGAAGGATTCGTTTTAGCTATGGAGTGATACATCTTGTCTCTAAATGATCTTTGTTGGGAGTTGCGCATGCGCAGTAAGGACTACTAGCTATCAGAAGCAGAGAAGGGCGGGTCAGTGAGAAGCAATCACGGCTTCAGTTCGGTGAGCTGTTTTCAGGCATTTCAGAGCAGAGTTTTCTGTGGGAGATGGGAACTCCCTTTGGGGTGGACTTTGGGCTTTTTCACTTTGCAAACCTAGTACATGCACAAAAAAGGTATATAACTCAATAAAGGAGAGGGGAAAAGCCAAAAAGCATAATACCACCTCTTTAAGGTATGAATTTTGTCTGGGAACAGTTTAACAAAAAAAGTTATGTTTTATTTCAAGCATTAATAAGCACATTCACCAACAATGATAAACAATGGGCAGTGACACACACAGCTGCTTTTTTGGCAACCCCTAAGAAAGATGCATATTTCAGTCAAATGCTGCCAACTCGGCATTATGTCCCCGGATTCTAAAGTCAGTTTAATCTGTCTAAATCTAGCATTTTTAACAGAACTGTTTGGCTGCCTAGCCATTCATGTGAACGGGCAGCTTATTGCCTCAGGTATTTCCTTTGATCAGGAAGTTAGTGTAAGCAGCAAATGGCCTTTGGGGTAGTGTTAGTTACTGATGTTAGAGTTGTTACTAGCTTTGTTATGTAAATACTTATATAATCCTGCATCTCTGTACTATGTCGAGTTTCAACACCAACCTGACCGCTTTAATTAGAAATGTGGTTAATGGTGACATCCATATGTTTTATGGTACTGTGGTAGGTTGTGCACTTTTATCCATGTGGAACCTTCTCAGTAGAAGTGCACTGCTCGATGTCCATCTGTCATCTCCACAGGAGCCACAGGAGCACTAATTTGTTGACAGCCATATTGATTTTTTTTGACAAATGTCTTTCTGAATTGGGTTTGGATGTGTGGTTAGCTGAAGCTCAGCTGACTCCTGTAACGATTTTCCGATTAGGTATCAGTTAATCTATATAAACCAACTGCCCAAGCAAACAAATAAGATTCTGTGTAACTCCAACTAATTGAATTTGACCAAAATCTCCATGGTACAAGATAAATTGTTCTTAATGTCATATGTCAGCGATCCTGAGGTTGGTGTGATTTTAACCCAATGAATGTGAACACAGTATCCTGGCAACAGTGGCGGAGAAAGAAAGGGTGCGTTCAGAGGTGAAATGGTCTCTCACAGGACTATCCATCATACGTTCAACTACAGATGGGTGGGCAGCCTGTGTGTGTGTGTGTGTGTGTGTGTGTGTGTGTATGTGTGTGTGACTTTTTTCCTGCATGTGTCAGCAGCATATACTTTGTGTGATTTTGTTGTCTACATGTCAGTGTGTGAGTATCAGTGTGCCTGCTGAGGGACACCACAGTGTACAGAGCGGACTGGGTCTGTGCAGGATGCTGTCAGGACAGTGGTTAGGATCCACCAGTATGAGCAGAAGTTTGACAGCTGACATTCTCCAGAGTACAGCCGATTGGACAGGCAGGAATAAACAGGATACCAGCCCAGGCATGCTAATGAGGCATGAGCCTTAATTGTGTTTACATCGACAATGTGCAGCGTTAATGCCCGTGTGAGTCAAAAATAGTATCCAATAATGATGAGGGTGATAGATAGGGTGTGTGTGTGTGTGTGTGTGTGTGTGTGTACGCCCTGACCCAACCCGAATGTGGTGTAATAACCCCCCCAAAATCTGGAAGATTTCTGATGAGGAATAATCATGCAAATTCATACAGATTTTGGAAGTAAACAATAATAATAGACAGACCTTTAAAATTAAATGCCTTCTTTGAATGGATATTAAAGTTGTCCTATTATGCTAATTTTCAGGATCAAATTTTATTTAGGGTTGTACCAGAATAGGATTAAATGGTTTAATTTTCAAACACCATATTTTTTTCAAACTGCACACTGCTGCAGCACCTCTTTTCACCCTGTGTGTTGACCACTCTGTTTTAGCTATAGTGCGATGCATCTCACCTCTACAAGATCTTTGTTGGAAGTTGCACATTCACAGTACCTAGGTAAGGACCATTAGCCAATCAAAAGCAGAGTAGGACGGGTCCTGACAAGCCTGTAACCATGCGTTGGGTTCAGCTGTGCATGTTCCCAGACAGGCTTTACACAAGAGTTTCAGAGTGGTAAGTTATTAATTTGTAACAAATGTATCTTTTTTTTTACCTGCACTGTTTGTACAGCACAGTAACATGGAGGGTAGCTAACTTTGATAGTGAAGGATGGGGATAAGGAGAGGGAGCAAGCGGACGTCTTGTCACTGTGTATGCTGCAGCTCAGTGTTTTTTCCACTGGTGTTTTTGAAGTCATGCCTGACTAGCCGCTACGCCTGTTACGGAGCGACGCAACTTGGTTACTGAAGTAAACGCTGGGCTACAATCATGCTTTTCTCGGGCAGTTCAGGAGCAGTGTTTTATGTGGGAAATGGTAACTGCCTTTAGGGTGGACCTTGGGCTTTTTCTCAAACCTATTACATTCACAAAAAAAGATGTATGACACAATAAAGGAGAGAGGAAAAGCCAAAAAGCATAATGTGACTTCTTTAAGGATATGCCCTTTGACCCTCCAATTCAATTCAATTCAATTCAATTTTATTTATATAGCGCCAAATCACAACAACAGTTATCTCACAGCGCTTTTCATAAAAGAGCAGGTCTAGACCGTACTCTGTGATGATATTTACAGAAGCCCAACAGTTCCCACCAAGAGCAAGCACTAGGCGACAGAGGCAAGGAAAAACTTCCTTTTAAGAGGCAGAAACCTCGAGCAGAACCATGGCTCAGGGTGGGCGGCCATCTGCCTCGACCGGTTGGGGTGAGAGAGAGAGAGAGAGAGAGAGAGAGAGAGAGAGAGAGAGAGAGAGAGACAGCCTACACAATATACACACAGAGGTACAGACAGCGAAGGTAATGTTGCTATAAACTAAATGAAAAATGGTACAGATATTTATAATAGTGTTAATGGTAACCATCATAATGTTAATGATTATAATAACAATAATAACAATAAGACTAGCAAC
>NC_060166.1:17917842-17938722 GCF_021292245.1 Micropterus dolomieu | reverse complement strand
AAGAGATAAGTCGGTGCCAATTGAGGGCAGGTCTTGGTGAATTTTGTCTCTAATAGCTAGAATTTTATCATTAAAGAAGCTCATGAAATCGTAACTACTGAGAGCTATGGGAATACTTGGCTCAATAGAGCTGTGACTCTCTGTCAGCCTGGCTACAGTGCTGAAAAGAAACCTGGGGTTGTTCCTATTTTCCTCTATTAATGACGAGTAGTACGCTGCTCTGGCATTACGGAGGGCCTTCCTATAAGTTTTAAGACTATCATGCCAAATTAAACGAGAATTTTCCACTTTGGTGGAACGCCAATTCCTCTCAAGTTTCCGTGATATTTGCTTTAATTTGCGAGTTTCAGTATTATACCATGGAGCTAACCGTCTTTGTTTTAGTATTTTCTTTTTTAGAGGGGCTACAGAGTCGAGTGTCATTCGCAGCGAGCCAGCAGCACTATCAACAAGATGATCGATTTGGGAGGGACTCCAGAGGGCTTTTAATGTCAAACATCAGTGCAGGAAGTTTGAGCTTCACTGGCGGTAGCTTAACGGTGATTGACAAACAGCAGAAGGGAAGCAACTAGAAATAATTGGTGAATGAAAACAAAATACTTCTGTTAGAGAAGAGAAACTCAGAGTGGTGAGTATGACAAATCTGCTGTTGTACTGATAGAATTAGTGCTGTGGAAATGTGCTTCACTGATCGTTTGCTAAACTCCTCCCTTTAACAGGATTGTCCAATTCTAACTTAGCAACTGTAACTAAGCCATGCAGGCTGATCAACCACCCTACCACGCCCAGTACATCATAGAAATGTAGTCTGTATGTAGATGCTGGTTTTCCCGATTCTCTTGTGCATTACTGTTGCATAAACAGGGGTGATTCATCCTGGGTTGTTATCTCTTTTTCTGCCACTGACTTCTTATGAGCTCTCAGGAGGCAAGAGGAAACAAGCTGAAAAGAGTGAAAGTGTGTCAGAGTGAGAAAAAGAAAGGGAGGGAAGAGAAGAAATGCAGGGCGATGGATGAGAGGAAAGGGAAAGAGGTTGTCTGGGAGAGAGGGTGGTAAGAGAGGTTAAAGAGAAGAAAGAAAGGAGTCTGAAAAGTGTCTGAGGAAGCAAGAGAAAAACATGGAGGCATAAAGAAAGGGAGCAGAGAGAGGGAGGAGGAGAGGTGTCCCTGTAGTAATCCTGTTAGAAAGGGGGGAGATCAGGTTGGCAGTGTGGAGCTGTCAGTCTGAAGAGATTTTCTTCCCTGGTCTTTAAAATATTTTACAACATGCCATAGATTTCCTTTAATTGAATCCTTTTGCAGTGTCACTATTATCCTGTTCTTTATAAGCAGGTGCTTCGGAGCTAATCTGCTGCTGCTTTCTGTAGAGCACCAACACATTAATGTGTCGGCGTTTGTTCATGCTAGGTACATCTATTTGCAACCTTTTAGGGGGATTTTAGTATTGAGGTTATTTTCTTTTTTAGTACAAAATAATTAACAAATTAATCAATTAGTTAGTCGACACAAAGGTAATCCACAACACTTTTAATAATCATTGTTTTAATGATTTATCAAATAAAAATGGCAAACGTGCTATAAGGATTTTCGCTGTTTTTCGAAATTTTTTGTAGATCGATAAGCTTTGGGTTATGCATGTTGATTGTACAAATCAATACACTTGAAATGTCACTCTGGGTCTTGGAACTTTCACTATTTTGTGATTTTTAGTCAAACCATATAGGTAGGTAGGTGGGTATGTAGGAAGGTAGGTACATTTATTGGCACAATGTAACAAGTTATATAATGATAATTGAGCTTTGTAACTCCCTTCTCCTACATAGCAGACAATATACATTAATACAGAAGCAATTATAAAAATGTTAAACAGAAATAAACAATATTCAATGTTCAATAGAGCAGTGCTGAGGATGAATTAAGAGTCTGATAGCTTGGGGGGGAAAGCTGCTCTTCAGTCTGGTGGTGTGTCTGGTGGTCTCTTCCCAGAAGGCAGCATGGCAACAGGCTGTGGCTGGGTGGGTCCCGTCCTTTAGTATCCTTTGGGATCTACGTAGGCACCTCACCCCACCGATATCACTGATGCTCGGGAGATGGGTACCAATGATCTTCTGAGCTTTCTTCACCAGTGTGGAGATGTGAGATGACCATGTCAGGTTCTCTGTGATGCTAATTCCCAGGAACCTGAAACTGTTCACCTGCTCCACCTCAGCTCCACTGATGTAGACAGAAGTGTGTGTCTTTATCCCCTGTTTCCTGAAATCAATGATCAGCTCCTTGGTTTTGCAAACTTCACAACAGAGTTCTCTCCTTGTCGGGGGAAGCAGTTGTGGGTGTACAGTGATATATCAATATATCTGACAATTGTAGCTGATGGCAGATATATCGATATATGCATTTATGCAGGCTGATAAGTATCAACAAATTACAGCACAGAAATGCCGCAAAGATGTTGATTTTAATTTGGAAATAGTTTCCAACATAGTTTGTCCACCAGGGGGCACTACCAAGTTTATTTTCCAACTGTAACATTGTCAAGGTTCAAGGTCCAGCCAGCATTATTGTCTTTTTACAGAAAAAGTATAAATAGATATTTAAATATTTATATTAGAATTGAAGTTATAGCAAGATATACCTTGCAGTTACGTACTCAAATTAATCCTCAGCACTGCTCCACTGAATATAGTATTTCTGTTTACCATTTTTATAATTGCTTTATATTACTGTATATTGTCTGCTACGTAGCAGAGGGGAGTTACAAACTCAATTTCACTTTACAACCTGTTGTAATGTGACATAAAACTACCTTGTGCTGTGTACATTGTACCTTGTATATATGTGGAAAACTTCTAATTGACCATATAGTTATAGCGGGATGACAAGATTGCCATAGAGAGGGAGGAGAAGCGATATTGTTTCAATATAGGGATAATGGCACACATTTTCACACAGTCTCTCCAGGAAGACATTCATAGTGTTGCATTTGGTTATTCACATTAAAGGTGGGGTAGGCATTGTTGGAGAAACTAGCAAGAGACATTTAGATTTTCAAAGTAACCAACTGAAAAAATTCCATAGGCCTCCCTCCAAAGCCAATCCCCCAAAACACATTTTCATAGGCAGTGAGTGCATGGACAGGCAGGTCGTGCTTATTACAGTCCTGGGACAGCCACAGATGTTGGTTTTTTTTCATTCTTGTGTCAGAGCATTTGATTTATTTTTGGGATGTAAAGTCAGGAAGGTGTGTGTGTATAGGGGGTTTCTAAAGCCATCCCAGAAACAGCTCTGTTGGAGTATGCTGGCTCCTAAAGTGATGTGGGACAAAATCCACGTCTTCATTCTGTGCAACAATGCATTCTTAAATTCAGTTTAAGAGAATATGATTCAACAGCAGTTGGAGTTAGGAAAATCAAGTGGGGGACTCCATCGCTTTGGATCTTCTCCCGGCCAGTATGGACAGGAGGAATTATTATAGCTTCTTTTTAATTGTATTTGGGAGCATATGGGAGTATTGTTTATTAAGACAGACTTGAAAATATACAACAACATATACTTTAAATAAAGAACCCGTCCTGTGAGAGATTTCTAGACTTAGATCTTGTTATTTTTATTAAACCCCTTTTTCACTGGAAAAGGAAAAGAAAAGAGGCTTGACCTCTTAAGGCACTGACAGCAGCAGTGGGAGGAGATATTAAATGACAAGACCATACAGACCAAATCCCTCACCACAGCTGAAATACTCCAAAGCATTCAATACCAGCATTAACTCAGAAGCAGGGCTGGAAATTAACACCCGCCAAGCATCAAATGCGGGTAGATTTTCTGTTTGGCATCTAAATGTTGGAAGGCTACCCACATATATTGGCGGGTAAACGTATTCGGTAGGATATCGCCATTAAAATATATGTTTTGACGGTAGCTAACAGTGGATCAGCGTTGTTTTTTGTTGTGTGTGGCACTTAAATTGGCCCCCGCTGTAGTGTTAAAAGAACGTTTCGTTCATAAGACCAAATCGTGAGCATGACTCGGGAGGAACGGGTTGTCTCAGTGAGTGATTCGTTCATTTTCACGCATGCGTGAAGGATCTTGGACTCTTATGTTCACTCGTCACACGGCAGCTGCATGGGCTCCGTCAGCACAGGAAACAGAACTGATTAGTTCACGACTCTCAACTGTGGGTCTGTTTGAGTCCTTCATTTGTCACGTGACAGCTCGGCTACAGGGCTGTGGTAAGCAGGCAGCACAGGAAACAGAACTGATTAGTTCACGACTCTCAACTGTGGGTCTCTAGGTTTGAGTTGTTCATTTGTCACGTGACAACTCATTCACCGCTCACATGGGTCCTCCTCAGTCTTTCGTTCATTCTGCAGGCTGAGTGACTGCCAGCGCCGGAGAATGAGAGGCAGGTCGGCTGTCAGGTAACAGTCACTGGACTGACATTATATAGCTATTTTGTTAATTATGTGACATTTAATAAAGCATAACGTTATTACAAGTTATAGTTTTAACACAGCCGCACCGTAACTTTAGTCCTGCTAGTGTTTACAGCTAACAGCTGATGAGAGTTGTGCTGGGTCCACTTTAGAGCCCTGACAGGGTTCTACCGGGAGCCTAATTACCTCCAAGTTCGTCTCCTCTCCAAAACAAACATTAACACACAGCCACGTAGCAACGTTAGTGTTAGCTCTGTAAACTGCTAACAGCTGATCCAGGTCCAGAGAATGCAACTTTTCCTTTTTATTTGTCAACAGAGCCGTGCACGTTTCACAGCTCATGACTGGTGAACTACCTGGCCGTGTTTGAGAGTGATGTGCTCATGTGTGTTTCTCTGTCTGCAGAATCCGGACCTGATGTGGCCCATTCTGCGTCCAGAACTGCCAAACTGCTGCGTTTACATGTGTTTATTTATTTGTTCCTCTCTCTGTGCTGGAGTTCTTTAAGAACTTGGTGGCTTGATCCAGATTATTATTAAATTGGTTGAATTTTAATAAGAGTGTGTTTATTCATATAGTGTATCAAGCTTATTACTTCAATATATTTATTGCAAATCTGATATTAATATTTTACTCATGGATAGGGACGTTGGGCTACTGTATGAATGAGCACTTCAGAGATAATGATAGTAATTATATACATAAGCCTTTATATGGCTGGTCTGGTTGTATACTCGGGAAAGATTGTGAAAAAGGAAGGATTTAGGTGGAGTAGTGGTGATTACATATTGACAACATATTTCTGTGGTTTTTACATGGTTTGAATTTGGTTGTGGGCCCAGGGGGGGTTATATAATGATGATATACAGTAATCAAGAGGTGAATTTGTGCATTATACTTTGTCAAATAAAGCAAGCCAGGCAGCCTTCCTGCAGCGCCGCAATAACCAGCCTCGTTCAAATGAACGAAATGAACGAAATGACTCAAAAAAAGATTAGTTCATTTTAATGAACGAGTCTGTCAAAAGACTCGAACTTGCCATCACTACCCTACCTGTACTGAGGGATCTAAAATCGTGTAACACACGGATTAGGGGCGTTAAGTGGTTGTTGTTTATATTCATTTCAGATTACTTGTGTTAGATTGGCGTAGATATGTAAGGGGGTGGGCGTTAGGGGATTGGAGCCGGGAGCAGTCAAGTCGTGCTTGGAGTAACTGGAATGTTTTAAGCATTTAGCTAGCTACAACCGTAACCTGCCTAACCATTCCTGTCAACCCTCCCGTTTTCCCCGGGCTTCTCCCGTATTTTGCTGTTCTCTGTCAGTGTCCTCCCGTTAAAACATTTCCCCGTAAATTTTCCGTTAATTTATACCTGCTATTAGCTCGTTCACCTCCGTTAAAGCTGGTGGCAGCATGTAGAACAGCTCTGTAACAGTGAAGAGGGGGGGGGGGCTAAAGCCAAGTCAAGCCAATAAGCATCTTAAAAGTTTATAAAACAATTTACTGTTATGTCTTAATTACACTTGGCAATAGCATTAAATAAATTTTGCTTCAAATTTCAATCTGGTGTCTTTTTTAAGTTTGTATTGGACAGAATACCTTATTATCTCAATTAAAAGTACTTAAACAAATTTTTTAATCTACCAGTCCCATTGGCAGGTGAGCCAAAAAGTTCATTTCCACCCCTGCTCAGAAGTATGTTTTTTAAATGTTCTTTAGAGGTATACTTTTATATGTCTTTACAATAAATGGATGCTGTCAGACTTTTGTTCTAGAAATGGACTTTCAGTCCCCATTTATGTTTTCTTCCTTCTCTCTTTGTCTTTCTGTTCTCTCTCTTTGCTAAAGGATGTGTGTGTGTTTTGTGTAGTTTTCCTCAGAAAGGAACGCTTCTGTGAAAATGATAATTTTGTGAGTTGGCAGTGTCCCTCAGTCTGGAGACAAATGTATTTTCAGATGGCAGCCATTGCATGAGCTTGAATCCCAGCAGTGGGTGTTGTGGGATGAGTGTGGCCTTATCATAGCTGGCCAAGGAGCCCCTGGATCCCCTGGCTCATCACCCAGCAGCCGATTACCTTCTCCCTGAATCTCTTCATTGTTTCCTATTATAGTGAGTGGCCCGCACTGGCAGAAGTGATGGAAATTTTTCTCACTTAAAATAAAAAATCCATGTTGTCCTAGACTACACTGTGGGGCTGAAGGTGCCTGCTCTGAATATGACACTGAAACACAATGACCTCCCTGTGGAGGGTTGGTTAAACAAAAAGACGATTCCCCCACTTGGGTCAATACAAGATGCAACATTTAGAGATTTTGAAATTACACATGAGGCCTGTCTGGGATGTCTCTAAATGGCCAATTCCGTGTCGATGTCATTTAATGCTGACTATCTGCCATTGCAGAGTCCCAATTTCATATCTGTATGTTCCTGAATTATAGAGTTGCCCCTTAAACTTAGTAAAGCCAACCAAATTTAAATATTTGAGAATAGTCAACAATAGGGCACGGTGGTTTCCTATAGTACATTTAATATATCTGTGTGGAGTGTAGTGTTAGTCTGGAAAAGTGAAAGAAAGGCATTTGTTGCACGAACAAAATAGTTTGAATGCAGTTTTTCTTTAAAATCCAAAGTAGTCAGCAAAATTAAAAAACATAGAGGTTTGCTCTGTCATTGCCTAAGTATTGTCTAATTTGGCAACAGCACTTTCCAAAACACACATGGCTGTTAATTCATTCATGATCATTTTCCTATCCCTCACTAGTATGGTTAAGGGTTGGTTGGGTTTAGGGCCAAAAACTGCTTGATTAAGTTTGGGGAGATCGTAGTTTGTTGTAAAAAATACTATATTGCAATTGGGGAACAATCCTGACCAAGAACTGCTTGATCAATTTAAGGAAAAGATGGTGGTCATGATTAAAATAAATCACCCTTGACTGTTGCGAAGAGCGGTCTCTGGGCCAGTGTCAACTATGTTTGTTGACCCACCCGCCCATCCTCCCTGACCTCCTTAAGAGGTTTTGCCGATTGCTAAGGAACATGCTGCTCAAATTTTGCATCCGCTTAGAAGTTTCTTAAAGCTAGACATTAATGTTTTTAGGAAAGTTGTAACTTTTTCTTTTTCTTTATTGTGTTGCAACAATAATTTAACTAGTCGATCAACCAAACAGTAATCCCCAACTCATGAAATAATCAGTTAAATGTTTAAAATTCCCCAAATGCAGCACATTTGCTGTGTTCAGCTACTCAAATATGGGGATGTGGTGTGGATGACTGGTTGACAAAATAAAACAATCTGATATATCACCATATACTTTGGGAACCCGTGATGGAGCATTTTGCATAACAAACTGCGTGCCCAAACATCTGAGTAGAGAGCAGGACAGTACTTTTTACAGTGTAGGCTGAGCTTCCTGTGCTTCCCCTCTCTGCTCTCAGTGATTAGCTCCGTTTGTCATAAGACAGTGAGAGAGAGACGCGAATGAGGCTCTCACAAGTGTCCTAGATTAATGGATTATAGATGAATGGGATTTTTTCCTCACTTGGTGATAAATTAAACACCTAATTCTCTTATTCTAACGCTCAGTCTTTCTTTCTCTGTGTCTCTCTCTCACACACACATGCACATACTTTACCTCTCATTCTTTTTCAACAGTATGGAATTGGATTTTTAATCGTTCTAAACAGTGTGGTCTGTCCGCTCATGGCTGGCTGCTTCCAAACATATTGCATTAAGAAAGGTCACGGCCTCTAGGTCGACATCAAATTGTTGGTGGCAGGGGCGTCTCATGCCACAACTCTTTGCTGTTCTCACTCCTCTTTCTGTCACCACCTGACTCTCTAAGCACTCACACTGTCACGGTGTCACTCTCTTTTAATTTCCTGTCCTAATACCTAGGAGACACCTGTCAATAATATTCAATTCTTCCTGACATGTCTGTGCCTCTCCTGTGGTTACCTAATATTACCACTGTCTTTGGCTCAGTGTCGATTTAATCAGCCGTTTTTAACAAAAGAGCCACATGTAGAGGAGGAGAGAGTGCAAATATGCTGAAAAAGATCTTAGTTTTGAGTTTGCAGGCACAGCAGACATGTTTGTGTTAAATGATTTCCCAGTCCACTAGGCCTGCGACTCATGACTATTTAATCATTGGTCCATCTCCCAATTCTTTTCTCCATTAATTGATTCATTTTTAGTAGAACATGTCAGAAAATAGTGAAAAATACATTATAATTTCCCAAGGTGACCTCTTCCATTTTCTTGTTATGTCTAACCAGCAGTCCAAACCCTAAAGATACTCAGTTAACAATGATGTAAAATAGAAATATGCAGCAAATCCTCACATTCAAGTCAAAATGTTGATGACATTTTACTTGAAAAAACAATCAAAATAGTTAATTATAACAATAGGTTCAGCTCTACTGTCCACAGTGCAGTATTCTTCTTTATCCATTATTAAAGGAAAAACAGTCAAGGTTATGGTTTATAAAAAAATGTTTAGGGTCGTTCATTAAGAGTTTAACAGTAAAACACTTGTATCTATGTATTTAAATCTAATCTGCTTCATTGGGACTGTGTGGGAGCGTGATTTGATAACATTTGGTTGACCATGCTCGCAACATAAGCAAACCCCACAACTGTCATCTGATTTTGATTCAAATATTGTTGAATTCTGAATATTGTACAGATGTGACATCGCCTTTTCCTAACTGAGCGTAAATCTCACATTTGAAATAATAAAAACTTTTTGTGTGTTTGGACTCCATAGCTTGGAGTAAGAAACTGATTGACAAAACATGTTTTCAGGGCCTTTAAGCCAGTAATTAAAATTAAAATAGGTGGTTAGTTTATAACAATTGACTAATTGCTTCAGCACTCAGTTTGATTGTATTTCCTAATATCTTTCTCATTGCATTACATTTATTCATTTAGCTGACACTTGACAACTAGGGGTTAGGTGTCTTCCTCAGGGAAGGGAGACTATTCAAATGTTATCGACCAAATGGATCACATTCTGATAGTGAAATGAGTCATTTCGATTCATTATGACGGTCAAATATATTGATCCACCGTGTTACAGCCGCTGGTTTGGCCGCTCGTAAAATTCACTTCAAAGCACTAGGCACTTCCTGTTGGCTCTGAGTCATTGCGAGGCTACACAGCCGACCTATCACAGTTCTTACGGCCCACGTCGCCTCAATGTATAGTTACATTTTTGAGTCAGGCTTCGGCGTAGGGTATGGGGCTACTCAGAGGCTACGCCATCAATTCGACGCAGAAGTATAAATCACACTTAAGGGCCCGATCACACAGAGCATAGTTTGCAGGTTAAAAAATCCGGCACACTGCCTTTTTTTATTGAATATTAGTATTCAGCAACAGTCAATAGGAAGTGGGTGAAAAAAATGCCAATGACATTGGGCGTTTTCTGCCCAGAGCGCATTAGTAGTGCACAAAACGTTTTTTGCCCATAGAAAACAACAGGATAAAGACATCACTCACTGTAAAAACTGCGCTCTAATACACCTTAATACACTACTAGGCAGGTCAGAGAGAACCTCTAGCAGACATGTTGTTGTTCTAAGCCATGGTACTATCAATTTGTAGCCAACAGCCAAACAAGCCAAAGTGCCTCCGCTCAGACTAGCTTGGTTTGAGGGCGTGCCTGACCCCGCTAGCCGCTTGGCAGGCTTTATGACACATTTTCATTGTGTCGTCACAAGTAAAGGAAGTGAAGGGCTGGACTACAAACAAGCTGTTTTCAAGCGGTTCAGAGCAGTGCTTTCTGTGGGAGATGGGCTGGACTTTGGGCTTTTTCACTTTGCAAACATGCACAAGAAAGATATATAACTCAATAAAGGAGTGGGGAAAAGCCAAAAAACATAATACCACCTCTTTAAAATGGCTGCAATCATCTCCGGTAGCCGTGACACAAACGGACTCAGTGGACTTTCCAAGTGAGTCCGGGGTCATCTAAACTTGGTATAAATGACTTGGTAGCAGGTGGGCCCCGTGATGAAGCTCTGCCCCCTCTGTGCTGAGAGTCTAGCTCCACCCCTGCCCAGGAAAAACTCCTCTTTCAAACCACCTTTTGCAACGTAATCCGATATCAACAGCATTTAACTGTAATATCTGTTATCTACAGTTAAAACACAGTTTGCCTCTAATTTTACAATATGTTACTGTGGAATGAAAAATGACAACTGTAATTATTTTGGATCCATAATGCAATGCAATTTACAGTTAACCTTTGTAAAATGACAGACCAATAAGTTAATGTAAATTGTTACTGTAGAAACTACTGCAATTAGATAATGTCTGCCTCCTGAACCCAAAGTGGAACCTGGTTCCACAAGAGAGCAGCTTGATAGCTGAACGCTCTGGCTCCCATCGTACTATTGGAGACTCTAGGAGAGAGCTTTGTGAAATAAAGGCTGCAAGACAGACACTGAGCTGGCTTTACACAGTACACACAGTATTAAGTAATATTGCTATGTCTTGTGTTGTCGCTGTGTTAGCAAAGTTGTGGACTTGCTAGTGTACAGCTGTCCTTATTTATGACAGCGGTCAATTAAGTTACACTGACGTGGTAGGGGCTCCAAATCGTACAAAAAAACAAATCTTTCATAATGTTGCTTTAAGATACTGCAAAGTGACTTCTTTTTTAAATATGCAGTAGATAGCTTTAAATCCACAATCAAAAGCAAAGCCTGTATTTTGTTTGTGTATTTTGTTTTTCTTGGTTCTGTTGTCAAATGTGGATGTGGTGGATAATACATTTCAGCTAAGAAACAACCTCTAAAAGGCAGTAAAAGAGACAGATATGCAGTAAGTTGTCCTGAGAAATGTGAGGACAACTTACTGCATGTCTGTCTCTTCTACTGCCTTTTAGAATTTCTCTCACAGGACACTGACGGTTTGTAAGTGTATTAACATCTGTATTTCCCTTTGGCTTTATTGCCAGTGTCCCTACTCAGTGGGGACTGAGAAAGGCAGAGATAATGTCATTTTAATATTTCACACTGAGATTTACAGTAATTGTCTTTCTCACTTCTGTTTCTCTGTGGTGTTTCTGCTTCCTGTGAGAGGAGCAGAGGAGTATTAGGACGGGGTGCACGGTGAAATAACGTACATCTATCCTCCCATGTATGCATCCAGCACAGAGGGACTTAGCTCACAGCGGAGATTTATTTCAGATTGTGTTACATTATTTTCCTAGCCTTGCACTCAAAATAATAGCTCTTCAAAAGACTCTGGGAAAATAATGTGCTGGAGCCTTTGATCCTTTTAGACACTGTCTTTTATTTTGTGTTAGGTGAAGCAAGGAGGTTTGCCAAGTCTCACGAAAGCAGATATTTGAGAGCAGAATATTTAGTTTAATTTACTGAAAAGATATGAGAAACTTCAGCATAGCTTGGTTTTGCTCTGTGCAGTAACATAGAGCTCTGAAATAATTAGACGATTAGGCTAACCAATAAGTTAAAGCAATTTTAATAATCAATTACCTGTTTAATGCCAAACATTACCAGTTCTAGCTTCTCAAATGTGTGGATTAGTTACTTCTCTGTTTTATATCATTATAAATTTAAAATTTTGGGGTTTTCGACTATTGGTCGGACAAAAGTTTTTGGTGAATGAGACAATTATCACATCTATTACATCTATTTGTGAACTGGCAGGTAATTTAATGTTACACATCAGGTAGCTTGCTTTGCATTAACAGCATGCAGTGCACAGTGTACAGTGTACCATCTCTGATAAATTGTTTTAGTAACTGGTGTGCTCAGTTTTGACATGATGAAAAATGAGTAAAAAGTCAGTGTTGTATCTTATGTTGATTGTTGCAGGGAAGTGGACTGATTTCAGACCATGACCATGTTAGTATTGAATTAACACCCACATCCTTTACAGTGAGTGCCATGTTTTCCAATGTATTTGTCGTTTTGATTACAACTTGCCACAAGTGATATATAGAAGTGGTAATCTACTGTTTTTACATTCAGTAAATGTAAATGTTGCAGTTTTTTATCAGTCATTATTTTGTCAGCTAATAAGAAAACAAGCAGGAAAGAGACAGAGGACACAAGTGAATGTGTGGCGTGTCTTGTGACTTGTGTCACTGTGTGAATCCTGCAGCGCCATGCTATGCCACGTGCCAGTGATCATTAATATGCGCTGTGGAGCTACGTGACAAAAGGCCATAGCCAAAGCAATTTCATTTCCTAAGCAGGGCCTCTGAGGAGTTCATTTAAAATGCCCTCCAACCACGACTCTGTCTGAATTGCATTTGGAGGGGGGAAAGTGGCGTGATTGAGGGAAAAAAAACAAGTTACCAACCGCCACCAGTTAAAAGGCAGAAATGACACGGCAAAACTGAAAATGAATACATGATTCCCTCTCCAGTGTGTACTCACTCTCTGTAAACCACAGCTCAATCTTTCCCTCCGATGGAGGTGCTCGTCCCTCCTCTGGCATCGGCCATGGGGGCAAGAACAAGGGCTTCAGAACATTAACTCCACTCCACTTTTTCTCTTAGCAGACATGCTGCTCACATGGTTAATGAATACTGCTGCTGGAATATGAATGAAATTGAGTTTGTGGTTTTCCTTTTGCTGAAGGAGATTTTTCCCTTTCAAACCTTAGAATGAATTTTTGAGTGGTGTCTAAATCAAGATCTCCTTTGACAGGAATACTTTACATTGTAGGAAATATGTTTGTTTGCTTTTTCATGTCTGTGTATTTGGCACAGAGGTAGATGTTTAGCCTTTGCACAAAAAAACAGCTTGCCTGGCTCTGTCAAAGATGTCTTTCACCAACTCCAAATCCGTTGTATTTCCTCATTGTCTAGACATTTTGGTTTCAAGGAATAGTTCGACAATAGTTCACGTTCCTGTTGAGAGTTCGACAAGAAGGTCAATACCACTTTTGTATCTGTCTGCAGCTGCGTAGCTTAGCTTAACATGAAGACTGGAAACAGGGAAACAGTTAGTGTGGCTCTGTCAAACAATAACAACATCCACCTACTAACACCACTAAAGCTCACTAATTAGACTAAAATAAAACAATTACAAATAAAAATGTTCCTTTCCTTTTAATAATAATAATAAGTTTTATTCAAATAAGATTTAGCAAAACAGAGTACAGAGTACTTCACAACAACACACATAAAATACAAACAATAACTACATGGGAAATAAGATACAGGAGAGTAAAATACGGAATGAAAGAACAAGTATGTCCGTGGGACATAAGGAAAGATGAAACAAGGAAACAATAAAACAAAAAACTAAAAAGGACAGGCAGCAACAATAGCAAAATGACTGGCAGCTCATTTAAAATCAGGATATGCTTTCCAGTAAAAATCCGTTTTTAAAAGAGATAAAAGAAATGGCAGACCCCGCCAGCCTAATTTCCTCAGGCAAGTTGTTCCAGAGCTTCGGGGCCCTGACCACAAATGCTCTGTCACCTTTTGTTCTTAGTCTTGATCCAGGAATAGACAAAAGGCCCCTGCCAGAAGATCTTAGACTACGAGAACACTCACAAGGAGTTAAAATATTAAAAATGTTATAAGGAGCCGGGCCAAAAATAACCTTAAAAGTAATGAATAAAATCTTAAAATCAATCCTAAAACAAAGCCAGTGCAACAATGCTAAAACAGGGGTCATATGATCATGTTTCCTTGTCAACGAGAGTGAGTCCACAGAATCAGTGGCATTTAATTAAATTGATATGGTGAGCGAACAATGCAATAGATCACTGGAGCTGCTCTACCTGCTGCTGATAAGCTAACCTTACCTGCAGCACAGGTCAAGAGCAAAGGTTGACTTATGTGGTCTTAATCCATCACAAACACACACACACACACACACACACATATGCTCTGTGCAGTTTTATGGCATTTAGCAGTAAATGAGCAAAACACATGGATTTTCAGGCATACACACAGCCAAGAGAAGTGAAGAAGTGCTTACAGTTTTATTCAATTGTTAAGATGCAATGGTCAAAACTAAAGCCACTTTTTCAAAACTCTTCACTCAGTCTGCATTAACAACATGCATCTTGGCCAAACAATTAATCTCACCTGCAAATGTCACTCAAACCACCAAAACACTTCGTACAAGTCTCAAAATGAACATGTTCAAACAAAACACTGGCAACAAGTCTCACTCAGAAAGCATCCATTGTCACTCATAACACACTGACCTACAGAACACAACAGGAAGCATTATCTAAATTTGATTAACTTTATCTTCAAAATGTGACAGATCTTTTATATAAATCAGTATTTCATATAGAATACAGTTGTTCTCAGACACTTTGGTACATTTCTCCGATCAGAATTGAAATTCTACTTGTTCAACCTCCACATCATCTAGTCATGTGTGCACATCATATGTAAAAGCAATTTCTCAAATTGATCGAAATTGCAAATGGCAAATGCTTTGAAACATGTATGCAAATGATTATGTACAATTGTCTGCTGTTTCCTACATTGTCAGTTGCTTACTGTATGTCATGTTGATTACAATGTATTACAGTTTACTGGTTCTCTGTTGAGTAGCCTTACCCCCCAAAACATCTAGTCATAAGTTCATTGCATAAGTCGCTACATGCAAAATGGTTGAACATGTAATAATGTGCAAATAATTTTTTCTACATGTCTATTACTTTTTTTGTGTGTGCTACGGTAAATTGATGAAGATATCTGTTATGATGTCAATAAGAATCTGTGAATGATTGTAGAAATGTACCAAAGCAACTGAGAAAAACTGCATTCAGCAGTTTACTTGTGAAAAAAAAAGTTCCAGAAATTTCAGTGCTGCTATTCAGTTTTAACACTGGTACGTGAGACACAATGACCACAACTTGTAATAGAAGCACCAACCACTTGAACCAATTCTGCTAAAATACAAGCACATTTCCTGCTTTACACACAGCTTGCAGTTTTACAGTAAAACCAATTTCATAAAACTACAAACATTTCTCTACACACATAGATTTAAACATAAAATGTACGGAAATGTAAAAGATTTTCTATATATTTCAGTCTGGTTGCTGCAAAAATGCAGGATATTTGCAATAATTCTGTTTTGAATGTGTTTTCAACAGTTTTGGACAAAGTGTGTTAGCATTTGAAAAATGTGCTGCAGATATATAGAGTTTTGCAGGTGGTGAAGTAGTAATGAGAAAAGAGTTCATGGATTTTGGATGCATTGAATGCATTTTGTGTGAAAGCAATGAAAAATGATTCACAGTTTGGTCCACATACACTTCTGTTTCGCTGACTGTGTGAAGAGTTTTGACAATGTGACTTTGACCAATGCAGGTTAGCAATTGAAAAAAACTGTAACAGGAAAGACATTTTTGGTGATTACATCCTTTGGCATCTCTCCACTTTGTATGGTCGCAGCACTCAGTGGATGATAGGTAATCAACACACTATGATAAGACATTGGGTCATTCACTTTAGAGCAAAAAAATGACAGACTTAATGTAGGTCCTGAGTAAATTGTCCTTTGGCTGTTCCCTTTTACCTTGAGATATTTTCTGGACTGTAAAATTAGTCCACATTTCAAACAGGTATTTTTGTGCAACCTGTCTAACCACGAGACTTTAGCTTTCATGTTTCCCCATCCTGTCTAATATTAGTATGCAGCAGCAAAGACAAAATTACCACCTGTCACAACAGTCAGCCAGCAATAGAAAAGCTATTTCTTTACTGCCTTTTTTTCTGAAGCATTATATTTCCTAAAAGAAGGCAAAGTTTGAGGTGGGTGTATGGGTCTATTTCACCTGCGTGAGTGCACCAGAGGAAAAAAGCAAACCAATAGGCATGCCTTTTTAGTAAAAGGTCAGAGTGGGCTTTTCTTGCTCTCAGTGGATTCGCCATCTCACTCAGGAATAAAAAAACTACAAACACTCTTGGTGGGGTGACTCACCAGGCTTTAAAAGGAGATTAAATTCCTGTTTTCCCTCCTCCTCCTCCTTCCTCCCTCTCCCCAGTAGGCAAGTAATGGTGCTATCTCCCTGCAGATTGGGGACATTGCCTTGAATGTCCTGAGGAAAGACCATCATCTATTGTGGTTAAAGGGAGCTATAGATGCAGTATATGGGCAATATTTAACCACTGTGAGGAGACCCTGCTGTTTACCGTCATCTCTTCACTAAAATGTATTCTTAAAATAAGAGAAAGCATTGTGTTACTGTGATAGCAGCACAGGATTTTTTTTTTCTTTCTTCATTACTTCTAAGGGGGACCCATATGGGGAGGCTAAGTGGAGTGACGGCAGATACACAGAAAGGTAACCATGTACGGGAGCCAATACATAAAGTTATCATCTCTGCAAATCCTTGCTTCAGGTCCAAAACTGATGACCCCAGCCTCAAGATGCTTGAACCCCTGAAAGATCCCCCCAGTAGATTGCTTATTTGCACTGAGGCGCTCAGGAGAGGAGGGTCAAATGTAAAATGCAGCTGGCTCCTCCATCTTCTGCTAATGCTGCCTTCATTCCCTCCCTTCACACAACCGAGAGACACACGCTATAAATAGCTCCAACAGTTAACGGCGCTAGAATCAACACTATTAAATCGATGTTAAAAAAGCATCACAAGAAATTCAAAGCTCTCACCTACTCACATGTACTGAGCTTATGCATTTTATGGGGAAAAAGAAGAAACTTGCTCTGAAGTTATTTCAAGCCTGTCTATGCCCGCTCAAATAAAAAAAAAGTTTAGTCTTTAAGAGCAAGATCAAAGAAACTGCCATATTAAAGTCAATATACACGTCCTTAAAATAACTCTCTTAAATGTAGATGCTGGCAAACAAAATGAGACATGAAGATGGATTGGTGACATAGAGGCAATGCAGGCATTGCAGTATGAAGCCAGACATTTTTAATGACTGTTTGTATTGTTCTTTGAGTATGGATCAATTGGAAACACTCTTAACTCTTGCATCTCTCACAAGTGAGAGATGCAAGAGTTAAATGCTAAAGAGCAGTTCTTCTTGCTAAAGAGCAGTTTTTCTTGCAAAAATTGAGAGTGAGTTTTGTTACTAGCAAAATAGGTGTGAATTTATCTGAGCCCTGTTGTGCACTGCACTTATGTGCAAAAACATACATGATCACACAGTATATAGTTGGAAGACCAGTGGAATAGCAGAGGAGGAAATATAAGTGAGGACAGTAAATGCAACATTTAAGTGGCAAACACAGTAGCTACAAAAAATAACAGGGATATAAGGAGGGGCGGCCGAGAGCGAACAAAACCAAATCACACGAGACAGGACAAGAAAGTTGATGAAAGAGACGGGAGAAAAGATTGGTGAGAAGAGAGGAAGCTCAAAGAGAATAAAGAGGTACTGATTACAAATGATGGAGTAAAAAAGAGGAGCAAAAGAGGGGAAGAAATAAATTACCAATGAATTACCAATGAATAGGAATTTTGCGAACAGGAATCCATTGTGTACATGTTTCTGTTCTGTAGAGTGTAAACGAAGAATAAAAAAATAACCCCATTACATTTGCCTATTGAAATGTTTGTTTTTGTTTATGTACATTTTATTCTGTAAATAAGACTTTCCCACTAAACCCTCCCCCAGCATATAAAGGTCAGTGCCATAATAGCTTTGTCTCACCATCTCCTTCACATCAGCCAGCCTCACTATCATTCCCTCATCAGCAACCGTTTCAAAACAAAATTACTCTCTTGATTATAATTGTTCTTTATGCTCTTTTAACCTCATTCAGACTCTTACTGGACAGCTCGCCGTGACAAATTGCAGTGTGAGGTGTTGAGAATCCGTCAGGAAACGTGAAATAATGTCAGTGGCTTTAAAATCACTTTGTTCATTTTTACTCGATTGCTACTTAACATATCTTTAACATACTACTACAAGATGACACAATTTTAAAATACATTTAAATTCACTCTATTTACATCTCTTCCCAGCACTTGACAGGTCATGTCCTTTGTTTCAAAACTGCTTTGTAACTGACATTTAAAGGGCCCTTTTGACTTTCTAATGTGTCTTTTACATCCTAATAAACAAGACTAAGCGTCTACAGCCTTTCTAGTGGCTCTGTGAGGCTGTATCTAGGCACTGCAGTGCATTGAGGTAGATGCTAATATCAGCATTGTAACACACTCAGAATGCATGCTAACATTGGTGTAGCAGGTAAGTAGCAGGGATTATATTTACCATTTTCCATCTAACTTTAGGGTGTTAGCATGCTAACATTAGGTAAGTAGCACTAACCACTTTCATACCAATCCATCCAATAGTTCTTGAGATATTTCCGTCTGGACCAGTCTAACAAACTGACATTGCCATTAGCATGGCTAATTATAGAGGATGTCCTCTTCAAGTCTGTTTTGTATGGGTGCTGAGACCTTTAAAATTCCAAATTGAATTCAAACGACAATATTTGAAAAAGTGATTGAGATTCTTGTTCCATCTTCAAATCATTGTTTTCACAAGATCCATTTTTTATTGGTGTTCGTCTTCTGTGATAAATTTTCCAACAAAATACCTTGTGGTACATTTTGACAGTTGATTCTATAATCTTGGATGTCAGGAACGTAGAATAAAAGAAGTACCCTCTGTCAAAGTTTTAACAGGGATTTTTAAAGTTTCCAAAGAGACAGTAAAAACACATAAAACACCAGAGGTCTCAGCACGTATTTACATAATTTCTCTGTCTGGGTCTCCACATTTTTAGTCACTCCCTGCACTCCCTCTTGTGTCCGTTGTCTTTTGGTTGTGTATCTCAGTTGTCGTCTTGCAGTGCTTCTCATGCTCACTTTCTAATGGCTGTCTATCTGATGGGGAATTAATGCTTTGTAAATTGGTTAATAAGCAGTTGGTAAATTTATATGCAGCCTAACAATCAATTAATTAGACTAATTGTTTAGTACTCAAAATGAGCAATTGATTGGCTATACAGTATACAGTAAAACCACCTTGAGTACCTGAGTGGTTCCAGTCTATTAAATTTGTTTTAATAAACAACAAGAAGAGTATTTTTAATTTTACCAATACAAGAATGCTCTGAATTCTTTTCAGCTGTTTAAGTTTAATTAATGTAGTTCTTCCTGTGGGCTGCAATAGTCTTAATTTTCATGCTTCATGGCTCAATCTACTGGGTATTTTTTTTGAGTGTACCATGTGACCTGTGCAGTACAGGTATACTTTCAGAGCAGTGTGTGGATGGGTCCGGCGGACCGTAAATTAATTCATTTCTGCCCCTGCTTCTGCCTCTAAGGGAGGAATCAAACAGCAATGTAATCTAAGCATATGCTTCATTTTGCCATTAACTGTAATTGGCTCCTATATGAGCAGCTTGTGGTGACAAACATTCTTCCGCCGGGAGCAAAGTAGACAGATGCTCTCAGTCTGGCTTTCTCCCTCTGCATCTGCCGATCTCTGCCGTCTGTGATCCCTTTCTGTCTTTCTCTCTCCCTCTGCGTTTGTCTCTCTCTCTCCCCCTTTAAGTCTTGCTAAGCTAATCAGTCTTCAGAGCATGATGACAACAAATGCAGCAGATTACAGACTGTGCTCGAACCACTGATGATAATCAAGTTTATGAGGCAAACCATTTGTCAGACTGAGATTCGGATTTGAATTTTAACTTGACACAGAACTGACTGTTTTGTGTCAGACTGTGGATCTGATGCAGTATGCCCTTTGTTGCGCGAAGAATGCATTAATATTGATTCTCTATTAATATTAATTGGAACAACTCAAATTTATGACAGTGGCAGTGCATAGTTATGAGAGAAGCAGCATGTCTGTCTGAGTTACTATATTATTAGAAAACATTATTACACAACGTTACTCACACAACATGCTAAAAACTATACATCTAATCTGCAGCAGCAAATATGTTTTGTAGGGAACAAAATGCCCAGATTAAGTCTTTTTTTAATCAACATAACCAGGTTTATATCGATCATATGAGCAAAATGTTCACTGCCAACATATTTCATTTGTCTTTCCTACAAATCTCCACTCTTGAGCACGATTCACATTTTTATGTTATGAGAAATCAAAGTACTTAAGGTTTGAAAAAGATTGTTGTCTTCGATAAATCAATTGATTTGAAGCATGAGACCAAACAGAATGACTTCCGGATATATAATCAACATCACAATCCTGTTTTCGGGAAATGCACTTATTTGATTTCTTGCCCTGAGTTAGATGACAGATGTCAGTGCATTAAATATTAAGCTACTAAACTTTCCAAAGACTCAGTTTCCAGTATTTTTGCTAAGCTAAGCTAACTGGCTAACCTTGAACAACATGTTTTAATAGCATAAACATAACTACACACAAACTACCAGTGAACAAGATCCAGGCAGCAATCATGTTTTGTCCAACATGCATTTGGCAAAGCAAATAAGTGGAATATAAATGTATTTTATAGGAGATGGCATTGCACACAGACTGAGAAA